>NW_022436947.1:36403614-36482076 GCF_009761245.1 Sapajus apella
AACCAGCTGGGTTGGTTTCTTTTGAAGACTGGAACAGCCATAGCTTAGAAACCCTCTAAGTAGAGTCTATGCTTTCAAAAATTCACAAAAACAGTAGTAGCTTTTTATCAGGAAACTGGACCACAGGACCACAGGAGACCCAAGAGTCCACAACAGGAAGGGCTTTGTTTGTAAACCATACATTTATTACAATATATGTTGGAGACTGAGGTGGAACAGTTTTGCAGTTTAAGAAAATGGGCTCCAAAGTCATATGTGCAAATTCAGATCTCAACTCTGTTATTTATTAGCTTTACTATCTTAAGAAAGATAAATAACCTTTCTCTGCCTCTGTATCCTCATCTTTAAAATGGGGATAATAGTAGCACCTACCTGTGCATGTTATTAAACTATTGTTTCTTAGCTTCAAACCCACCCCTCTGGTACTCCATTTTTTGATGCTGGGGCTGGGAGTCTGGAAGTCACATTTCTGCTTTGCCACCCAGCTCCCTTTTTGGTTCTGCCAGTGGTGTGGAAAGGGGAGGGTAATGGTGCTAGAGGGAGCCTGGAAGACTGAAATAGGAGAAAAGGACTCTTGATCTTCTTATCAGTCTCCAAAGCCCCTATTCCTTATCCCATAGGTGCAGCAAGTTCCACCAGCAGCAGCTCTTTCCAGCTTGCAGTTTTTCCCACACTCCCAGAACCAGGCTCTTTGCACCTCCTCAGAGACACCAGCACCAGCTGGCAGCAGCCTCTCCTCAGGGGACCAAGCTTTAGTTCCTGCTCCAAGCTTCTAAATTTTATCATTTCAACCTCTTCCCTTTGTTCCTCTATCCTTGGAGGTTCTATCTGCTTCCTGCAATGGTTATCTCTGTGAAACATTTATGTTCTTTTCTGGGCTTTTCAGTTCTTCAATACATGGTTAACATATATGTTAACACAGTTAACACTTCTTTACATCAAATTTTTCTGTTAAAGTAATTGATGTGTGAAAAGACCAGCTATAACTTGGGAGAAAACATTTGCAAATTACATCTTTCATAGACAACTTATATCCAGAATATTGAAAAAAAAAAAAAAAACTCTTATAATTCAAGAATAAGCCAAACAAGCAAAGACTTGAATAGAAATGTACCAACTAAGATCTGAATGGCTAATAAGCACATGAAGAGGTGCTCAACATCATTATTCATTTAGGAAATGCAAATTTACACCACAATGAGATACCACTGCAAACCTGCAAGTACGGCTATAATCAAAGGAACAGATAATATCAAGTGTAGGCAAGGATATGGAAAAACGAACTCTTTAACATTGCTCACAAGAATGTAAAATTGTATATTACAGGTGCCTGCCACCACACCTGGCTAATTTTTGTATTTTTAGTAGAGATGGGATTTTACCCACTCCAGAAAATAGTTTGAGAGTTTCTTTAAAAGTTAAACATAAATTTACCATACAACCCAGTAATCCCAGTTTTAGAAAGAAATAAAAACATCTGTCCACACATTACTGATAATAGTCAAAACTGGAAGAATTCATATGGTCATCAATGGGGAGCATCATAAACAAAATATGGTATGCTTTTACAATAAAATTATATGCAGTAATGAAAAGAAACTTTGTTTTTTGTTTTGTTTTTGTTTTGTTTTGTTTTGAGACAGGGTCTTGCTCTTGTCACTCAGGCTGGAGTACAATGACACAATCTCTGCTCACTGCAACCTCTGCCTCCTGGATTCAAGTGATTCCCCTGCCTCAGCCTCCCGAGTAGCTGGGATTACAGGCACCCGCCACCACATCTGGCTAATTTTTGTATTTTTAGTAGAGATGAGATTTCATCATGTTGGCCAGGCTGGTCTCAAACTCCTGACCTTGTGATTCACCTACCTTTGCTTCCCAAAGTGCTGGGATTACAGGGGTGAGCCACCACTCCCGGCCAAGAAACGAACTTTGGATACATTAAAATCAACATGTATGATATCTCGAAAGTATTATACTAGTAAAAGATGCCAAGTGCAAAAGGCCACATATTATAAGATTTCATTTATATAAAATATCCAGAAAAGGTAAATTTATAGAGACATAAAGCAGATCAGTGGTTGCATGAGGCTAGAGGTAGAACTTGGCCTCATGCAACTACTGACTGCTTTCAGGCTCAAGAGAACTTTGTGGGGGGTTGACGGAAATGTTCTAAAACTGGGTTATGGTGATTGTATTACAGCTCTATGAATTTACTAAAACTCATTGAATTGTAAAATTTTAAGGAACGGATTTTTTGAGTCAATCACATCACATTAAAACTTATAAAAGGTATGGTTTACATCTCCTGGAGAGACCCTGAATGATGCAACCCTCATAGGATTGCTGTGAACATAAAATAAGTTTACAGAAGATGTGTAGCACAGTGTCCGTAAGAGCTAATAATTATGTAGGAAGGGCTATATATGTAGTGTTATGCTGTTATAACTTTGTCCTACCACAAATTAAATATTATATGTATGCAGCATTTGATACAATGCTCGGCACATAGTAGATGCTTAATAAAAATTAGTGCTGGTGCAAAACAAGCTGGTCATGCCCTCATAGGAGACCAGTACCACCAAAAGGAGGTAGACACATGGAAACCACAAAACTATTGGTCTGCGGGAATGCTATCGAGAGAAAAACAAAAAAAACAACATACACACAGGCACATGTATATACATCATGTCTGGAAAAGGACAAACATTCTAGGACTGAGAGTCAGAGGCAGAAAAGGAAAGGAATGGATTTAGGTAGAGGCAGGAACAAAGAAATAAAAGAGCCAAGAAATACTGGTGAACATAAAGGAGCAGATCACTCACCGCAGAAGTGGGACCCTATTCGCTACATTCAGGTAGTGGATGTCTGCAAGCATCTTGCCTTGGTCTAGGTCCTGGAGTTTCTTGTTAAGCTAAAATCAGTCTTAAAAGTCTCAAACTGAACCATTCAGGTACCTTTTTTTTTTTTTTTTGTCTCCTTCATACTTCCTTTCGAAAAATGAGAGGGCAGATAAGTGTTCTTACCACAGTAACAACAACTACTAAAAGAGGCCGGACAGAGTTTTAACCACAAAGTCTTATCCAAACCCAAACTATTCTGATGGGGAAAATAAAGACAGCAAAAGCTGCCTGGTGAGGGCTCCTAATTCAGCCCTCCTGAATTTCACGGTACACCTATCAAGTCTAAATCACACGCCCCACTGCTAATGAGCTGACAGCTTCACTCAATACTGCTCTCTCTGGATAAGCAACCTAGCAAGAACACTGAATTCCCAATGAGAGGAAAGCTGGGTTCACAGGCAAGAAATGATAGCCAAAGAATTACAACGACAAGTTTCTAAGTGCTGGGCTAAAGGCTTTGAAGTCTTAAAGTTCAAAAGTGCAAGGGGAAAGTAAGCCTTGGGGAAATAACTACTTCTAGGAAATGAACCATTACAGAGATGTAATTTGCTCCCTATGTCTTCAGACAAAATTAAAACAAAAATTACTGAGGTCCTCCTTTCCCCTAAAGTCTCAGCAATTCCTAAGCAACAGCAACTTTTATCTGCAAGTCATTACAACTCAAATTTTTGTTTGCCTGGGCAACCAAAAACAAAAGCACACTAACGAAAATTCTGCACACATTTTTTTTTTTCTAATATGTGAATAACTCCAGAATTTCCAAGTTGGAAAATGCATCCCTTATGCTGATATTTCCAAATCCACTATTTTTAACCATGGTCATCAACAAGCCAGCTTTTCTCCCTATTCCACCTGCTTAACATCTGATGATCTATACCCTAAAGCCATAAGCAGCTCATTTGATCTGACCCAACATTAATGCTAGGTAATGGTTAAACTTGAGTTCTGTCTTAATAAACAGCAGTTTGAATACAACATACCAATTCTCTAGTCAGGAAATAGAAGAGTAAGAAAGATGTTGATAACATAGGTTACAAGTTAAACATAGAACAACTGATTCCCAAGCTGGAAATATAAGGGCTGCCCTGATGTTTATAGTCCAAAGGCACTTAGAACTCAACCCCTAAATCGTTCTTTTTGATGATCAAATGCATTATTCATATGCATGTAGTAAAGGTTTATAGAACCTTTTAAACATTAAGATTGTCTCTCTAGTATTTTAGTTTTGTCATTAGAACCCGGCGTAATCTACCGCAATATAATTAATCCACAAACTCCATAGCAAACTTAAACCACTTCTCAGATGAAATTTAATGGCAGTCTAATGGAGCCAGAGGGCCCCATGCAGTCCAGACTTTACTACATTTAGAAAACATGCTTCAGGACATTCATAAGTAAGCTACAAAGTATTATCATAAATATGTAATTAACAACCATCCACACTTGGCAAAAATAAATGAAAAAAAAAAGCCTACATTTAGCAGTGCTGGCTGCATGATATATTTATATTTTCTTTCCTGGATATCTTTCAAAACTCAGCAATTCACAAATGAACTACCCCATCTCTAATACAAATTAGCTAAGTTCTCATTTCTGTTTCATTTTCTCGATATTATATTTACTGAATCCCTAGGAATGACTCTTTTATCAAGAATGTAGTCAAAGCCATTCCCATAAAATGCATTCATACTGGCAAGCAGGAGAATATAATTTTGTATTAAGATGATAAGCAGAAACCCATCCTATAGAAGTGGGAGGCACAGCTAGCAACAGCTAGGGAAATTACCTCTTATTTGTGAAGTCTGTCATAGAGAAAGAAAGAGAAAGCCCTTGATGGGGTACTTGGCAAGATAAACTAGGTCACCTCCTCTGCATTAGACAAGACCTGCACATGCCAACCTTGTCTATAGCCCAGTAATTTCAGAATTTGCTTTCTGTTTTCATCTTCTGCCATCAGCCTGGGTAACATTCAGCTTAATTTATTTCAACAGGGATTTATTAAGCATCCATCATGTCCCTGACAACATTGTAAGGTCTGGGATACCAAAATAAAGACCTTTGGCCCAATTCTAATAAACTCATAGTCTAGCACTCTGCTCCCCTCTTCCTCCATCTTCTCAAAAAGATAGTGCAATTTCTGCTCCAACTCAAATCACTCACAGGTCTTAGTACCTTTGGGGTCTCATCTTTATTGAGCATTGTTTCACCTTCAGTGTTTCCTGAGTGTTCAAATCTTCCTTTCCATTTTTCCCACTCTCTTTTGCCCACAGAACTTTCTCTGCTCTCACAAAAGACTGCAGGAAACTTCAAACTCTTCTGTTTTTCCTCCTAAGCCAAGTTGCCAAGGGCAATCATTCCAAGATGACCCTCTCTTACATTTAGATGTCCTCATCCCTGGTCCTGGTGTGTCACATAATGAAAAATACACCATGCCAACTGGGTCTGCTACAATTCTTGCTGTTTAACTTTGAATTCTTCCTTGGCTCCAAAATGTTTCTATTCCTCTCACATTTGTTCCAAACCTCTTCTCTACCCTTCAGTACATCCATGTCCCCTCCCTGCCTGCACATTCTAGGAAGATGACCAAGCTAGAAAGAGGCTTTTCATCTTCTTGATACTACCCTGCCCTCTTCACTACTTTAAAAAATTGCAGGATCTCCACCCATCATATCTTCATTCCAGTCTGTCTTAGAGGGAAAAACATCCCCAATCTGGATGGAGTCTTCTGTCCTCTTCTTATCACTTGCTCCCACCTCTTTCACAACCTTTCAATGGCAGAAATTCTCTTTCTCCTGCACCCTCAGTATCTCTCTCAACTGACTCCTTCTCTCAAAGTATGAATTTCTAAAGTCTCTTCCAGCTTAAAAAAGAAATTTCTACATCCTGCTATCTCTCTGAGCTGACAACAATCTCTTCCTTTATTTACTTTGCCAAATTTAGAGCAAGAATCTTCCCCAGTTTCATCTTACCGTTGAAGAAAGCAGGGTTAAATGACCTGCTCCTGGTTTCATTCTACTGGTGTCCCGCAAAGGTAAATGGCCTGCCCAGTTATACAATGTGTTCTTGCTAAAGTGGACAAAAATACAAAGATGCAACAGATTTTCACCATGATATGATTCCCTTTCTCCTAACACCTAAAACTTGTTCTGACCATAACGCAGCATTTTCCACTGCTAGAACTTGTTCCCCAAGACAAGAGTAGAATTTTGGTAGATAATCTGGGTTCTTTGGACTTATGTACAGGATTAAGTGGACATGAAAATCTAACTTCTACTGCCAGCTTTGCAATTATTTGAACAAAGCCATTTTTTCTTCTCACAGTGCCTCTTTGAAGTGCGTGCATGATTGTGTGTGTATATGTGTTAACAGTTAATGTCTCTTTTACATTTACTCTGATTGTGTTTTCAGCTCACAGAGAAAATGCAGTCCACAACAAAAGAATTTGCTAGACCACATGCCAAAGAAGGCAACTAATAGTAAACAAGTCCCCCCACCCTCACCACACTGTAATTTTACCAAACTTTGCCTATAGTCAATGGCTCTCATTACACATTTAAGATGAAATCTTTGGATAACAATTGCCTGTTTCCTCTGTCTCTCAGGCCATCTAGAAATTGGCTAAATTTCAAGATTCATTTTGGATGGGTGATTATGGCATGGAAATTTTTACAGAGAACCCTCCTTGCGACTCTACTTTTAATACTCAGATATAGGAAGTTTCAGCTGCAGCACTTGGTTATTCTGAATTTTCACAAGACCACATAGGAAAGTCAACATTTGAATTAAATATATTCCAAGCCATGATGATCTGCTTAATAGCTTAAACTTGTGAACCTATTAACAAGAAAAAAGGAGGCTTGTAAAAGTGAATTAAATCAAACCTACTCTGGGAGACTCTACTACTGTTCACCAAAATCCAACATCCTTCCTGCTTTTCCAATAAAATGTGAACAGAAAAAGCATGTCACTCTAGGTGAAAGCTTTAAGAGGCTGCTTTACCAGGCCCTCTTCCCTCTGCCATATGCAGTCCCAATGGCAAGGATTGAACTAGGGTAAGTTAAGTGAGGCATCTGTGGTACAAAGGGGAAGGAGACATTCACTCCCAAGGTCATGTGACTTCAATGTCAGCACTTGCACAACCCTGAGAATGAATGGCACAGGTACCTTGCCTGTCTCAGCCTAGACCCAGCACTACCAGACAGTGGCTACTCCATCAGCCTAGATCCCCAGGAGAGGATCACACCAACACATAGCCACCTGGTCACCCACATGCACATGTGAGACAAGTAACGTGTGGTTCAACTACTGAGATTTGGGGGATTATCTGCTACTGCAACAGCACCTCTCACCATACACTCATCCTCCCAACATTACAAATCAGAAACCATTTAAAATTTAAAATCTACCGCCTGAGAAACAGGCTACATTCTTGAAACTGCCATTGCAAAGATTATTACACTAGGAAAATTATGACAGTGAAAGACAGCTGATCTCACTGACTCTATCTTGCCTTTAACCAAGCTGCTCTTGGTTCATTCCTGAGCATAGGCTGAACTAACTTTGGGAGGAATTTAGTCTGTAGTTTAACTTTTAAACAAAGGTGGTAATAGTCCCCAAAACAAACTCCCTTCTTGCTTGAGGAGAAGACGGCTCATATAAAACCAACAAATTAGCCATTCAGAGGCCACAAGATTCCTAACCTCCCCAATTACTCCTAGAGATAACATTAGTATTGTAAAACCTAAGGCTGGTGTTTGAGGTATTTTTTCAGATCTTGCCTTCTGATGGTTCTGGGCACCACCCAGACAAGTAAACGTGTTCATCTGGTCTTGTAGCTCCCACCCAGGAACTGATTCAGCGCAAGGGGACAGCTTTGATAAAGTCATATATCTATGACTTTATCCTTGACTCAACCAATCAACATTCTCCGTTCCCTAGACCCCTGCCTACCAAACTATCTTTTAAGAACTCTAGCTTCTGAATTTTCAGGGAGGCTGACGTGAGTAATAATAAAACTCTGGTCTTCCATTTGGCTGGCTGTACAGGTATTAAACTCTTTCTCTGTTGCAATTCCCCTGTCTTGATAAACTGGCTCTACCTGGGCAGCGGATAAGACGAACCCACTGAGCAGTTATATTTTTACATAGCATCGAGGAAAAAGCATGAGGTTTGCTGTTATACAGACCTGGATCCACATCCTAACACTTACTAGCTAAGTGACTTTATATCATTTATACTAAGATACTAAATTCCTCAGTTTCCTGTCTGTACAATGTGACTAAAGATACCTTTCTCAATTGTTTTCAGAATTAAACAAAACATCTTAGACAAATGATCTAGCACATGTGACCTGGCAATGACTCTTTTCACGATGTGATGAATTTACTAATTCCAGCCTTCTTCAGAATGACAGTCTGAGGCTTATGCCACACAGTGCCTCAGAGGGTCCCCAGCAGATGGAGCTTAGTTGCCTGCAAGTTTCCCAGCCCAATAATACAACCTTGGCTGACTTTTCCTCTTGGCTATCTATGCTTCCTGCTCTCTCACTGTTGTTTCTGAGGAGTACCTCACAAATAAACTGCCTGCACCACAGTTCTTGTCTCAGCCTCTGCTCTAATGAGAACTACCCACTAGAACCTTGGAACATCTCTGGGAAGAAGACCTAGCAGGTCAGAGGGCAAAGTCCAGGAGCATTTCTGCATCACACATTCACATCCCCTAGCTCCTGGAGAGCCTAGGTGTTGGTCAGGTGGTGTAATGCCAATCCTTTAAAAGAGGTGGATCCCAAAGTGATTTTTGACCAATGATCACAGTTATTCTTGCAGCATCAAGTCTTACATTGTTTCAGGAGAGCAGGAAATTATTGCCTTTCTTTTTTAATCTAGATAAATTTGTATATCTTGAAATCACGATCGTCTCTCTCATTACTCCAAGATTACCTTGCTGCTAAACCTTGCTACTTTGACCCTATTACAAGCATAAATTTAATCATCAAATCTTAACTATTTTAGTAGAAACCTATTATTCTGTGAGTCAGAAATGGAAATCATTTCCTCAAGGCCCTCCGTGTGTTACTAATAATAATGTCTTATATTTATGTAACGCCTTTCCTTGACAAGCACAAAATCCTGCCTATACATTATCTCATTAATCCCCAGAGTGGCTCATGAAGTAGTGTGGGGCCAAAGGCTGCTATTTACCTATTCCTTGCTTCCCCTCCAGCTCACACTTTCAGATGGAAAAGTTCAAAAGCAATTTAGAAATTAAAGCTTCTTTACCAAAATCAATCATGAGAGATTTTCCAGATGCTATTTAGAAAGTACATTCACAAAATACAACAATTATTCCAGGACCTTCCCACAAACACAGATTAAAGTAACAACAAAAATCAATAGGAATCAATAAATACAATCAATATACTCTACTGGAAGGCTCCTGAAACAATGGAAATAATGTTATTCTGTTTTCCCACCAGCGTTAAAAGGGGATGATGCTACCATGATGTACTCCTCAGAAACAACACTGAGAGAGCAGGAAGCATAGACAGCCAAGAGGAAAAGTCACAGCAAGGGTTGGTAAGCTGTTTTCTGTATAAAGCCAGATCATAAATACTTTAGGCTTCGTGGGCCATACAGTCTCAGTGGCAACCACTCAGCTCTGCCCTTGTAATGTGAAAGCAGCCATACACAATATGCAAGTGACTGAGCTTGGCTGGGTTCTAATAAAATGTTATTTATGGAGACCGACATTTGAATGTATTATTTTCACAAGCCACAAATTCTTCTTCTTCTGATTTTTTAGCCACTAAAGCATTTAAAAGTCATTCTTAGCTCTGTTTTTGTATGTAGAATCATGCAAAAACAGTCCATAAGAGGAATTTAGCCCATGGGTTATTGTTTGCCCATCCCTGGCTTAGCAACCAAAGTGGGAAACTTTGTGTCTCCAGAGAGTTGATCACCCTATTTCCACTCTCCTCTGAAGCCTTCCTTCAAAGTCTTTCCTTGTTTTCATCTGGGCAAGAGGTATGTAAATGTATACGCACACACACACACACACACACACACACACGAGAAAACACATTAAAAAAAAATCCAACAACTCACTGTGGAAATCAACCTGCCTAAAGCTGAAAATGTAATGACTAGAAAGGCTGTGTTTTATCATCGAACTCCATGTATATTTCTGGTGCTGGCTGGCTCATCCACTATAAGGCAAACATAGAAATGGGGCTCCTATTCAAGTCCTATTTGCTTGTCCCCAACCTTCTACTTTACCTGCTCAGTTTTCTCCCTCTTGCTTCCCAATCTCTGAGCTTTATCTGGATGCATTTACCTTATCAGTTCATTAAGCACTCATTAAGATCTTACTTTATGGCAAGTTCTGTGCCAGGTACAATAAAGTATGACAAGTGTGACTACAGACATATGGGCAGGTGCACAGCAAGCGCAGAGAAGGTTAACTGTGGAACATGATACATTGGGATGCAAGGCTCCAAAGAGCAGGTTATGCATGAGCAGTGTATTTGGAGAGAAAAGTTGCTCTTCAAGTGAATTTCTTGCCATTGCCCAGATCTTCCTACTGTGCAGCTTCCCTGGATCACCCACCCCATCCCTTTAAAAGTATAGGTGTCCCATGGCACTTCCTGATGACTAGCTCTGTGGATAACTATCCTGAAAATCTTTGCTACCACGGTGCAATGGAAAGTGTCAGAGTTTGAGGATCAGACTATGCTGGAATTGAAGCCAATTCTCCCACTTACTATCTGTGTGACTTTGGGTAAGTTACTCACTTTTCTGAGTGTCAGTTTATAACACATGCTACACAAAACTGGCATTAGGAAAAAAAAAAACATGTCTATGAAGTATTTAGCACATCTTATACATCCAACATACTACATCACACTCATCAATAATTGTCTTTCAATAGGTGTTTGCAGGAGCTAGGCCAGCCTGACTGGCGAGCTCTAACAGTGGACACAGTTGCATAGAATTCTTTCTCCCATAAAGATTAAAGCTGCTCGTGGGTTCCTATGTGCATGTGACTTGAGTCAGTGCAGGACTCAAGAACCTGAATAGTCAAAAAATGGCTGAGATATATGAGTCGGCTGAGTTACTTTTGTGGAAAAGACAACACCAAATTGTATTTAGCTTTTTTACATATTTATTGAGTCATTCAGGATGGGAACACCGACACTTCAAAAAATTAATTTTATCTAAATATGTCTTTCAGTGACCCAAATCAGCTAACAATGGCATCTATAATAGTTTATAATAATTTTAAATGTTATTTTTAACTTGTAAAATGATATAAGTGAAGCCTAACATAAGACCTTCTAAAGGCTCTTTCAGATGTCTTAAGTCCCACTTATGCCAGTAAATAAATTCCTCCTTAGTGGCTTCAAATACTTAATGTTGCTTCTAAAAGAGCTGAAAATATTCCCAATGAGAAATCTCTGTATTGAGGGCAATAAATATGCAATATGTGGTTTCCAGTTGAGAAGGAGGAAGCATATGCCTAAATAGAAGGACATTCTCATGCTGGCCCTCTCTGTGCGGGTCTGCACACCTGCCCCATGCACCCTCATCCAGGGGAAGGTCTATCTCACTCCCTGGCTCCAGGGCACTGTCAGAGCCCATTTTTCTGGTGATCCATAACTCGAGTTGGAAATTCATCTATGTCTGCCAGTAGCAACACATTTGGAAAACATTTCTCCAAACTGTCACCATTGCAAAAGGATCATTATGTTGCCATCCATCGAGCAACAGCTCATGCTATACACAGAGGAAAGGATCCACATATCAAAGCTCTCAATAAAGATCTAGCCTGAAAAGAATTTATTGAGAAGAAAAGAGCCATGGCAGTAAAATATTCCCAGGAACCCAAGTACAATAGCCTAGCTAAATCTCAGTTTTCTTTCTGACAGTCCAGTGATTTACTATCATCTTCTCAATCATCACGCTCTAAACAAAAGCTTCTTGTATCTGAAGATCACCACTGGCTCTGTGAAAGTCACCCAATACTGTATTATCTTTATGGCTCAATACACTTGCAAGCTGTCTAAGTAAAGCCTGCCTATGATCTCACATTATAAGCTTTACATGTAGAGCAATAGGCTGAAACAACCTACATCTCAACTGTGTAAGGGAACTGAGGCTGGCACTTGTCAAAAACAGGTAAATCTCATGCTAAAGCAAAGGTAAACATATTAACTGACACTTTTAAATTACACCCTACTGGACCAGGCGCAGTGGTTCGCACCTGTAATCCTAGCACTTTGGGAGGCCAAGGCAGGCAAATCACAAGGTCAGGAGTTCTAGACCAGCCTGGTCAACATGGTGAAACCCCATCTCTACAAAAAACACAAAAAGCTAGCTGAGCATAGTGGTAGGCACCTGTAATCCCAGCTACTCGGGACTGAGGCAGGAGAATTGCTTGACCCTGGGAGGCAGAGGTTGCAGTGAGCAGAGATTGTGCCACTGTATTCCAGCCCAGGTGACAAAGTGAGACTCTAATTCCAAAAAAAAAAAAAAAAAAAAAAATTACACCCTACTGACCCCCAAAGAGAAGTATGTTTCAATTTCTAATCCACTATAGGCAGACCAAATAAAAATTTGATTATTTGTTATATACACAGTAAAGATACATGTGGCATAAAATTTACATTTTAGCCACTTTAAAGTGTACAACTGAATGGTATTAAGTGCATTCACAATGTTGTACAGACATTACCACTACCAGTTCCAACACTTTTTCATCTTTTCCAAAGGGAAACTTCATACACATTTACCAGTCACTCTCCATTCCTCCTATTCCCAGCCTGACAATCACAAATCCACTGTAAATTTGTCTATTCTCGATATTTCATATAAATACTCATATACTACATGGCCTTTTGTGTCTTTGATGGATTCCCTTCTACCATTGCTTTAAATTGCCTAACACCACTGTTTACATTACCTGTCCTCACCCTAATACTAGGGCTGTCTATGGGATTTGTGATTGTCCATTTTATGTGTCAACAGGCCAGGATACAGCCCCCAGTTATTCAGTCAAATGCTAATTTAGCTGTTGCCACATAGGTATTTTGTAGATGTGATTAAAGTCCATAATCAGTCGGAAAGACTTAAGAGCAGACCTGAGATGAAAAAGAAGAAAGATGAAGAAAGAAGGAGAAAGAGAAGCAGGAGGAGGAGGAGGAGGAGGAAGATAAAGAGGAGAAATTCCACCTGCAGATAGCAACTTCAGCTCATACCTGAGTGTTCCGATCTCCCCTTCCTGACAGCCTACCCTAGCGATTTCAGACTTGCCCACCCAGTCTCTACTACTGTGTAAGCCAATTCCTTAGAATAAATCTCTTAATATTTATCTCCTTTTGGATTTGTTCTCTGGTTGAAACCTCAATGATACTAGAGGGTAAAGGGAGACTTAAATACGTAACATGCTGACTTTTCTAGTCTAGGCTACCTGAAAGTTAGTGCTTACCAAGTTGTAAACATGTCCTCTACAAATGGATGTTTTAGATAATCACTTGCCCAGAAGTCCCAGGTCAATAACTATTAATTGCCTTTAAGAGGAGGAAAAAGTCCTGACTCTATTTGTATCCTGTGTTCACACTTATATTTGTTAACCTGGTAGCTGGCTGCGAATATTACACATGACTTGTCAAGGAAGCAGAGGTGATCTCATAGCTCTGAGACTAATCTGAGTTATCTTCACGATGCGATCAGACCCAGAGAGCAAAAACATGGATGCCTTTACTACTTAGCTCTTTAGGTGCAGTGGGTGATGAATTCTGTGTGCATCGTATCACTTGGGGCTTCTCTCTGGAGTAATCCTAGCATGCATTTTCCTGCTCATCTTTACCTATGAAAATCCTATTCATCCTTTAAGGTTTACCTCAAAGACTATTTACTCAATAGTTTCTTCCAAGTCCCCAAATTAAATGTGAAGACTAGCCTTTTGATAGTCTACAAACTCTGTGTTTCTCTTAGACCAGTATTCTCCAACCATTTTGGCTCAGGTGGTAGTGGTCACTAGCCCACTGCTCACTCCCTGCTGTGTGGCCCAATTCCTAACAGGCCATGAACAGTATCAGTCCATGGCCCAGGGGTTACCGGTCCCTGTCTTAGACCATTTAGCACATTCTAACTTCGATTCTCATTATCTGTGTGTTGGTGCCATTTCCCTCACAACTAGATTGTGAGAGTGATATATCTCTTGTCTTTGGGATCCTATAATGACTAGCACAGTGTATTCCAGGAGATCGTTTGCTGAACAGAATTAGTCCTAAGAGTCTAGGAACAAATGGGAGTAAGAGAGTCCATCTTTAGTCTTCTTGGGTCAGATGTGGGTTTTTCTTTTTTTATTTGTTGTCTGCTCCTCAACCTCCACTCACTCCCTCTGCTCCAAGATGGATTAAGGCTACAGGAAAAATACTTGCACCCTGAAGCTGCCACGGTCCAAATGACACTACTTCTGACAATGACAAAAATTGAGAGATTTGGAAAAGTCAGGAAAGGATGACTCCAGGCCACATATCTTCCCATGCCCTTGATTATTCCCTACTATCGTGTATTTCTCAAACCGGTCCTCACCTAAATTATTGGTTAAAGTTGTTACCCTTTCTTTGGGTATATGGTCAGAGGCAGCCTGTAATCGACACCAAGAAGTACAGGAAGCAAGGAAGGAGGTTCTCTTATCTACTCTACTTTCCTTCTTGTTTGGAGTCTGCACTCTGTTCCTATCTCATCACCTACCCTTGGCTGAACAGTGACCAAACCTGGAAAAGTGACTATAAATGACCATATTTTTCATGCCTTCATTGCAGCATGTTTGCCTCTGTTACAAAAGCTATATCCTAATACAATAATTTCACTGATGGTTTGTCCCACAATTGTTCACACTGTCTTTATTAATGCCTGCCATATTGCATATAATTATCTCTTAATCGTATACATCTGTATAATGTACTATATCAATAATATGAAGATGAAAATTTATCTTTCTATATATTTCTTACCAAAATGAGAATATGTGCTGGCTTTGCCTTTGCATAAAATACATTAACTAATCCTTAGGTCAGACTGCCAACAGATTCAGATTTTTACTAAATCATCCTGGATAGATGCTAGCAGAGGAATAGCCTTTGTTGCTACATAATTTCAGGTCCTGGTCCAATTTTTAAAATATGCTACGCTTATTTTTGAGGTTGAGTCTGTGGAAGGCTTTTTGGGGGAAGCTACAATGGAGGGCAGCCAATTATTTTGTTAAAAATAATTTGGTACTATTTGGCCCAATATAAAATGAGTTTTCTAATAATCAGACATATCCAAAATTTTATAAGCAGTGTCAAAGATTTTTTGGTTAAACAGAAATTCACTTACATAAAATGACTATATTTCAATTTAACCATTGAAAATTTGGCATCCAAATTGAGATTTGCTTTCATTGTTAAATATACAAAGTATTTGAAAGACAGTACAAAAAGAAAAAGAATATAAAATATTTCACTGATAATTTTTACATTGACTATAAGTAGAAATTATGGTATTTTAGATATATTGAGTTAAGATATATTATTGAAATTGATTTCACTTATCTCTTTTTACCTTTTCTAATGTTGCTACTACAAGTTATGCAGTTACGTATGTGGGTGGCATTATATTTTAGACGAACAATGCCAGTCTAGAGAGATAGCAAGGGTCCTGACCATGACCTTCATCTACGGAACTGGAGCACAGGGTAGCAGAAGAAAAAGTTCAACTAACAAGCATATGAAGAGATAATTTTCAGTCATTAATAATTTAGAGAAATGCAAATTAAAACAATGAAATATCACTTTATACAATCGGACTGGCCAAAATTAGAAAAAAAAATGAGAAAACTGAAAGTGTCAGTGAGGATGACAGATTGCAAGTCTGCTCTGCACTGCTGGCAGATGTGTGGGGCCTGGAGCTGCTAGGCTGGACAGCTGCAAACTGGCCCAATGTGGCCCAAGTTGGCATATGTGTGCCCTATGGTCCATCAATTCCCAAACAATCCCACATAGGCTCAACAAGGAATGTGTACAAGATGTCCACTTCCCAGTTGTCTAGTGTGGTGGAAATCTAGGGGCAACCTGGGGAGCTGTTGCCAGGGCAGCGGATAAGGGAAATGAGGTGGATGCAACTCTGGAGTACCGTGCAGTCCTTGGCAGTAACGAGCCAGAGGTACCTATAGCCACATGCGTGGAGCTTCAAAACCTAGCAATGCACAGAAACAGTTTAAAAATAAATGGTTAACAACAAGAGAAATAAATCTATAGCACAATATCATTTACTGAAATTAGAAATGGAGCAACACAAAAAAGAGAGATTTTTTTTTTGTAAGAATCCATACAAACAAAAGGATACATATCAGACTTACAATGGTTTTTCAGTGGATGAGGAAGCCAATGAGAGTGGGAAATGAGGAAATAAGAATAAAAGGGACTAACTAATATATATATAAATGAAGAGAGAGACATAGAATTGAGCTTTGCTTTTCTAATTGCCAGGTAGGTGGCTCTGGACAAGTCACATAACCTTTCTGAGCTTCAGCTACATCATCAGCAAATAAAAAAATTGACCTTGAAGGAGGGTTAAGAAAATCAAAGGCACTGTGTATAAAGTGCCCAAAACTGCACTGGTATATTCCAAGGCTCCGTAAACAGAAATGGCTAATATCACTCGGAGTTCCTGCAGGTTCTGCTCATTAGTTTGAAGCACATCCCTCCTGCCCTATTAGGCACTAATGTTCATAGCTTATATAATTTCAGGTTAACAGGGCATTGATGAAGAAAATAAGGTTCCATAATCCAGAATTACCCTTTATCTTACAGTAATTACTCTCACTCTGCAAACACTTCTTCCATCCAGAATCTGCCACCTTTATTTATATACAAATGAATAATTTATCACTGTGTCTTTCAGGAATACAAGCCCAAAACAAGGCCTGAAGAAACATAAATAAAAAAAGACTAATGTAATTCAATGACAGAATGTCAAGAAATTTTAAGAAAATTATGGTTCCCTTGGGTACATTATCATTCTTATGTGGTCTCATCTGACATCACACCTCAGCAACATGGTGCACCCTAATCTACTCCTGTTCCATGCAGTTGCCTATAAACACAGGTAGTCTTAAAATGTGAATTTTTCCAACATTAAAAATTGCTAAATATCTTACACTTCCTCATTGTCTGGCCCATGCCATGCTGGCTTTTGTGTTTGTTTGTTGGTAGCATAAAATGGATAAAATGTCTGGTTTCATGAACATGTTGGGGTTCTAGTACTTCCTTATAAATACATTGCAAACAAAAATCAATACATTTTAACCCCTTTGGAGCCTCTGGGAGGCATCCAGAACTGCAGAGGGATAATTGCCTTTCTGGGTAGCCCTTTACAGGCTCCCCACTGAAATCAGGCACCTGCCCAATGCACTTGGAAACTCACTCAATCTCAGCTGCCAACTTTTGAGTTTTTCTAGACTGTTTTTAAATGGAGTTGTGAAGTCCCAGCTGTTACTGAAAGAGTAGCCAGGAACTCATGGTTATACCTGAATCCTGCCCACATCTATAGGATCCAGAACTCTTGGCTGGAGATGTGGAGGTGAGGCCACCTGAACTGCCCTACACTGAGGGAAAAGTGTGGAGAAACCTCCACCCCTGGAGAAACAGACTTATTGTTTTCTGTGTTGAGATCTTTCCTTTAGACTATAAAATGCTTGCGGTAAACAGGTGAAATCTCAACAGTGCCTACTACGGGATTCAGAATCAGGAATTCCAATGTGCAGGGTAGATTAGGAAGATGAGGAGAAGCGGTGCTCATCAAAGGAGACATGCATTGTGCATGAGCTGTGTAGGACACAGGGGTGGGACTGGAAGATACAGGCAGCTGCAGAAAGATAAGTTGGATGCCTGGAGGCATCTATTAAAGGCATCTATTAAAGACCTGCTTTAATAAAGCAGAGAAAGTGGTTAGAGTGCTGAGAATAATAATGATAAGAGCTAATATTTATGAAGTTCTTATTACACACTTGGTAGTATTCTAAGAATTTTACATGTAAAAGTACTTTAGATATAAAATGCTGAAAATATAAAAGTAATAATTTACATGTATTACTCATTTTCTTTTTGCAATTTAGAGATGGGAATAATGATCTAGTTGTACTAGATTTTTTTTTTTTTTTTTTTTTTTTTGAGAAAGGGTCTCGCTCTGTGGTCCAAGTTGGAGTATAGTCGTGAGATCATAGCTCACTACAGCCTCCAACTCCTGAGCTCAAGGGATCCTTCTGCCCCAGCTCAGCTAATTTTTTTTTTTTTTTTTTTTTTTTTTTTTTTGTAGAGATGGGTCTCACTTTGTTGCCTGGGTTGGTTTCAAACTCCTGGCCTCAAGCAATCCTCCCACTATGCCCTCCCAAGTTTCTGGGATTACAGGCATGAGCCACTGACCCGGCCTAGTCGTATTAGGTCTTAACAGAGAAAAAAAGGAGTGGGCTTGGATACAACAGGATGTAGAGACCAAGACAGGCACAGCTGACAGTCAGGACAGGAGGGTGCCATGGAAATTCCTAGGTATTGCCGTAAGAATAAAATCTTTCCTAATACTTGGCATATGAGAGGTTGAATGTATCCTTACAGAATGTCAATGTATTGCTAACTGGAAAACTGTAAATTTGCTCAAACACTTAGGAATTGTTTTCTCTGTTTGGCCAAACTATTAACAATAAACAATGAAGCTTATAAGGCAATTACTTGAGTCTAGAAGTAAAATTTTAAACTATGATTTAGTCTCCTTCCATCTTAATTTTCTCCTGAAAATAATTTTGTCAGCCTGGTTTTACATATGGTAACTTCTAGTCTAGGAAACTAGTTTCCACTTATCGGAGGAAAGATCCCTTGAAAAGTAGAAAAACTTTTCAAGCAATATGATCCCGCAATCTCTTGAAATAAAGCTTAACCACAAAAGAGTGCTAAGATTTGCTTTGTTTCCCAAAGTTTGCAAACTAAAATATATATATTTTATCAGAGAAGTGAAATGGCCTCTATGGACTCAAAGGCA
Source organism: Sapajus apella (assembly GCF_009761245.1). Classification (NCBI taxonomy): domain Eukaryota; kingdom Metazoa; phylum Chordata; class Mammalia; order Primates; family Cebidae; genus Sapajus; species Sapajus apella. The sequence continues at coordinate 36,422,594 of NW_022436947.1, forward strand.
GATGTAATAGAACTAGGGAAGAAAGGCGACATCAGACTCAAGGTGAAGAAGCCTAAATAGATAAGGTATGACGATCTGAAACAGAAGTGATTTCTTCAGATGCCTGCCAATTTACATGGTACTAACCACATTAACTGGACTCATTGATCTCTGTTTTGGGGCCTCTGCACATTTCCTTTCCATTGCCTGGAGTTTTCCTCTCTCACTTTCTTTTCTCAAGTCTCTTCTTAAATGGTGTCTTGTCAAAGAGACCTTATCTTTTTTTTCTTTTGAGAGGGAGTCTTGTTCTATCACTCAACTTGGAGTGCAGTGGCACAATCTCAGCTCACTACAACCTCTGCCTCCCAGGTTCAAGTGATTCTTCTCCATCAGCCTCCTGAGTAGCTGAGATTATAGGCATTGGCCACCACATCTGGCTAATGTTTGTATTTTTAGTAGAGACAGGGTTTCATCATGTTGGCCAGGCTGGTCTCGAACCCCTGACCTCAGGTGATTTGCCCACCTTGGCCTCCCAAAGTGCTGGGATTATAGGCATGAGCCACCATGCCCGGCAAAAGAGACCTTTTCATCAGCTCTCCCTATAACCCTTACCCTGTTTCTCCCTCTCCATAGTACTCATCACCACCTAATAGATATGTATTTAATTAGTTGTTTGTGTCTGCCAGCCCCCAGCAGAATGTAAGCTTTGTGAGGACACAGAATCCATCTGTTTGGTTCACTGCTCCATTAACAGCATCTAGAATAGTGCCCATCATTCTGCAGGGGCTCAAAAAACATTTGTGGAATGAATAAATGAATCTCCCATTCAGTCTCTATTCATCAGTCTTGCCCTTTATCCATCTCTGGTTAACACCAACTCAAAGACTCTCTGTACTAGTCCCTTTATTTCTTATGGAAGGGAGAAAAAGCCAGTTCAGTGCAGTAGTTTCAAGTCTGGACTTCGAAACCACCAAATCCCCTAGGTTTAAGACTGGCATCATTACTTCTCTGACAGTTCTGTCCAATAAAACTTGCTGCAATGATAGAGACATTCCATTCTACACTCGCCAATACAGCAGCAACCAGTCCCACAGACTAATTGAGAACTTAAAGTATGGCTAGTTTAACTAAGAAACTGAACTTTTAATTTCATTTCATTTTAATTTAAATTTAAGCAGCTACATGTGGCTACAGGCTACTATACTGGACAGTTGTAGCTGTATGATCCTGGGCAACATTTCCTAATCTCTCTCTGCCTCCATTTCCTTGTCAGTTAAATGGGAATAATAATAATGCACCTTACATTATTGTTGTAAGGATTAAATGAGATACTATGTAGAGAACTAGAATAGTACCTGGTATAAGGAAAGGATTCAGCAAATGGTACTATTGTGGGCAAAAGGAACTAGCTTTGCAATAACACTAAATCCTTACTCAAATATGACAGTGATATCAACCTAACATATCGAAAAATAGGGAAATACAGGCACTTCCAAAAAGCAAGCTTATAACAAATATGTGATAAGTTGGAAACTGGGGTAAATATAAGGGAACTCTAGCATGTCAAAAAGTTAGAATTTTAGTTGGATTACGAATGTTACTTTATATATATATATACTTTAAGTTCTGGGATACCTGTGCAGAACGTGCAGGTTACATAGGTATACACGTGCCATGGTGGTTTGCTGCACCCATCAACCTGTCATCTACATTAGGTATTTCTCCTAATGCTATAAATGTTATTTTTTTAATAAGGTAGCAGTTACCATAGCAGCCAGACATCACAAAGTCATTTCAAAATCCAAAGCAATGAGCATCTCCTTAAAGAAACCTTGCAAACAATGTATCCAAGCAATACCATAAAAGGGCTCCCTTGCACGTCTGGGGTTTATTATACAGAATAATTCATTTCCCAATACTTTTCTCTAGCTTTCAATATCTACTTTACAATTGCACTCAAGCTTCTACACATTTTTCTTATTTCTTGGAGTTTATTAAAAAACCTCACAACAGTGAAAAAGGTAAAACAATTATTTTGTAAGAAAAAACAATTACTAAATATCTTTTATGACACCACTTTTTTATTGCACCCCTCTGAAAGCAGCAAATTGATGCAGCTATATTTTAAAGGAGACTTGAATTCATTTATTATTATTTCATATTGTTTTTGGTTAGCTTCTAAATAAAATGTTCTTTCTCTACCTATATAGAGTTTTGTTGTTTTTTTTTTTTATAAATGTCATGCGTTTTTGTCTTCCCAGAGTATTTTAACTTCAAGCTAAATTTGTGAAGAAAAGAAGGAAGAGAAGACAGGGAAGAGGACAGAAGGAAAAGGAGGAGGCAATGGAGAAAGAGAAGAGTGGTAGGAGGACGAGGAGAATGAAAACGTTCTTCAGCTCCCTGCTTAGACTTTACCTGATCAGTCTTCCTCTTGCAACCATTGTATAAATGTCTAAATGGGGCAGGGATGGCAAGAAGCACAGAAGGTCACTGCTGCTTCTGACATGTGTCAGTCTCATCTGTTTAGCACCTTGAGCTATACTGCAGTGTCTTTTTGTCTTTTTCTTTTGTTCTCTAGATCTTCCCACCTTGCTCAACTTTCAGATATTATAGTTATCTTGAAGGGTAAGAATAAAAAGAATTTCTTTTGGAAAACAATCTGTTTAAAAACAAGGTTTATTTTCAAATGTGTTAGTGTTTTCTTGACTCTATAATGTTTTTCTTCTTTGTGTTAAGGTCAAACATTACAAACCATAAAACCCAGATATCTGATTTTAACAGAATATCTTTTTTCAATGCCAAATTTCCCCAGTCAAGGTGAGCCATTTAGAATATATGTCATTCCATATTTATATACACAAGATGTTAAAGCATAAATAAGTTTGTTTCATAGTTTGTTTTTAATTTTGAAATAAAAATAGAATCTGCTTTTTCTTTTTTCTTTCCTTTTTTTTTGAGATGAAGCCTCCCTCTGTCACTCAGGCTGGAGTGTAGTGGCATGATCTTGGCTCACTGCAACCTCCACCTCCTGTGTTCAAGCAATTCTCCTGCCTAAGCCTCCCGAGTAGCTGGGACTACAGGCACGTACCACCAGGCCTGGCTAATTTTTGTATTTAGTAGAGGTGGGGTTTCACCATGTTGGGCAGGGTGGTCTCAATCTCTTGACTTCATAATCTGCCCGCCTTGGCCTCCCAAAGTGCTAGGATTAAAGGTGTGAGCCACCACGCCCGGCTGAATCTATTTTCTTAAATAAAGTTTAGAACATACAGAAATGATATGATCTCCCATTGTACTGTGGGAAAAATCAGCATGTTAACCCTTTCTCTAAAAAGAGCTGAGAAATTGTCTTTACACCAGTTTCTAATAGAAAGCTTTGGACTGTGACATCAGTTTAGTGTACTAGAAAACAAGGCCAATTTTTTTTTTTTTTTTTTTTAAATTAAGACGGAGTTTTGCTTTTGTCACCTAGGCTGGAGTGCAATGGTGCCATCTTGGCTCACTGCAACCTTCGCCTCCCAGGTTCAAGTGATTCTCCTGCCTCAGCCTCCCAAGTAGCTAGGATTACAGACACGTGTCACCATGTGCAACTAATTTTAGTATTTTTAGTAGAGACAGAGTTTTGCCATGTTGGCCAGGCTGGTCTAGAACTCCTGACCTCAGGTGATCCACACACCTCAGTATCCCAAAGTGCTGGGATTATAGGCATGAGCCACTGTACCCAGCTAGAAAAGAAGGCAAACTTTCAGTGACAAGCAACCTAGGCACTAAACTACAATAGTGGGTAAAACAGCCATGGTCTCTGTCCTTAGGAGGCTTCCAGTAAAAAGGCTGCAAGCAACCACTGCAGCTCCTTGCAACCCTTTGCCTGAGCCTCAATGATATCATTGCACAGCGTTCCAATCCCTAACTCCAAAAAGAGGGTGAAAAGGGCACTCACACCTGGAAAGTTTCACACCTTCTTCTGTTCTCCCCTCACTATTAAGAAATCCCTAAAAGGCCTAGTATGGAAAGGACTAACCTTAATAAATAATGAAGTAGCAATGGATTGGCAACACCAAAATGTGCATGATTTTTTTTTTTTCTAAATTAAAAAAGAAATAAAACAGTGAGGCCTTAAGTTTTTATAGAAGAGCAATCTACCAGGTCCTTTATACTTCTTGTTCTTTCTGGGACTGCCTTTCTAGAGTGATTATAAGACAATGATAATGGTGATTCTAATACCTAATGTTTATCAATGTTTCCTGTGTACCAGATCTGAGATAGGTACTATTTTTAATCCTCATTTTGCAGATGAGGAAACTGAGGCACAGGTAGGCTAAGGAACTGGTCCAAGGTCATACAATTACTCCGTAAAAGATGTATCCACTACACAAACTCAAATGTTCTGTCTTGGGAATTTAGGCACTTATGTAGTATGGTATAATGGCCTCCACATTTTTTTTCCCAGTAATGCAAAATTATTTCCAATCTTAGAAAGAAAACTAATCTTGAAGAGATCCTCAACATTAGAAAGTGTGTTAGTAGGGGCTGGGCGCGGTGGCTCACGCCTGTAATCCCAGCAATTTGGGAGGCCGAGGCGGGTGGATCACGAGGTTAAGAGATCGAGACCATCCTGGTCAACATGGTGAAACCCCGTCTCTACTAAAAATACAAAAAATTAGCTGGGCATGGTGGCGCATGTCTGTAATCCCAGCTACTCGGGAGGCTGAGGTAGAAGAACTGCCTGAACCCAGGAGGCGGAGGTTGCGGTGAGCCGAGATCACGCCATTGCACTCCAGCCTGAGTAACAAGAGCGAAACTCCATCTCAAAAAAAAGAAAAAAAAAAAAAAAAGAAAGTGTGTTAGTAGGTCGGACGTGGTGGATCATGCCTGTAATTTCAGCAGTTTGGGAGGCCGAGGTAGGTGGATCATGAGATCAGGAGTTCAAGACCAGCCTGGTCAACATGGTGAAACTCTATCTCTACGAAAAATTTAAAAATTAGCTGGGCATAGTGGTGAGCACCTGTAATCCCAGCTACTCAGGGGGGTTAAGGCAGGAGAATCATTTGAACCTGGGAGGCAGAGGTTGCAGTGAGCTGAGACCGTGCCATTGCACTCCAGCTTGGATGACAAAGTGAGACTCCATCTCAAAAAAAAAAAGGAAAAAAAAAGTGTGTTAGTCTTCATATCTCCTCTAATACACCTAAAAGGACTGCAATAGGGAAGGATAAATGAATGAGTGAAAGATGAACAGAAGGAGTGAGAATACAATTACAGTATTTTTATTATTTCATTTGGTATTTTTAAATGAGAACTAAGAGAAATCTACTATACTACATATAAATGTCACTGGAAGTAGAGACTTTCACTTCTTTGCTCCTAATATAGTTTAATCCTAGAAAAACATGATGCTAACCCACTCTGGGAGATTCATTAGTTCTGAGTTGTCAGTTCAGAAACTACAATCTCCATTTCTCCCATCCTGTTCCCCAGTGAGCAATGGCACAAAGTGGCGACTTGACATTTTGATGTTTGGAGTTCATTTGGTCACATAGCTAAGCAAAGGCAATAGAATATTTTCCACGGGGCTTACATTTTGGACAATACAGCAGGATAGATGACCCAAAAAACTCTTCTAACTAGAACACTTAAAAATATGGAATAACAAAGGAGGCCAAGGTGGGTGGATCACTTAAGGTCAGGAGTTTGAGACCAGTCTGGCCAACGTGGGGAAACCCCTCTCTACTAAAAGTAAAAAAATTAGTCAGGCATGGTAGCACATGCCTGTATTCTCAGTTACTCAGGAGGCTGAGGCAGAAGAATTGCTTGAACCCAGAAGGCAGAGGCTGCAGTGAGCTGAGATCGCACCACTGTACTCCAGCCTGGGCGACAGAGAGAGACTCTTAAAGAAAGAAAATGAAAATGAAATAAAAATTCAAAACTTTTAAAAGCATGCATAAGAGCTTATAGTAAAGTAATAAATTATCAGAGGTAAGAAAAAAGACAAAGCAAAAATCCAAAGATGTAATGGAGCACTAAAGCTGATATTAACCATGGGGGCATCAACTGACTACTAGCGGTGAAGAGTTTTTTCTCATCTTTTTTATATCATAGAAAATGATACAAGTACAATAGTAATTGCTAGAATAAATGGAAAGGTATCTAGGAGCATCTATTATGCTAAATGTTAACTTTGTATAAACATTCATTACATTTACTTCATGTAAGAAAAAATTGAATATAAATATATACTAAAAATATATTGAATATAGCCTCAATATCAAGTATATTAATTTGTATAAACCATGCCATTGAAATATTTGTAAAATTTTAACAAGTAACTTGAGCTTTTTGTAATGAACATATAATAATATGATGCTTGTAATAGTTGCATGCAATTCCTGCTCAAAACTTACAACAATGCCCTTTTCAAAAATCTCAGCACAGATAATCAGATTGTTTTCCCATAAAAATTGTGGCAGATAAAAAATTGACAAACCTGGTCACCAAATTAAAAAGTTAGAAAAAGAACAAGAATAAATCCAAAGAAAATAGAATAAATGAAATATTTTAAAAAGCAAAATGAATGCTATAGGACGGAAGAATGTAATGGAGAAAAATTAACAAAGTTAAAGCTGGTTCTTTTAAAAAGACTATAACAAAACTTTGGCAAAATTGAGCTAAAGAAAATAGAGAAGACATAAACAACCCTTATACGAGTATGCAAATATATTAGGAGTGGCTTTATGACAACAAATTAGAAAATGTAGATAATAAAATAATTGGACCAATTCTTAGGAAAATATATCTTTAAAAACTGACTTAAGATGAAACAAAAAGCCTCAATGATTCTATAACAATTAATGTATTAAGCAGTATAAAAATCTTTCCATAAAGAAACAACAGGCTCTGTTTTATGAAATAATTCTATTAAACATTCTAAAAGCAAATCATTTGACTCATCACATTTTTTTTTTCAAAGACAGAAAAAGAGACTTCTCAACTTTTATGAATCTTATATAACCCTCTTATCCAAACTAGGTAGATAGTATGACAAAAGAAACAAAAGAAGAGCAAATTAACTCATGAAAATATTTTTAAAAATTATAAGGTAGATCTACCATTTGATCCAGTAATCCCACTACTGGGAATCTACACAAAGAAAAAGAAGTCATTATATCAAAAAGGCACTTGCATGCTTATGTTTATTGTAGCACAATTCACAACTGCAAAGCTATGGAACCAATCTAAGTGCCTATCAATTAATGTGTGACTAAAGAAAATGTGGCACATATACAGCATGGAATACTACTGAGCCGTAAAAAGGAACAAAATAATGTCTTTTGCAGCAACTTGGATGAAGCTAGAGGCTATTATTTGAAGTGAAGTAACTCAGAAATGGACAACCAAATACTGTATGTTTTCACTTTTAAGTGGAAGCTAAGCTATGGGTACACAAAGGCAAACAGAGTGATATAATGCTCTTTGGAGATTCAGACTGGGGAGGGTGGAAGTGGAATTGGAGATTCAAAAACTACATATTGTGTACAATGTGCACAACTCAGACTACAGGTGCACTAAAATTTCAGACTTCACTGCTATACAATTCATCCAATTTACTAACAACCACTTGTACCCAAAAAGCTGTTGAAATAAAAATAATAAATATTAGAAATTGAGTCTCATGATGTATGGCAAAGTTGGCTTTATTTTGGAAATGTACGATTATGTCAACATTAGAAAATCCAGTATAATTTACCTTATCAATATATATTAACTCAGAAAAGTAATTTGATCGTTTGAATACATGCAGGAAATGTATTCAATAAAATTCAACTTATATTCACCATTTAAAAACTTATAGAGAATCAATGTAGGAAATAAGGGAGCTTCTTTAACCTAACTAGTATTTGCAAAAATAAAAATCTATAGCATATGTCATCCTAAATGGTGAAATATTAAAAGCATTTCCTTTAAAAACAGAAACAGACAAAATTAAACAATATGCTACCCAGGAATGTGTACATTAGTGATAAAACTAAAAGAAAATGTAAGGTAATAACATAAAACTCGAGAAAGTGGCTACTTCTGGGTGAGAGGAAATATAATCAGGGGAGTGGGTAGCAGGTAAACAAATGGTCATTTATTATTATTTAAAACACACACACACACACACACACACACACAGAGGCCACACGCAATGTAAAATATGTTATTCATAACATGAGGCAGATGAAGTGAAACAGTAATGGCTAGGCTAAGTAGCATTTATAACACAATATACATTTAAATCACATTTCTATACTAAACTTGGATAATATTTTAACACATTTGGGGAGAAATTTCCAATGAACTGCTCATGTTATCACGAGACTTGGAGATGAAGAACTGTGAGACTCATTCCATTTCTTGAATATCTCTATTATAATTAAACCTTCAGTGTATAGGGACCACCACTCACAATCATTCGGTTGGCTTTCTAGAGACTTTACAAAAAAAAAAAAAAAAATCAGTTCTTTAATAGTACGCAAAAAAGAAGGGAACAGTCCTTGTGAAATGCAAACTCACACTGATTGCAGAACCTTCCCCCTTTGTTCTCTGCACACTAAGTGTGGCCAAACATTCTAAGCAGTCACACAGTAATGCTAGCATGCTTTGCACTATCAGTACAGTTTCAGATTTTCTACTTGGTTTGTTCATACACAGACATTTTAGTGGGAGCTGGGACCATAGCAGGGCATTGGGGCTAATGAGGGAAAATTCTGGTGAGGATTAGAAAGAATGCTCTCTAAGATGGAAAAAAATTATTGATGTAGAGAAGGAAGTGTGCTTTTCAAAAATTTTCCTCTAAAGAATTTTCTGCACTTCCGGTTCCTAAAGCGATAAAATAGAAACCAGCTTGAGAAATTGTGTCTCCTTTGAGTGGCGTTCAGTGGATAATGCTACATGTGGGTATAACAGCAACTCACTCCTTTTATTTTCTTTTGTTTTATTTAAGGAAATGGAGACTGGAATTTGTAGGTAGAAACTGGTAATTAAATTTGGTGCCCAGTTTTTCATTCTGATTTTGTGAAGCATTATTTGCCTGTGGCTGGGGTCCATGTTCTGAGTTATCATAAACATTATTTTTAAATTTTGAAAAGTCCCCAAAGTTTCCCAAGAAATGGGATTTCCAATCCTACTTTTTAAATTTTCAAAACAAGTTCCAGCACCTGCAGAGACACAACTATAATGCATAGCTCATGACCAACAAGACCAAATGGCTGTTTAGAATCTTGCAGTTCTGAATTCCTCAATTTCTTTTGCATTATCCAGTGACCTGCTCAAGTCATTGCCATGTGTCCATCTCCAGTCTAAGAAATAACAATTAAAATGTCCGGATAGCAATGACCATGCCAATGAGTTCTCCAAAAAAGGAGAACAATGGAAGTCACGGCAGCTTCTTCAAAGGTCACATAAATTATAGAGAGTAATTTCAAAGCATTTTATATTAAGGCAAGTGGCTACAGAAATATTCAGGAGGAACTGGCTTTTCCCTTATTGGTAAAGGAGCTTTCCCTTCTACTGTATGTTTTCTGATAAATCCTTTTTCTTATTCTTTTTTAACCTTCATATTTTATCCTCCACCCTCCAACCTCTAGAATATCATCCTACAAGCAGTGTCAGGAAGAAAATGACTCTGGACCTGACCCTGTGAAAGGCAAAATTCTAAGAAGTCAAGATGAAAGGGCTGGAGCTCCCTCTAGAGCCCATCCTGCTGACAATGGAGGGGTCTTCAGCCAAGTGAACTGGGGCTGGTGGATCCTGACCCATTTCCCCATCCTAGCTCACTAACTAAAGAGCCCTTTCAAAAGACCGAGAGGTCTGAAAGAGCAGAACTATTCACCATGGCCTTCAAGACTGCCCAGTGATGCTCACTGGGATTCCAAAAACAGTCCAGTCGAACAAGCTTATTTAGTAAGTTCTCTTGTCAAAATCAGCTCTAAATAGTCACCACAAAAGGAATTTGGGTGAATAGGTAAAGCAGAGAATGTTCATTTGCTTATAGTTTAATCCAAGAGTTTGGATTGTAGGCATAGAAGTAATCATAGAAAACCTGATATTCTGATTTTATAATAAACTGATGACTTTAAAACTAAAATGAAATATTTATAAGAAGCAATGTTGCTTTTTTACTTTAGAAAAGCTAAAGATATACAAGGAATTAACATGCTAATGAAAAATAGAACATAACCTTCATTTGAGCATAAGTCTGAAAATTTTAAATCATTACCTTCTTTGCTGAGGAAAAAAATAAAGATTCACAGATAAATATTGAGAAACCTAATTTTCAATGTATTACAGTCACATTTTGAATAGCAAAGGAAAAATGCTATTTCTAATTTATTCCTGATGTTATTAGAGTCAGAGAATATTCAATTTTGCTTTCAATAACTGTGAAGAGGAAATAATTTGGGTAACAGCTGATAATATTTCTCTATCATTTGGAGGAAATTAGTAAGAATGACTAAATGTTCAGGTCTTGACACAATTAAAAACTGTCTTGCCACACATTCTTCAAAACATGGCTTCCTTTTTTCCAAGTTTGTTTAATTGCAGTTATCAAACAGTTCAAAATGATCTCCCAAATACATTCCTATTATTTGAATCATTACTCCAGACATATAAAATGGAAGGGCTAGACCTGGTAACACAAAATTAAACTCAACTGAACCTGATGTTTTGTAAGTAAGGCATGTAATTCATTATAAGGATCATATGGCATTTTTATAACACCATGCAGTTTACTTTTTTTTTTTTTTGAGATGGGAGTCTCACTCTGTCACCCAGGCTGGAATGCAGTGGTGCAATCTTGGCTCACTGCAACCTCCGCCTCCCGGGTTCAAGTGATTCTCCTGCCTCAGCCTCCCGAGTAGCTGGGACTACAGGCATGTGCAACAACACCCAGCTAATTTTTTGCATTTTTAGTAGAGACAGGGTTTCACTGTGTTAGCCAGGATGGTCTCAATCTCCTGACCTCATGATCCACCCACCTTGGCCTTCCAAACTGCTGGGATTATAGGAATGAGCCACTGTAGTAATCCATACAGTTTACTAAAGGTACTCACAAACATTTTCTTGATCTCCAAACAAGGTAGATCCAGCATACACAAGCTGTGTTATTAAACTGCCTTTATTAGGTTGCACATTGTAAGTTCCATTTTTCTGTTTACTAAATTTTGTCAACACTAACCATGCCTCTGGCCCTGATCTTTCTCATAGTAATAGTAGTAACAGTAATCATATCTAACATTTTTTTTTGAGTGCTTACTATGTTCTAGGTCCAATTTTAAGTGTTTTACATGTATTAGTTCAATAATCCTAAGAATGCAGAAAATAGATTTTATTTAACATTTCATGAGATTGAGAAAATTTAACTTTAGATGCCTATCCATTTTTCTGGTTTTTATTTTCTTTCTGCTTTAATTTCACTCTATCCTCGATGGTTTTCCTAACATTTACTTACTTGGTAAATACACAGCAACACTTGGTTAGCAGATGTAATTTTTTAAATGTCTGTAACTTGCAATCTCTTTCTCTCTTTTTTTTTTTTTTTTTTGTATCTGGAATATAACTGTATAAGCCTTAGAAACATTAAGAAAATGAAAAGTCAAAAATAGTTAGATGACTTGTCCAAAGTTATCTAGCCAATAAGAGGATAGGTCAAGACACAAATATTCTGACCACACCTTAGCTTCCCTTTCTCACCATGATCCCTCCAGAAACTGCTCAAGTCTATTATTACCTGCTTTGGAACTCTGTCCATGCCTTAGCAACCCTGTTCATCTTCACCACTACTATCAATAAGCAAATCTATTAAGAAAATTTCTGCATTTAATTTAGGGCTGGAATGGATGGCATAGAGCCAGTAATGTGGATGTTGTTCTAGTCCTGTAGAAATTCACAGTCTAAGATTAATTGCAATAATCTCAGAGGAGTAACCAAGGGGACTTTAGGGGAAAAGGACCACCCAGCCTCTAGGTTAGAGAAATGAAAAGGATGGTATGAGGGCTACCTCATCACACATAAGTGTGCTTGAAGAGGAAACTCTGGTAAATATATAATTATTTCCTCTGTAAACAGCAGCTCCTTCCTTTTATGATGATACAGAATGGTGAAAATGAATATTGAAGACTTACATTAAATAAATGGACATTACATTGGGAGGCAAAAGAAAGTGGTTGAAATGGAACTGCAGTGGGAATCAGATGCATGTTGAGAATGTTTATCCCAATTTTTCCAAGGTATTCTTTGGCAAGACTCTTATTTTCTCTCAGACTTAGTAGAAACATGCTGTAGGCCATGGAAAGAGTCTGATTTTGGCTCAAACCACCTATTGACTCTATGACCTTCAACAAGTTATTTTGAGTGATTCTTTTTAAGCCTCAATTTCTTCATCTGCGAAATGGGTATAATAAAACAAAACTTGTAGGATTGTTATGAGGGTTAAACTAAAGGTTTTTGCAAGTGTTAGTTGCTCAATAGTTAGTATTTACCATTATTATTTCTTAATTAAGAAAATGAGAATATTATGTTAAATGATTTTTAATATCTGTCCAATATTCAAAAGACTATGAGTCTATATCTATTTCACACAAGGTTAGTTTTGTTAAATGGTTTTTAAGCTATATTGTTTCTCAGAGGTGGACCATGTCATTTTTATAGCGCAAAGGGTCAATCAAATCACATCTGGAAAATAAGTCTAATTTTCAATCAACCCAAAATCTCACTGGGGATACATTAGCAATAAAAGTCATAAATGGAAGTGATAAAATAAAACCAAAGGAAAAATTTCTCAAATTGCATAGGTTAAGTATATTTTATCTAATCTACCTTCTAATACAAAATTAGCTATGAATAACTTGTATAAATCTTTAACAGTTTTCCAAAGAGATGATTTTTTTCCTAAATTCACACTAAATCATCTTTTCTCTGGAATAGTGTTGTTCAAACATTGTGACTACAGCCTACAATAATTAATACATATTATGTTGCAACCTAGTCCACACACTTATGTAAGTATGTAAAGGTTTTCAGAAAATAAAGGTTTTATAAAGCTCTTTTTCTATGCCTTGTATTCATATTTTCTACTCAGTTTTAATCCAAGTTCTAATATTAATTATCTACAAACTGATATTATGACCATTAAAAGGTCGCCAACCATGGGTTTTAAAACACTATAGTGGAGCATTCCTTTCTCTATGAAAGCTTTTATAACATACCAAGTGGTCGGTATTATGCTTTGTCCAGTCAACTGGTTAAAATGTAGATATTCAGTTAACTCATATTTGGCATCACACAAATCCACAATGTCACTGGTTATTAATCATCTGAATTTTAGATGAATTCAGATACAATTGGTCTAGTTTGTAATTATACATGTTCTTAAGATGTTCTGTAAATGTATTTACCCAAATGTTCACTGTAAGTTCCCTTTCCCCATTAAAGGCATTATATTACAGAAATCAATTTAAACTCAAAATTTATAACTAGGTTTTCAAAGAGAAATTATAGATATGCTTTTCATCAAATTTTACAATGACTTCTTTCTTGGGTTGCCTTATTTTAACCTTTCTCCTTATTTCCACCTGCCATACATCTAGTATCTCTTCCTTTAAATAGCTTAATCTTAGAGTCTGTCATATAATTCCCTGATTGGGAGTGAAGCCATAATTTTTCTTTCTTAAAAACTGGGATTTTACACACAGCTCTGCACCACAAGGCATATTCTAGCTCTCTGTTTGTCCTGTGCCAATACATTTTTAAGCCATTGATGATGCCAAATTCAACAGGCATTTGATGTTATTAAATTCCACAGGCTTTCCAATCTTGAATTTCATTGTCTCTTTATTATTCATACTTCATTTGTTGTTGGTGTCACTCTTCTACATCCCTGCCATTCTTCACAGCTGGATCTGTTTGCCTTTTTTTTTTTTTTAATACTGAGCCTTTTGTCAATTATGATACATATTTCCCATTTTGATTTTATAACACCTCACTCTTAACTAAAGGCCATGCAGAAAACACTTCCTCCAGACTATTTCCATAAGGAATCTACAAACACTTAAATACATGGGCCTGTGATGTGTTCTGTACTGAAGCTAAACTTGAGCCCCCTTCAAAATCCTATCTGCCATTGTTTTCTAACCCGGCAAAGAATGTGGAGAACTCCCTTGATTAGTTGGGTTGTACATGTCTGCTTCTGAGTTAGGTCCTCTTTTGAGATCTACAAATATTTATCATTTATGTCATTATTTTTCACTGCCCTCTCACTAGCCCTTTCATTAATAAGTCATAATCTTAAAATTTCACGCAATTAGAAGACCAGCTTCACTCAGACAATCATTTAGGATCTCTCTTCCTGTTGAGCAAACATAGCAGCTCCTACCCTGTTGCAGCCTCTGGTTCCATTAGGGTGGGGAAGATGTCAGAACTCGAGCATGACAGTTCTGTGCCAGCAACTCTATTTCCAAAAGGTTTGCTTTCTTCTTTCATTCTACACAATAGTACTCAGATATGGTTCATGTCTATTATTGGTCAAAAAATTATTTATCTTCCCCTTGCAGGCCACTTATTTTTGTTTTATTTTAGCAAAAAAGGTGAAAAATGCACTTAACATTATAGTTAAGACAATTTAAACTATGAATAGTACCAGGACCTTGTGCATTGGGAATATCGTAGAATTATAGCCATAATTTGAGAGCTTATATTTTTAATGATGATATTAATTACGTAAACATTTAGGATGCTGAGGAAGATTATTTCTATTTTTCAAATGCCTCAGTGACTTTTCATAACAGCATTATGTGTAAGTCATCAAATAACTTACCTACTATTTGCTATATGATCAGCCTCTTACTTTCCATCATTATTACTATCTTCTTTTTGTTATTAAGAATAAAGATCAGCACCTTAGTCTTTCCTCTTATCAAATAAAAATTCCAGTTGACTCATTATGATAAAGAAAATTCACATTAATTAAAACTGGTGTTAACCCCTAAACTTGAAACATATTATGGAAATTACTCTTTAAAACTAGCCCAGTTCTCATGTGATTAAGCCCCCAAATTAGAATTCTCCTGGAGCATTTTTTGCTTAATGCCAATGTGATCCAAAATTCCCTCTCCTCTCCCCATAGTTTATCTCCTCACACCACACAGAAGTGCACTGAGCCACATACTGGAACTCTAGCTATATACTCTTCTGTTTCTTTTCTTTCTTTTTTTTTTTTTTTTTTTTTTTCCATTCAAAATTTTACTCCCTCTGAAAGATTTCTGAGGTATGTACATATGGCGCAATATACTAGTCTGGCCATCTGGATTCTCTTTCCTGGGTGGTAGCAACATTCCAAACAAAAATTACCAAACAAGTGTTTTCATGTTAAGCCTCTGATACTACATTCTGGTTAGGCTTATATTTGTTATTTATTTATAGGAGTATGTAAGTACTTTCTTATATTTTTACGGTGGAAAATTTGTTAAATGTGCAGACTTGCATCAAGAAAAAAAATTCTTAACAATATATTTTATGGGTTATATGGGACCAGTTATTTTTCACCGATTTTGCTTAAAATTTCACTTTTATAAAAACTGTTTTGACAGCACATTAATATATTTTCACACATCTCTTCAATTGTTACATTTTTTGTCACATTACATATAAGAGAAAAGTTTCTAAATTATTTCAGATCACTATCTTGTAAGTTTGTCCTGGTAAATAAAAAATTCTTTTAAGTGAAATATGTTGTGTGAAAACAAAAATTGCCCTCACCAGCAGCACACATCCTTTCCTCTACACATCGGAGAAGATTTGAAATGCTCTTGTAGAGAAAAGCCTCTCTTTAGGGTCACTCCATGGCACTGACTTTAAGATGCATAAGCAGCACTTTGAGGCAAGAGCTCTCTTTCTCATACTGCTCAGCACTAGCCAAACTGTAAGGACAGATGACTGTCCTGAACACTGAGTCTACACCTGAGTACATCTCAGTTTTGTCCCCTCTTCAGAGCACCCCATCAGAGCTCAGCACATTCAGAATCACTCTATCAGAGAAGGTTTGGCAGGTTCCATGGGAGTCCAAGAAGAGCACACCTGCACTGATGCTCAGAAGAAGTGGGAAAGCCTGGAAAACATGTCTTTTCCTGTCTTTATTGCTCCTGAGGGTAGATAAGGAAATCCAACTGAGAACAAGTCCCTGCTCTTCCTGAAAGAAAACCCACTTTCTTGATTTTTACATAAAACCTCCATTTTGAATGATACGTGTTATTTAAATGAAAAAATAAATGGTAAGGGAAAATTTGCTGAAGCCTGAGATGTGATTATCTCCCAATGTTGTAATAAAGATCATTGCCTACACATCAGAAAAGCCTCTGTTTAGGAAAGCTCATCACAAATTGGGTTGTCAAGTCACAACCATTCTCATCAAAGAACAAGGAATAGTTCTTTCAGTGCGGTCACTATTACTGATGCCACACACCAATGAGAAATGAGTATCACAGCTTTCAAAGTACACAGCATTCACTTCTCATCACAACATATGGGAAATGTATTTTATTTTATTTTTTTGAGACAGAGTCTTGATCTGCTGCCCAGTATGGAGTACAGTGGCATGATCTTGGCTCACTGTAACCTCTGTGTCCCAGGTTCAAGCGATTCTCCTGCCTTAGCCTTCTGAGTAGCTAGGATTAGAGGTTTACACCACCACACCTGGCTAATTTTTATATTTTTAGTAGAAACGAAGTTTCCCATGTTGGCCAGGCTGGTCTTGAACTACTGACCTCAGGGGATCTGCTTGCCTTGGCCTCCCAAAGTGCTGGGATTACCGGCATGAGCCATATTTTTAGTAGAGATGAAGTTTCATCTTGTTGGCCAGGCTGGTCTTGAACTCTTGACCTCAAGTGATCTGCCTGCCTTGACCTCCCAAAGTATGGGGATTACAAGTCTGAGCCACAGCACCCGGCATAACATATGGGAAATTTAATGTCCTTTTTCCTTTCATTCTTCACTCAATTATTCATTCTTATTTTATTCATGAACTCAACAAAAATTTGTTGAATACCTACCATGTACCAGATATACACATACTACTATGCTCCAAGACATAGGAATAATAATAACAAGACAAAAACAGCAACCATATCCAACACTCACAGAGGGCCTGCTTACTATAAGCCAGGCACTAAGTATATACATTAGTTCATTTAGTTTTTGCACCAGTTTCCTGACGGGTACAATTACAAGCATATTTGCAGATGACCAACTAAAGCATAGAAAGATTAATTCCCCAGGTCACAGAGTCCATAAGTGTCACAGTCAGGCTTCAAACCCACATCTTTGAATTACAATTTCCATGCTTTGACCTCTATGCTATATAAAGAAAAACAGACAAGGTTTTATGGAACTTCCAATGTACTAGAGAAGACATAAATTAAATAAACATGGAAATGTGCTGTAATTTCAAATGCTAATAAGATCTATAAGAAAAGAGGAGGGTACCACAAGATAGGATGGTATAACATTTCACAGGCTCTTCTTGCAGGCTAAGAAACATAGTGATTACCTTTGGTGATTCTCATCTCACCTAAACAACCAAGTTATAAAATTTAAGAAAGCAAGTCGGATAAAAAGGATTTGGCAGAACTAAAGCTGGGAGCCTAACAATTCAACCCTTACCCCTTGCCATAAAGCCTTGCCATCTTGGTGGCCCTTCTTTTTGGTACACTCAGAATGATACAGATGAGGAGTCTGGGGAGTACAACCCATTCTGTCTTCATCCCTCCTTAACAAGAAAATCCAGCTTGGATCAGGTGTCCCATCTCCACAGATGAAAGCAAGTAACTTTCCTCATCTGCTGCCTTGGACCAATAAATCAATGATAGATGTCTACAAAACTTTAAATTCCACCTGAATAGTTCAGCTTATAAAAAGAAAAAGAAAACAAAAGATTTATTTTGCCTAGTATGGTGAACACATGGGCTTCTGGAAACAATTCAACGTATGGCTTATAGTCACTAAGACAAACAAAACACTTTTATAAACGTGATTATTAGCAGACTTAGAAACCAAATGAAATATTGCCTTAAAGAAAACAAGAACATAGAAGCAGAAAATCAGGTTCCCAGGGGAAGAAATTCCCCTTTCCATCCTGATTTTTTAAAACTGAACTTTATTACCCACTTGATCAATTATAAATATACTCCTTTCCTTTTAGTGTTAGAGAAATCACAAAGAAAGAAGTCTTTTTTTTTCCTTATGAATAAATTGCTTTTCTACAGATTTAGGGAAGTTTTACATCTCTGATTATCATTCTTTATTTATTATTTTTATGTCTCCAGTGTTCATATAAGGCATGGTCTGTATGTACAGGATTACATCCAAAGACAGTGTGATACATTAGCTTCTAATTCCTAATTCTGTGTTTCCTAGTTTCATACTGTGTTTGAACAAGATTTAGAGTGGGGAGGGAGAGGGTAAGGTGTTCATAACAGCTCAATTAATTAAGTGTGCTTCACATACCTAGGTGAATGACCAACATCATTTTCAGGTCCAATAAATAAATTAATTTTTCTGGTTCATCGTTCAGAATCATAAAAATAGTAATTATTTATATTGTAATACCATAAGAAGTCTCCTGTTTTGTCATCTTAATGTATCACTTGAAATAGGATTTTATATTCTACCTGAATATAATAGGATGTTCATATATTAAAAATGCTTAGAAAATTAAACACACAAGTGAATAGTTTGACTTCCAATGAGGGATTAAACAGTCTCCAATAGGGTCTCAGTATATTAAGGTCTCATCTTTCATATTTAGCAAATTACACTAGAGATTAGCCTAGGTACAGTTAAACAATAGGTAGGAGAAGGCTACTTAATATCAAAGAGGAATAGTCTAAAGGTTAGGCTAAACTTTCAAAGAAACTTACAATAGATCATGTTAAATTTTGTGTTTGTATCATGAGACTTAATTTAAAAATAAAACCTGAAAACCCATGTTAAATGTAACATTCTTTAGAAATATCTTCTATATGTCATGCCTTAAAAATCTGTGAGAGTGACAGATTCTTATTTGACCTGTTATCAGAATCCATTTTTCTTTTATTAATATGGTTCACTAACGAACAAAATCATGTCCTATAGTTTACCTAGAAAAAAATACCAAATAAATGCAAACAAAGGTTTTAAAAAGGATATCACTTAAGGATCTGGACTTCTCCAATTGAGGTAAATGTTCTTACATTTTATTTAGTACAAAAACTATCACCATATTTTATATGACATGGAAAACAGGATAAATACTGATGTCAAATGCCTGAGACCAACATTATATTTCACTACTGCAGGTCAGATAATTTTTGTGTGCTCTATTCCAGAAAGAGAAAAGGGGGAGGGTCCTTTGTAATTGCTGCAGTTAATGTATTAACTTCAAAGTTAGCATTTCCTTCTCAAAGATCATTTTCTTTTTTGGGTCCTTTGTAGGGACATGGATGAACCTGGAAACCATCATTCTCAGCAAACTGACAGAAGAGCAGAAGATCAAACACGGCATGTTCTCACTCATAGGCGGGTGTTGAACAATGAGAACACATGGACACAGGGAGGGGAGCACTACACACTGGGATCAGTTGGGGGGAAATAGGGGAGGGACGGTGGGGGGTGGGGAGCCTGGGAGAGATAGTAAGGGGAGAAATACCAGATGTAAGTGATGGGGAGGAAGGCAGCAAATCACACTGCCACGTGTGTACCTATGCAACAATTTTGCATGTTCTTCACATGTACCCCAAAACCTAAAATGCAATAAAATAAATGGGGAAAAAAATAAAAATAAAAAAAATAAAAAAGCAGGGGGTTACAGTACGAAATCTCATAAAAATCAAACGCTGAAGAATGTTGTTGAGAAAGCACCTGCAAAGTATTTCCGGACCTTTGAAAAACGATGTAATTTGAATCACCTGTCTAAATAGGTCATTTAACTTAGACAAATTAAAATTAGCTGTGCAGGGTCAATTCTTTTTCTATAGCATCTGCATCTTGTGTGTCCTCTTCAAAGTCAAACCAGAGCTAAGTGTCAAGAATAGCCATAATGCATGAATTTATTCCAAATCTTAGTTATTCTGCTTGAAACAGCCATAAGTTAACATTACATATAAAAACACAGAGTGAGGGGGTGCTATAAAAAGTTGGGGACAGAGGTGCAGAAGGAGACGCAGAACTCGCATTTCAGGAGAATAATGGTATGTGTAAAAGAAGGAGTCTCTACTTGTGCTCATTTCTTGCTTCTCACATACACACTTTTACAGTATATGGCAAATCAGAATCAGGCGAGACACGACACAAAACAAATACTTCCACACAAATGTAGTCTCCCACAAGCTTTTCTTTCGTTATCAACTAGCAATACAGGATTACGAACCTTAACGCTATTGTCCAGCACCTTAAAGTATTTACTTGCCCCACAACACTCTGGTAAACTCAGGGATTTAATCCCTACTCCCCAGAAAACCTTTCCAGGAATAGAATGAAAGACAAAATCTTGAAACTAACATCTTAAAAATGCAAACAATAAAATAAAATGCAAATGAGAAGTTTAGCTGCCTAAAGATATTAAGTGTTCTCCTACAACCAGATCATCCATAAAATCAAAAGGATCTCAACAATGTTGGAACAGAAAGGTGTCCAGGATCCTTGAACCCTTGACTTTAGAAGGGAGGGCATCCAAGGTGGCTCGCAGAGACGCAATAGGCATCAGGGGAAGTAAGGAGTCAGTTTTGTTTCAAGACTCTTCAAAGCCATCAGGAAATGTACCCGATCCTTTCTGGGTTAAAAGCAACTTTGATGCACAGAAAAAAAAAAAAAAAAGTACTTTCATATCCTCCAGCTAGCAACAATTTATCATCCACAAGCAAAAGGAGTGATCGGAGATGCTACTGAAACAGATTCTCCTCTCTACCCACTTCCCCAAAGCCACTTTCCAAAAACGAGATCTGGAGGAATCCTGATTTACTAAAGACTCCTCTCTGTTTAAAAATGAAATGGAGGGACATTTGCACGAACAAAGAGGCAAACTGAAGACTTGACATTGAGAAATTGCGAAAGAATGTTCTAAGCTACATTCTTCTTAAGTGGGGAAAACCCAAAACAGAATTAAGGTCTCTTCACCTCCAGACGGAGGAGAAAACATAGATAACTGCCCGAAACAGAGACAAACAGCATCACTCCAGCCACCGCCCCCCACCCCTATTCCCAGGATCAAGGACAGAAATAGTCCCAGTAGCGAGGGGCAGGGCAGGCTAGCAGCTCCTTCCACTACGACCTCTCCAAATCCGCTTTTCACTTCTCCCTGTCAGTCCCTCCGCAGTCCCTCAGCACGGACCCCCGCCCCCACCTCTCTAAGCGGCCACTTCTCCGCCCCACATCCTTAGTTCTGAGCGGACTCGGCCCCACAACCGCACTGACTCCGGTGCGTCCCTCTGAGTGGCGTCCCCTACACTTGGGAGGCTCACGAAAGCCCCGGGACAAGGCGCCAGCGTCGGGACTGGGGAACCCCGGGGGTTCCGGCCTCGCTGGGCTCCCGCCCCCCTACACCTCGACGCCTGAGCTGATTAGGCGGCTGGGCTCACCGTGGCGCGCACAGCCCCCGTCCCTCCCACGTTGGCCCCTCCCCGGCTCGGGCGCCCCGGGGTCCTCCGCCTCCGCGGAGGTGAGCGCGCACTCACCAGAGGTGAGCTGCATCCAGGCACAGATCTTGTACACAGTGGCCGTGTTGCAGAAGAAGAAGAGGGTAAAGCAGACGATGCAGGCGATGATGAGCATCATGGAGAGACCGATAAAGAAGGAGGCGGCTTTGAAGGCGCCCGAGGGCAGCGTGGAGAAGTCCGTGAAGCTGCCCCTGCAGGTCAGCTCCCGGGAGAAGCCGTTGCCGATGCAGTAGTGGAAGAGCCCGAAATAGCCGGCTTGCGGGGTGTCCACGCCGTCGCCGATCCAGTAGGGCTGGATGAAGCACACCACGTTGACGATGGCAAAGCAGATGGTGAAGATGGCCCACAGCACGCCGATGGCCCGCGAGTTCCGCACATAGTTGGTGTGGTACAGCTTGGCAGCCTCCTGAGCTGGGAGCATCGCGGCGGCGGCGGCAGCGGCGGCGGCTCCTGGCATTCTCCCCCTCCTCCTCCTCCTTCTCCTCCTCCTCCTCCTCCTCCTGGTCCTCCGCCTCCCCCCGCCTCTCCACACGCAGGAGACACACTCACGGAGCCTCGCGCGCTGCAACTCCCCTGCCTCCGCCTCAACCCAGCAGCACCAGTTTCATAGTCTGCATCCTCGCTCCCGGAAGGAGGGCGGGGGAGCGCGGAGCACCCCTCCGGCTCGCCTGGCACAGCCTCCTGGCTCCCCTCCCTCCCTCCTGGCCCGTAATCCGGCCCTCCTCACCACCCTCCACCCCTCTTCCCGCCGCCGCTGCCGCTGCAGCTGCTGCAGCTGAAGGCGGCAAATCCCTCGTGGGGCACCGCGGCGCGCAAGCCCGGGACTCCCCCTACTCGGCTTCCCGCCTCCCTCCCAGCTGCCCGGCCCGCGCTGCTAGTGCTCAGGGGCTCAGAGGACCACGGCCACCCCGGAACGCCCATCAAGTGGTGGACAGGAGCCAGAGAAGCGGGCTTGGATTAGGAGAGCGAGGGTAGGAGGGGGCGGGAGCACCCACAGGGATACGAGAGGCAACCCCAGGATCCTGGTGGGTGTGAGGGGCCGGGCTCCAGAGGCTGATTCAGGGAGCATTTCATCGCCGCACAGCAACGTGCTTCGACCTCTGCATCTTTGCAGAGGCACGAGGGGCAGGCAGCGCGGCAGTTGCAAGCGAGAGACGCCAAGGGAGAGGAGGCGTACTGCCCCCAAGAGTCTTTGTTGTTACCACAGAACTGCCCCTGGCTAACTCCTCGGTTACCTTTAGGTCGACAGGTGGAGATAGAAGTTACGCAAGAGCCTGGCGGACAATAACGTAAAAGACAAACCTCAAGGGTGGTCTCACTTCTCCACAGCTGAGCTTGCGTCCTCTTTGCGTTTTTTCCCCAGGCAGCCAGCTGAACTGTATCATTGGATGCCCCATATTTTGGTTTAGGTCGCTTCTCCGACAAATCCCTCCATAGACTGTACCGGCATATGCTTGGAAGTGACTGTTTCGCAGAATTTTATAGTTTGTTTGAAAACAGGGTAGTTCCGCTAGTATTCCATTTACTATTGAAGTATTGACAGCTACTCTGTGCCCAGGCGCTGAGCTGGGTGCTAAGGGTACAAAACGACGCAGCAGATGGTTAATTGTCCAGGAATTTCCATCTCCCCCTACTACTCAAAGCTCCGGTTAACCAGTGCTGTTTTCAGGCTAACTGATCCCCGAATTATCCATAAAGAATTCCTTACATTTTCACATGGCATGGCTGTTGTACACCTGCCCTTCGTGCTGTTTCTTTAGCCTATGTTTTCCCTTTTAACAGTCTTTCTGTTGCTCTTTTAATAGTTTCTACTTCTCAAACTGCATTTCTCTATTTCTGATGGTTTTTTGTTTGTTTCCTTCTGATTCGGATACAAAGAAACATGTAACTACCTCCCACCCCCAGCCATGAAACTAGAATGCTTAATTGCAGGAGTGGATTTTGGTAACAAATCATTTTGAACCATATGATCACTGAATTTTCTGAGCATTTCTATCATAGAAAATTCTGATAAAATTGAACCCTAAGTCTATACCTACTTGGCTGTATCAATGGCTATTCTATGGAAGAAAGGTCATACCCTAAGTGATGAAAATTAACTATGCTCTTCATTTGATAATCTGAGGATTTGAGATTCTATGAAGAGGGAGGGGGAGAAAGTGGAATAGGGGTGTGAGACACATAAGATAATGAAAGGGCTGTTGCTGAAACTGAGAATGGATCTAAATGCACGAGTTTCAGAATCTTCCATTTAGCTTTTTGTATAGGCATGAAATTCATGTATTACACTTCAAAGTCCATCAGACAGAGCTTTGAAAATCAGGACAGAACAATTAAAGAGTAGCGTGAGACATGTAAGTTTAAGTAAGTAAGAATTTCTAGCAAGTGTGATTATAGACTCTGAGAAGGTCTTTAAAATTTCAGAAGGATTTGGAGGAGGTGACAAAGATGACCTAAATATGGGCTAGCCCAATATAACACTTGCAGGTCTCTAAAAATACAGTTTATGATGATGCATCATCAGTGCATTGGTGGCAGTGGAGGGTCAGAATTCCTGTTAGGTGTCATTTGTTTTAACTCTCCTGAAGTTGTTGGTAAATCAGAAGCATTTTAACATGGAAGGAGAAAGAGGAAAGGAGAATAATCAGATTTATGGGGCCATTTGGCAGGCCATGTGTCCCAGGGGCAGAGATAGCTTTACAGCAAGAACTGACAATAATTTCTAGTAACTCTCTTAAGCCCCCAAGTCCCCAAAACCTGCCTTTATGAAGTAGTCTCTCTTTAAAATAAATGCCTGAAAGAGATCTTACTGTTTCCATGGAGTGGTTGAGATGGGAGGTGGCTGAGAAGGGAAGGCTGAGAATCAAAAAGCCTGGTTTATACCTCAATGCTTGAATTGCCTTTATGGGACAAAGAAAAGACTGGTGGGTGACTCAGATTCAAATATGATTCAAAGAGCTTTTCTATTTGAGTCATGCCCAAGGAGAGCCTTATTCTTATTCCAGGTTTGGAATTGCCTCTAGGTTTGTATTCAGAATCACCACACCAAGGGGCACACTCAAGGTGTCCACTCTTGTCAACAGCAACTAGGATCAGACCAGTGTTGGTGTATTGTTGGTCTAAAGTGCTCCTATTCCCTCTGAGAATTTGGGTTGTTGCCTCTTGAGATTAGGGTCAGTCAGGGATGAACTGCAGCTGCCAGTGGCCCTTCTCCCTATCTTCATCCTTCCCTGTACTACAGCAGATTTTCAGGATGAAGCAGAATCTTTAAAGAATCTAGCAAAGCCAAACACCGTATGTTCTCACTCATAGGTGGGTGTTGAACAACGAGAACACGTGGACTCAGGGAGAGGAGCATCACACACTGGGGGCTGTTGCGGGGGGAGGGTAGGGGAGAGACGTGGGGGGGGGAGGGAGGGGAGGGTGGGGAGGGATAACATGGGGAGAAATGCCAGAGATAGTATGCACCTGAAGTTAAAAAAAAAAAAAATCTAGCAATTAGGGATGAGCTAAAACAAATACCTGTGAGCTCCTGGCTTGCTATCAACCAATGCAAAATGTTCTACCCTTACCCATACCCCTTTGTCACCCACCCACCAACCCTGTCCTTAGTAACCAGGGATCTCAGAGGTAAGACTATTTCTACCCTTAATCTAAAACTTTTGGCTTACACCCTGTAGACTTTAGGAGTTGTGACAGCTAAGCATCTGGGCAACTTACTGCACCTCATCAAATTTGATATGACCAGGAAAGCTGCTTTGGGGAGGAGAAAGTAATAAAACCAGCCTGATTCATGCTAAGAACTTGCTATTGATAGAAAAGTATTTTGAAACTATAACATGATTCATACGTGCTAAATAACTAGTAGAAGCCAGTGTCATTGACAGCATTGAATTAGAAACACTGAACATGCAAATCTCCAACTTCACTGCTAAACTGTTTTCCTGCAACTGCCGCAAAGGGTCAGTAGTGAGACTCACACTGACTTTTTGCAAACTGTGTCTCAATGAATGTTAGGACTATACCAGAGAAAGCAACAAAAGAAGAATGTGGCCATGTAACACTGCTAAAAAGATCCTGGGTAAGGTAAAGAGCTAAATGCTTTGATCTCAAACTAAGCTGAGACAATATGGGAGAGCGGGGAGAGTGTGAAAGCCCTGGAGGACTACAGACCTGGGATCCAGACCTAGCACCGTCTTTGTTGAACTATGAAAGCCCAAGAATCTTACGGACCCATTTTCTCATCTCTAAAATTATGGTGAAGGAGAAGGGACATCAGATGAATACTGAGCTGCCTTTCTGCAGTACAGTTTTATTCTATGAATACTCTTTCAAAATAACTTTGAAAAAATATAAAAAGACAGATACAACCCAGTAGTTGGGGAAAAAATTACGTAAGACCTAAGAAAGATATATCAGACTGTGGTGAAATAGACATTTTCTTTAAAATTGAAAACCCCTTCTGAAATCCCATGGTATAATTTTTCAAGCAATGGCTGCTTAGAGTTTTCAGATGAGTCATTGCTATGACCTTGGATAATGGCGAAAGAGATGATTTCTGAAATCTGTTACTTAATCGATTTTTAGGGCTATTGCCAAGGCCAGTATTATATTCCACTCCAGAATATAAAGATTCTAGTAATGAAACTCTTTTCACTCATCAAGGCTTTCTTCTGCTCTCCTACTCCTTTAGTTTTCTTTTAGGGATTTTCAGAAACCAGGAATCACCTCTTAGATAATCAATCACTAAGTTAGCAGTGGCAATCAGATAGATTGAGTATTTCAACTCTCCCTGCAAATCAAGATCAAATTCATCACAGGACTCTGAATTCATTGCACCTTAGTCTGTGTAGAACTTCAAATGGGGAGAGAAATGGGAAATGGAAATGCCAGGCTTTCTCCTTTCCTTTTCTCCTCTATTTTGAATTGGATTATGTGTAAATTGCCCCTTTTTAAAGTTTTTGTTTTCATTTTTTCCAGAACTCAGTTAAAAGCATACGTTGTTTTCTCATAAGGCTGACCATCTCAAAGAACATATTAAAAGAATTCTCTTGCTATTAATCTGTTTAAGCCCTTGATAATTTTAGAATGATTCTGTCTAAAGATATGTAGTGACTTCTACTGAATAAAATACTATAAAAATATGACCATCACCTGAAGTGTGATTTTTTTAAAGTCTGTCATAATGATATTACGTTACAATTTCAACTTCAGTATGCAGGTTCTATGTTCTTTAACACTAGTTGATCTTCTTGATCTTTAAAAAAGAAAATTTTATCTGCTGTGCCTTCTGAACATGCTTTTTGATGTTGCCCACTCAAGGTGCAGCTTGATTGAAAATAAACACCTTCAGTTTGAAACATCTACCCTTGTACCTTCAATTTGGGGCCTGTATTTGAACCGATTACTTGGATTCTCTGCTAAAGGCATCTTTATCCGCACAGCTTGTTTCTCCTACTTGGCAATCACTTGTGTCTCTCAAACCTCAAGCTTAGCCTTTTAGAGAAGATCCCCAAGCCACATATTCTATATTTTAAGTCTTATAATTCCAAACACATTTCTAAAGGTGCTTTCTTTTACTGCCTTAGTAACACAAAAATATTTCTCTTGATAATTCAGTACTTTTGTTGTAGAGGCACCTTTTTATATTTGTATTAGTCAGCTCTTGCTGCAGAAGCAACACAAAGTCTCAGTGGCTTATAACCACAATCATTTGCTTCCTACCTACAGCACATGATGAGTTGCTGGTTGGTTGTAGTCCTGCACTAGGCAGTGGACCTGAGTGCAGATCTTATCATCTCATTATAGGGTCCAAGTTGATAGGGCAGCCTCTATTGAGGACATATGGTTTTATGACAGAGGACAGAACTATATGAGGCTCAGGTGAATTATAAAACTCTATATAAAACTTCTGCTCAAATGTGGCATGTAGCATGTTATACTCCATTGGCCAAAGCATATTCCATTGGCTGAAGCAGATCATACAAAAGTCAATGTCATGGGGATGTATAATGTTCTTAAAACAGCTGAGTGAAAATCTCAATAACTTTTATGAAAGTTGCTACCTTCACCCTCCCTGCTGATAAAACTTTAACACCAACTAATTTTTCCAAATGTTTCCTGGCAAGACTACATGCATATGTGATTTTTGTTTGAATGCTATAGACTTTTAAATCAAATGACCATTTCAAACTGAATAGCCATTTTATCCCACTCACTGTTTTACTGAAGAATATGTTCCTTTTTGTCTTTTTATTTAAAAACTTGCAAACTGAAAAAGGCCAATAAAAAGCTAAATTTATATTAAATCCCTTCACTTTACAATATTCAAACATGAGATATGATTCTGCCTGTTAAAGTGCATATTGTAAAAAATGATATTTAGTTTCAAAGAGGAGACAAAACTTACCTTTTGAATTTTTAGGGCTAATTTATAGTGTTTTCCAAACTTGAATATGAATCTTTTTAAAGAAAAAAATCCTTAGTGGACCTATTATAATGATTTGCTAAGTTATTATTTTAATGTTTCTTTTTTCTTCTTTTTTCTTTTTGAGACTGTCTCGCTCTGTTGTCCAGGTTGGAGTGCAGTGATGTGATCTCGGCTCACCACAACCTCCACCTCCCGGATTCAAGCAATTCTCCTGCCCCAGCCTCCCGAGTAGCTAAGACTACAGGTGCATGCCACCATACTCAGCTAATTTTTATATTTTTAGTAGATATGGGGTTTCCCTATGTTGGTGAGGCTGGTTTCCAACTCCTGACCTCATGATCCACCTGCCTTGCCCTCCCAAAGTGCTGGGATTACTGATGTGAGCCAATGCGCTCAGACTGTTTTAATGTTTCTTACATGGACAGGATAAATACTAAAAGCCTAACATTTAATTTAATCGGGGTTCAGTCATGGCAGCATGAAGAAGTCAGTGTTATCTTCTCCTCCAAAACAAGTAAAACTGAATAAGATTGTCAAAATATTCATTTCAGGGCTCTGAAGATTGACTATAGGCAAACAATAAACTGAGAGGTGTTTATTCATGAAGAACTGCTGGACTTTGGATAAGAAATGTGAGAGTTTGTGACCTTTAGTGTGGGGTGGCACCCCTATTATCCACCCTAGCTCAATCAGCACATTAGTTTTAGTGTGACAGGGCCAGCAGTGAAAACTAGCAGCTTCTTCCAGAAAGGGAAGACTTGAAGTATAGGGCCAGAAAAACATTATACATGCCAAAAAATACAATAACTGAAAGTAGCAAGCTCAGTAGAAAATGAATATGGAAAACCCACAGTTCTTCTAGCCTGAGGTCACAGTTGGAGCAAGTGGGACCAGTCCAAAATTTAATGAAGCTACCCACGAAATTAACCATACAAAAGCTAACTAAGCCCTCCACACAACCCTAGCCAACTATGGAATGACATGCATGTTCAGGGGAGTCAAAAGAGGGTTTGTTGGCAAAAAGTAGAAGCTGAGAAAGAGTTGAGAAATGGCTGATTCCATTGTCAGAGGATGGAATTCTTACAGGTTTAATGTATTTGTGTATGATCTCTGCCCAAATCATTGCCTGACCACCAAGCCCTGCAGACTCAGGGGAAACCTCTAGAAACCCAGGATGAAAAATAAGAAGAATAGTTTTTTAAAACTTGTACAAAGATATCAACATCCACACACCATGAGGAAGACAGATTCTACAGATTAAGTCCAGGCAAAGTACTCTAAAAAATCCCTCAGGAGAGAAAATCAGAATCTACAGTTGCTATCACTATCCAAAATAGTGAGTTTTATATTAAATATTATGAGACATGCAAAGAAACAGGAAAATGTCACCCTTAGAAGAAAAATATTTTAGTAGAAACTGACTCTCACGTGTTGGTTTTAGTAGACAAAACCTTCAAAGCAATTTAAAATATATTTTTAAAAATGAAAAGAAACCATATTTAAAGACTTAAAGTATAATGACTATTACACAACAAATAGAAAATCTCAATAGAGAAACGGAAACCACAAAAAAGAACCAAATGGAAATTCTAGAGTTGAAAAGTATAACAACTGAAATAAAAAATTTATCTGATGGGGTTAACATAGATGTGGTAAAAGAAAGCATCAGCGAATTTGAAGATAAATCAATAGAAAGCATCCAATCTGAAGAATAGAGAGAAAAAAAAATAAAGATAAATACAGCCTCAGAGACCTGTGGGACAATATCAAATGTCTAATGAAAGTCCCATAAAGTTTATCTGAAGAAATAATGGCTGAGCACTTCTCATGTTTGATGAAAAACATTAATCTACAGACCCCCTAAAGTAAAATAATCCCAAGTAGGATAAACACAAAAGGATACATACCTAGACATATACTTAAATCCCTGAAACCAAAGACAACAAGAAAATTTTGAAAGCAGCATGAGAAAAATAATTAATAGGGAAACAGGAATGACAATACAATTAATGGCTAACTCCTCATTAGAAACAAGGAAGCTCAGAAGGCATTGTAATGACACAGTCAAGGTGCTGCCAATTTGGAAAAACTAGGTAAAGGAAACATAGGAATTTCTCTGTATTATTTCTTATACTTGCATATGAATCCATAATTATCTCAAAATAGAAAGTCTAATTTTTAAAATTATATGTAAAAATAAATGTATACATATTCCAACTTCAAAAAAAAAAGTGAATGGACTAAACACTATCAATCAAAATAAAGAGGTTGTCAGATTGGCTAAAATACAATCCAAATATCTATCAATGCCTTCTGGTAATGGATAAACAAAATGTGTTTAAACTATACAACAGAATTTATTCAGCCATAAAAATGAAAAACTAACACATGCTACAAGATGGATGATTCCTCATAAGCATTAGGTTAAGTGAAAGATTCCAGACACAAAAAATTCAATTTATATAAAATTTCTAGAAAAGGAAAATATCTAGATCAGTAAATGCTTGGAGCTGGAGGTGGGGCAGGGATTGACTTCAGGTGGGCAAAGGAGGACTTTTTGAGGAAATGGAAATGTTGTAAAATTGGGTTATGATGATGGTTGTACAACTTAGACATTTACTAAGAAATCATTGAACTGCACACTTACAATGGTTGAACTTTATGACATGTAAATTATACATCAATAAAACTGTTTGCAAAATTAAATTTAAATTAATACTTATATCTCCTTTTTTAGGTTTGAAAAGAAAAGTTTTATTAGAGAGTACACTGTAGTGGGTGCTTCAGCAAGAGAGGACCTAGTGTGCCATGGTGGATTTTCCTTAGGGCTACTAATGTAACTTAAAGTGAGAGCTTAAGGATAATTTGGACCATATTAGCCAAGTAAGTCATGATAAATGATTGCTTTTGTAGACAGTTTATACCTCTTATAAAAACAACTCAAGAAATTATCAGCCTAAAAGAAATCCACAAATTAAATATGTCAAACAACCAAACTAATAAAATTCAAATGAACATTTACAGAATGTAACTGAGAAATTTAAAGGTATTACCTAACAAAATTTTGGGGCATATTATTTATTCACTTATACTAATGGTGCAAGTTAATATGCAGAAAGGCAAAATAAACTCAATAAACCCTCTCTCATTATAAATCTGGCCATGGTTGACATAGTCAGGGTTTTTAGAGACTGCAATGTCTAGACTATAGTGTGCTCCTTGACAACTCAATTCTCTCACCACCTTTTTGTCTTCAAACTACTACAAAACTTTTATTTGCACAGCTGGACTATAATGTGCTTTGGCTTTTACTAGAATGTAAATGAGACAGAACAGGAGCTTTTTTTGACTCAGTGCTGTATCCCCAAAGCATGGAACAGTACATGGCATATTGCATATATTGAAAGAACAAATGAATATATATAAAGCCCACTTCATTATGTGTTAGTATTTTCCAATATTACCTTGATGTACTGTATCATTTCAAATGATGGTATCATAGCTACTAAATAAGAAATTAACATCTTATTCAATGAAAATGATTTTAGTTGCAAATTATCACTGCAAAAGAGAAAAGATTTTCTGTTAGCTTGCTTTGTCTTTGAAATTAGTAATAATTGCACAGTAGTAGTTGTAAAATAAGTGTTATTATATTGTTGTTATAATGTCTGGTGGAGTTGGACATGCTTACCAACATATTAAAATCTAAGCTCCTGGGTGGATCACTCAGAATCAGTGCAGTCATAAATATGGAGCCCTCTACTCTAAAAGTGTTTGTCAGTACTGTTTTCCAGCCCATTTCTCCACCAGACAGTAAGGGGATCTTATTACTTGAAATATGTTTATATCAATTTTTAAATTAGCATTTGATTAGAAACAAAATTTAAAACTCTCCTACAGAACTCACAAATGCTGAAGAACATGTTGTAGAGCTCAGTTTAAGAACACTGACCTAACCCATGATGCATTTCTCAGTTTTTTTGAGTAATTTTCATTAGTATCCTCAATAAAAGCATGAAATAGTGCTTCAACTAATTATTCTATTGTGAGGGGTATTCTATTTTTTAAGTTTTTCATTGAAAACATCTGTCTTTAAATATTTCTCAGGCACTATTCATTTTTGATGCATCTTATGGTGGAAAACTCTGAAATCTCAGCATTTAAATCTCAGTATTTAAAGAGTGCATCTTTAAATACTGAAGCAGATTTTTGTGTGTGGAGGGGTTGCATACTGGGGAGGGTGAAAGGGAAATTAAGGCTGCTCACCAGCAATCTCCTGGCCCACCCTCAGGCAAAGACGATGGCAGCCTTTTAGGAAGGAAGACTAACTGCACTTCTAAATTTCCTCCACAGGATGTTGGTTCTGAATTTGGGGATCTTGCACCCATAGAATTCTGATGAATCAACAATACTGAATAATGTTACAGTGTCATTTGCAAACTTTTCAGAGGATTCTGCAAAGATTTCATCTCTAAAACTTAACTTTAAAAATCTGATATTTGAGAGAAACCTGAAAAGACAGTCTAACTATTCAGATCTTCAAGGTTTAATGAGTTAATTCCCTTCACTGATTAATATAAATAAATACTAGCGAGTGCTTACTGTTAGTAGGCTGCCTACTGTGCTAGTTGCTGGGGTTACAAGACATAGTCTCTGTCTGAAGGAGTTCACACAATCAAGTTAAAGAGACACGCAAAATAAGCATTGCAATGCAGTGTAGTACGTTCCTACATCTGCTAGAGATGGCCTCTGAGAACACAGAGAGATAGCATATAACTACCCTGAGATCTGCAAAAGCTCCCTTGATGAGGAACAGACTGGTGAGGGCGTGGATAGAGGTGAGAATGAGCAGAAAGGATGTTTCAAGAAGCAGGAACAATACCAGCAAAGGCACTAAGGCAAGAGAGAATTAGGGAACTTGGAATTAAAAAGGAGAGGTATGTCTGTCCTCTTATTCATCAGTCTTGTCTATCCATCAGTCCATCTGTCTGTACATTCATCCATCCATCTATCCAACACTCATATTAATTCTGTTAAATTCCAGATGTTGATCTAAATGATATGGACTCTATTACTTTAGAGGAAGCAGAGTCCAGTGAATCAGGAGAGATCTAAATAAATGCAGAACCTCCTTGTCTTTTTAATTATTATTGTGGTAAAAAACAAATAATATAACATTAAATGTACCATCTTAACCATTTTTAAGTTTGCAGTGAAATAGGTTAAGTATATTCACATTGTTGTGAAACAGATATCTAGAACTTTTTCATCCTGCAAAATTGAAACTCTATACCTATTAAACACTGGTCTCCCCTTCCCTCTCCCCTAAGCCCTTAGCAACCATTATTCTACTTTCTGCGTCTATGAGCTTAACAACTTTAGATACCTCATATGAGTGGAATCATATAGAATTTATCCTTTTGCAACTGGCTTATCTCACTTAGCATAATATCGTGGAG
The DNA here is from genome assembly GCF_009761245.1 of Sapajus apella. NCBI lineage: Eukaryota > Metazoa > Chordata > Mammalia > Primates > Cebidae > Sapajus > Sapajus apella. The sequence continues at coordinate 36,456,178 of NW_022436947.1, forward strand.
GCTCATCTATAATGTAGCCTGTGATGGGATTTCCTTCTTTTTAAGTCTCCATAATACTCTACTCTATGTGTATATATCACATTTCCTTAACCGTTCACCTATCAACAGACATTTAAGTTGTTTTCACCTCTTGGCTAGTGTAAGGAATGCTGCAATGAATATGGATGTAAAAATATCTCTTTGAGATCCTGCTATGAAATTTTTTGGATATATACTCAGAAACGAAATTACTGGATCATATGCTAGTTCCATTTTCAATTTTTTTTGAGGCAACTCCATACTATTTTCTTTATTCCTTCTTTTTTGTTGTAATTGAGATGGGGTTTGGGGTCTATGTCACCCAGGGTGGTCTTGATTTCCTAGGCTCAAGTGATCCTCGCACCTAACCTCCCAAAATGCTATGATTTAGTCATGAGTTACTGTGCATAGCTTCATAACGTTTTCTATAATGGTTGCACCATTTTACATTTCCACCAACAGTGTATGAGGGTTCCAATTTCTCCCCATCCTTGCTACCACTTGTTATTTTCAATTATTTTGATAGTGTCCATCCTAATGAGTATGAGGCAATATTTAATTATAGCTTTGATGTGAATTTCTCTCATGATTACATATGTTGAGTGTCTTTTCATATGCTTGCTGCCATTTTCTTTTTAAACTGTCACCCAGCCTGGAGTGCAGTGGCACGATCTTGGCTTTTTGCAACATCTGCTGCCTGGATTCAAGCAATTCTCATGTCTTAGCCTCCCAAGTAGCTCAGACTACAAGCACCCACCACCACACCCTGCTAATCCTTTACCCATTTTTTAATCAGGTTTTTTTTTTTCGTAATTGTTGAGTTACAAAAATTCATTATAGATTCTGGATATTAACCTCTTATCAGATATACTGTATAATCCGTAAGTATTTTTGCCATTCCATAGGTTACCTTTTTACTCTGTGGATTGTTTCCTTTGGTGTGCAGAAGATTTTAAGTTTGATGTAGGCCCATTTGTCTATTTTTTCTTTGGTTGCCTGTGCTTCTGGTGTCATATGTTTAAAAATCATTGCCAAATATGGTGTCCTGGAGCTTTTTCTTTACATTTTTTCTAAGAGTTTTATAGTTTTAGGTCTTATGTTTTAGTCTTTATTCCATTTTGAGCTATTCTTTGGTATATGGCATAAGGTAATGGTCTGACTTCATTTTTTTGCATATGGATATACAGTTTTCTCAGCACCATTTGTTGAAGAGACTATTCTTTCCACATTATGTAGTCTTAGGCACCTCTACTAGACATTCCAGCTTTCAACGCTTGTTAAAAATCATTTCACCTTGTAGGCAAGACCGAATCATTCATTTATTTGGGCATCATTTATTTCTGGGTGTCTTTGTTCTGATCCATTAGTCTATATACCTGTCTTTATGACAGTACCACACAATCTTAATTACTGTTAATTTGTAATATGTTTTGCAGTTAGAAAGTGTGAAGCCGGCCGGGCGCGGTAGCTCACGCCTGTAATCCCAGCACTTTGGTAGGCCGAGGCGGGTGGATCACGAGGTCAAGATATCAAGACCATCCTGGTCAACATAGTGAAATCCCTTCTCTCCTAAAAATACAAAAATTAGCTGGGCGTGGTGGCATGCGCCTGTAGTCCCAGCTACTCGGGAGACTGAGGCAGGAGAATTGCTTGAACCCGGGAGGCAGAGGTTGCAGCGAGCCAAGATCGCGCCACTGCACTCCAGCCTGGCGCCTGGCGCCAAAGCAAGACTCTGTCTCAAAAAAAAAAAAAAAAAGAAAGTGTGACGCCTCCAGCTTTGTTTTTCTTTTTTCAAAATTGTTTTAGCTATTGAAGTTCCCTTGAGATTCCATAAAAATTTTAGGATGGTTTTCTCTATTTCTATGAAAAACACCACTGGTATTTTGATAGGGATTGCACTGACTCTATAGATGATATTCTGCAGTAGGGACATTTTAATAATATTAAGTCTTCTAAGGCCAGGCACGGTGGCTCATGCCTGTAATCCCAGCACTTTGGGATGCCAAGGTGGGCAGATAATTTGAGGCGAGGAGTTGGAGATCAGCCTGGCCAACATGGTGAAACCTCGTCTATAGAAAAATTAATTTTAAAAAAATTAGCTGGGCATGGTGGCACACACCTGTAATCCCAGCTACTGGGGGAGGCTGAGGAAGGAGAATCAATTGAACCCAGGAGACAGAGGTCACAGTGAGCCGAAATTGCACCACTGCACTGCCTGGGTGACAAAACAAGACTCCATCTCAAAATAAATAAATAAATAAATAAATAAATAAATAAATAAAATAAAAAAAAATTAAGTCTTCTAATCTATGAACACAGGATCTTTTTCCATTTGTTTGTATCTTCTTTGATTTTTTATATGAATATTTTGTAGTTTTCAGTGTACAAGTCTTTCATCACCTTGGTTAGGTTTATCTTTTATTGATGTTACAATTTAAATGGGATTTTTTTCTTAATTTTGTTTTCAGATTGTTATTAGTGATTTTTAAAAAGCAACTAATTTTGTGTCCTGTAACTTTGCTGAAATATTTTATTAGTTTTAACAGGTTTTTGTGGAATCTTTAGAGTTTTCCACACATAAGATTATGTTTTCTCCAAACAAATAAGTTTACTTCCTTTTTTCCAATTTGAATGCCTTTAATTTTTTTTTCTTATCTAATTGCTCTGGCTAGGACTTCCAGTACTAAGTTGAATAGCAAGAGTGGGCATCCTTGCCTTGTTCCTAATCTTAGAGAAAAAACTTTCAAGTCTTTCACCATTAGCTATAATGCCAGCTATGAGCTTTTCATATATGGCATTTATTATTACATTGAAGTAGGGTTTTTTTTGTTCTGAGTTTATTGAGCATTTTCATCATGAAAAGATGTTGAATCTCGTCAAATGCTTTTTTCTAAATCAATTCATTTGACCATGTGGTTTTGTTCTTCATTCCATTAATTGTGTGTGTTATAATGATTCATTTTCATGTTGAACCATTCTTGCAATCCAGGTATAAATCCCACTTGATTGTGGAGTATAATGCTCTTGATGTGCTGTTAAATTTGTTTTGATAATACTTTGATGAATATTTTTGCATCAATATTCATTCAAGATATTGGTCTGTAGTTTTCTTTTCTTGTTGTGTCTTTGTCTTATTTTGGTATCAGAGTAATGCTGGCCTCATAGCATGAGTTTGGAAGTGCTCCTTCCTATTCAATTCTCTGGAAGAGTTTGGGGAAGACTGTCATTAATTCTTCTTTAAATATTTGCTAGAATTTTACAGTGAAGCTGTCTGGTCCTGGGCTTTTCTTTGTTGGGAGGTTCTTGATTACTGCTTCAATCTCATTATCAGTTTTAGGTCTGCTAAGATTTTTTTTTCTTTGTGATTCAGCCAGGTGTGGTGTTTCTAGAATTTCTTCCATTTTTTCTAGGTTACCCCTTTTGTTGACATATAACTTGCTCCTGCCTATTTATTGAATTTGTTTAATTCTCTTCATCTTTACCACCAAATTAGTCTAGGTTATTAATAAGCTTTTTTCTCAAATTACTATAGTAGCCATATCATTGTTCTCTTTGCTTTCACCCTCTCTTATTTTTCAAACTGAGAACACCATACTTTTTGAATATAAATCTGAGTATGCCATTGCCCTTGCTTGAAATAATTCAATGGCTTCTAGCTGCTCTGAGACCAAAGGCAAAATGCTTAGCATGCCCCTGCCTGCTCTGAGTACCTCTACCATTCTCTCCAGCTTCAACTTACTCTACTCTCTATTCCCCACCCACTTCATCATCTACAAAGCCTTTCTCTTTATCTTTGTTCTCATTACACGTACTGTTCTTTGCACATAGAAGGCTCTTTTAGAAATTTACCTCTATTCATCCTTCAAATCTCAGCTCAATTGTTGTTTCCTGGAAAGAAGCTTTTGCTGACCTCTTAGACTTCCCCATACTCTCTTGTGGTGCCATGGATCTCTCATTTTTAACATTTATCATTCGTACAATAATACATCTATTTATGTGACTACTTGAATAATGCCTGTTTCCCCCATATACATCAGAAAGTTTATATATCTCCCTACCACTAAAAATTTAACTTCTAATTCAGTGCTCAATAAATATTCATTGAATGAATCAATAAATGAACACATATGGTCTGGCAGATTGCATATTCCAAACATGCCACAACAATATCTCCCATTCCACATGCTCTTTTTAACATGTGACTTTAATGCTCCTCCACTGAGAGCTGAAGATTATGTTCCCTCCTCTTGAGTCTAGGAAGGTTTGTGAATACAATTGCTCTGTGACTTCTGGGGCTAGGCCATGCGAGGCAACAGCTTATGCCTGGTTCTTTTGAGACCTTTGTTCCTGGAACTCAGTCACCATGTCATGAGAAAGTCCAAATCCAAATAGCCTGGATCAGGCATAGTGGCTCAGGCCTGTAATCCCAACACTTTGGGAGGCTGAGGCAAGCAGATTGTTTCAACCCAGGAGTTTGAGACCAGCCTAGGTAACATGGTAAAACCCCATCTCTATTAAAAAATAAAAATTAGCCAGGTGTGGTGGGTGGCCTGTGCCTATAGTCCAAACTACTTGGGAGGCTAATGTGTGAGGATCGCCTGAGCCCCAGGAAAAAGAGTTTCGAGTGAGCCAAGATTGCACTGCTGCACTCCATCCTGGGTGACAGATCTAGATCCTATCTCAAAAAGAAAAATACAAACACACCCAACAACAAATAGTGTGTCCAGAAGCTCATGGGATAAAGGGCCTTCATTTCACAGTCTTGGCTAAAATGCCAGCACCATCTTGGAGCAATGAGCGTGAGCCACCTTGAAAATAGATTCTCCAGCCTCTGGTTGAGCCACTCCAGCTAATATTGTATAGAGCAGCTCTCTCTGAAAAGCCCTGCCCCCAAATAAATTACTGCTATTGTTCTAAGCCACACAGTTTTGGGGTAATTTGGTACATAGCAAGAAAGAACTGGAACATATAGTAAAAGAGATTCATACTTAACTGACAAAATATCCAGATTAGGTTGTCAAGATCATTAAGTCAGATTGAATATTTGATCACTCTTAAAGTACTTTTCAATTAATCATTTCAATAATTGAATCGAGGGGAAGTAACCATCAAAACAGCACATCAAAGGGTCACAAAGAAATCTTATTAATATTACGGATTTATGCCTTTTCACCCAATCTAGACCCCAATTCTATGCTTATTCTGCCCAGTCCATTTTTCTTCTTAAGTCTCTCTTCTTTCCTACCTTCATTTCACATTCTTAAACTATTTAAATCTACAAAATTACTTTGTCCTAATTTTTGTGATACAGGATTTAGGCTGAGGACAATTTTGTGATTAGTAGAGAAGTAGCTTAAAAGATTGTTACAAAAATAATAGAAATATCTGATCAAAGGAATTTTCAGTGACAACTCTTCTGAATAAAATTATCTAGAATATTTTAGGTTCTTGATTGTACTTTTTATGCTTTGTAGCATGTATTTAATTGGATATGTACACATTGAGAAATTTACTGGATTTGCTGCAACCTGGCTGCTGATTAAGCTGGTAAAGTATTCATATTTGTGATGGTGGGCATATCACTAATCTCTCCCTGGAATACACCTTGATAATAAGCACTGTTCCAGTCTTCCATTAAAGTTAAGTGTCTGCTGACAGGATGCAAATAGAGCATAGTACATTGTAAATAAAGAGTGCCAGGGTTTGGCTGCCTGGGTTTGAATCCTGGCTTATCATATTTTAATTGTGTCACTATGGCCAAACTAATTATTCTTTTCAAGGGTCAATTGTTTCATCTGTATAACAGGTACAAAATGGTACATCTTGACAATCATTAGGAAGATGAAAGGAGATAATCTATGTGAAACATTCAGCAGGTACTTGGCCATAGGAAGTGCTCAATAAGTGCCAATTCTTACACTGTGTTCATCTTATGACCCATTGCTTCCAGTTTCATTCTATATGGCCAATCTCTGCATGACCTTTATAGAACTATTGTATGTGTGAAACAACTTTGGAAGAAATGAGTCTGTTTACAACCTTTAAGACTATCTCTCACCGTATCATTCATTCCCCTTTCTACTTCTCTTGTGACCTTCATGTTTGCTGCAGTTTTACTGCAAGTTCACCAGCCAAAGAACAATCCTAAATCTCAGTTTACTCTAGTAACTTGGGGAACCAGAATGTCATTTATAAAATTAAGTATACAGTACACTGAACAATACAACAAAATAATGAGTACTACATTGATAATGATGTGGAGTAGAATAATAGTAGTTTTAGCACCTGGTAGTATTCTAAGTGCTTCTCACAAATGGTCCTCTTTAATCTTTACAACAGCATCATGAAGGATAGGAAATTACTATTCATTTACAGATGAGGAAAGTAGATTTTAGAGAGATACAATAATTACCTGAGTCGCACAGACTTTTAGGTAGAGTCAGAACTAGCATTTTAACATGTATCTGTCCAACTTCAGAGCCTATTTGTTTAACTGCTATGCTGCTGATAAGTTGGATTACATTAAAATTAGGAACTTCTGTTCTCTAAAACGCATTATTAAGAAAGTAACAAGGAAAACAATGTTTGAGAGATGATATTAGCAATATCTATATCTGACAAGGAATAATATCCAGAATACATATATGTGTGTGTGTGTATTTTGTGTGTGTGCGTGTGTGTGTATCTTTTACTAATTAATAAGAAAAAGACAGTACAACAGAAAAATCTGTAAAAGGTTTGGACAGGTGCTTCACAAAAGAGGAGAACCAAATGGCCAATTAATATATGAAAATGTGCTCAATCTCATTATTCACCAAGAAAATGAAAATCAAAACAAAAGTGAGATACCACTGCACACCAAGTAGGAAGGCTAAAATTAAAAAGACAGACAACTAAGTATTAGTGAGGATGGAAAGTACCTGGAAATTTCCTATTCTGCTTTTGGGAATACAGTTTGACAGAACCATTTTAAAGAAGTGGATATATTGGTTTTCCAGCACCTACTAAAGCTAAACATTCTCATATTCTATGATCTGCCATTTTAACTCTTAGATATGAAAATGCATGGGATTCTGCATAGATGTATGCCAAAAGATAGGTACAAGCATGTTTACTATACCATCATTTGTAAAGCTTCCAAAATAGAAACAACTCAAATGTCCATCAACAGTGAACGAGTTAAAAAAAATAAACTGGCCGGGCATGGTGGCTCACGCCTGTAATCCCAGCACTTTGGGAGGCTGAGGCGGGTGGATCACAAGTTCAGGAGTTCAAGACCAGACTGGCCAACATGGTGAAACGCTGTCTCTACTAAAAAGTACAAAAATTAGCTGAGCATGATGGCTCATGCCTGTAATCCCAGCTATTTGGGAGGCTAAGATAGGAGAATTGCTTGAACTGGGACCGGGAGGCGGAGGTTGCAGTGAGCCAAGATCGCGCAATCGCACCACTGCACTCTAGCCTGGGTTACAGAGCAAGACTCCATCTCAAACAAACAAACAAACAAAAACAAAAAAAAACTGTAATACATTCATACAGTGGAAAACTATATAGCAACAAAAATAAACAAACAGTAACTACACACAACATGGATGAGTCTCACGACCATACCATTGATGAAAAGAAACCAAACACAGGAGCATACAGTGTATGATTTGGTCTTAGTCTATTTAGTATTGCATAAAGGAATACATGAGGCTGGGTAATTTATAAAGAAAAGAGGATTATTTGGCAGGTAATATAAGAAGAATAGCACCAGCATCTGCATCTGGTGAAGACTCCAGGCTGTTTCCACATAGGGTGGAAGGAGAAGGGGAGGCATGTGCACAGATTACATGGTAAGAGAGGAAGCAAGGGGGTTGGAAGTGACAGTCACTTTTTGAAAACCAACTCTCCTGGGAACTAATAGAGTGAAACTCATTCATTACTGCAAAAATGACACCAAGCCATTCATGAGGGATCTGACTTCATGAAAGTAGTCTTGCTCAAGTCTATGCTCCTAACCCATAGGTGTTAGCTGATCGTGAAGGCTTTGATTTTATAGTCATGAAGCTCACCCTTGGTTCTCTACATCCTTCTCTGTTGTACTCCCAGAAGCTGAGGGATGGAATGAGGCCCCAGGTAGCTGGTTATGGCCTTTATTTGCCTTCTAGAATGGGTGGATACAACAAGCCTACCATAATCCTTCTCCTACTCATTAAACCTTACAAATCCTTGTCTTCACACTTTTGACCAGTTTTGGCTGTGGGGCTGTCCTCTCATATTGTTTTTATTCCTTGAAGTTTTTTCCTAGCTGTTGCCCCATTTGCCATTTTTTATACCCATAGATATGACACATTTAGATCCTTTACTTATCTCACTTATCAAACTATAGCCAAAATAGAGATTAAGCTGAGCTTTTCTCTCAGCATTTGACCTTGTTGATTGTGATTGAGATTGGGAACCAGGCAGAAGTATGACAAAGCAGGAAGAGCTAGAGAGCAAGGCTTGCAGAGTGGTCTTTGGATAAAGCTTCCAAGAATTAACTGAGAAATAATTAACTGAGAAATACACCAAAACAGGAATACAAACAGAAGTAGAAAAAGTAGCTGAGAATTACAATTCTGAGAACTAAAACTTTTCCACAGTTTTCAAAAATTGCTTGATATATCTATGACCATAGGCCATGAACAGCATTTTACTTATAATAATAATAAATTAATGTTTAGAGTTTAATACGTGCTAGGTACTGTAAGTGCTTTTACATACATTATCTCATTTAACCCTTACAACTGCCCTATAAGAGGTATTATAATTATAGTTATCTCCATTTTATAGATGAGGAATCACCCAAGATTCCCCAGTAAATTAGTGGCATTATTGGAACTTGAACTTAGATATATCTGATCCCAAATTCCAATGTCTTAATCAATACATTATACTATTCATTTATTGTATAAAAGATAAGTCTGTGCTACTTGGAGATTGTGGGTGAGAATCTGTGTGTGAGTACCAAGATGAGGTATATTACAGTAAAGTATCATAAAGATGGAGTGAAATTCAGAAATTGAGACTGCATAGGATACAAATCAGGTGTAATATGGAGAGACCATCAGTAATGCAAACATATGCCCTATTATTTTATTTTTATGGGATCTGGATGCATTGTACACTCATCAAAGATGTCTCTACCCTCTTAACATTCATCAGTATGTTATTTGTTTAGAAACTCAAGGTTCTTGTATGTGTTAACTGAGACTAATTTATAAACATTATGGATTTTACACATCATCTGGGACCATTCTTTACTATTTAGTGCCAGGACTGGGAAAGAGAGAGAGAAAAAAAAGGAGACTTGGAGGCTGGAAGTTCACTTTCCTGTATTATTGTTGCCATGGCAACTGCAGGCTCTTCTCTGATGAGCTGTAACTATCATTCAAAAAATACTAAGTTTTGCATTTTTATTTTATATCACTGACTTTTTTGGTGCATTTTTTTTTTCTTATTTCTCATGGCCCATGGCCACACAAACTACAAAGCAGCGAATAATCATCTTAGTTGTTTAGGAATCACATTCATTGCTAAAATATATGGATCATTTCCTTATCCCTGTTGCTCAGGACTTCCTGGAGTCTGGGTCAAATATGCCTGAAATAACCTTGCAGCCAGGAATATTTATATACTCGCCATATATTACTTTCCTTTTTATGTTAATTTCTAGCAGTAAATAGAGAAATCTATATTATACATGAGGTATCCTGATGAGTGAAGTTACCAGTCTGGTTGTCATCAGACCTGAGCTCTAGTCTTGGTGCTGTTACTTACCAAGTATATAACCTTAGGCAGTGTCATTAAATCATTCTGAACTTTTATGTATTAAATGATGGGATTTGACTGGATGATATTAAGAATGTTTTGTTTTTTAATGTAATTGAGAAAACAAATCCACTTATAAATGCAAGAGATGATTGGAAAATGGACAATTGCTTTTTGGGATGGGCATTTTTTGTCTGGAGCTACTAACCTCCTGGGGCATAGCTGTCCTCCCTCCTTGGGGAAGAGAAAGCCTCATTCAGTTGTCTCCCTGGGCTCTAAGCTATCCACCTGAGATCACCGAGCTTCCACATAGTGAGAGAATTTTGGGGCCCTCGTAAGACATGGTAACTTGCTGTATCTGCTGAAGAAGCCCCCAAAGTTCTTTGTTTTCTAGCATGTATTTTGCAGTGTCACTTCAAGTATCTCCTAGATAAGCTCGGATGTCTCCTGTGGACTTTTTAGCTAGTCACTGTAGCAGCTCTGCTTCTATTTCAGCCAATCTGCTTTTGTCTTCCAGGCTACCTCAGGATTGGGAGGTGCATGAATCCATAGTAGAGCTTTGTGTGATGTTTCTGTTAGCTAATAAGGCAATATGATACGAACCTGTATAAGGCATGAAAATCAGGCCACAATTCAAGTGATCAAGAAATATCATCTCTCTTTCTATCTCTCTCTCTTAATATTTCCATTTTAATTCTAAGCCCCTCCACTACCAGGCTGGCAGGAAATTCCACTATATTAATTTGGAGCTCTCCTCCCAGTCCCCTATCCTTCACCCTCACCCCTGAGTGGTGCCAAGACATTAGGAGCTGTCACAGTCCATGGCCCTAGGTTTGGGAAATGAGGTGAAGGATGCTTTGGTCATCAGTCATTGGTTCATATAGGTCATGATTTTCAGCTATTTCCTCTGAGTTGTCCACTGCCTCCTTTAGGTTAAAATTCTCCCTGTTGCTTCTGTGTCATTTATGGATGTGTCCAGGAAACTCAAAACCTATGATTTCCCTGGAACAGTTGTTCTTAACTGGGACAGTTTTTTCCCCCAAGGACATTTGGTAATATCTGAAGACAGTTTTGATTGTTATAACTAGGGGGGTGAGTGCTACTAAAATCTAGTGGGTAGAGACCAGGGATACTGCTAAACATTCTACAGTGCAAGAAAATCCCATCCCCAGAAAAGACTTATTCATTCAAAATGTTAACAGTGCTGAGGTTGAAAAACTCTGCCGTAGACCAGAGAGTCTAGTTGCCAACATGAATCATCTGGAGAGCTTTTGAAAAATACCTATTCCTGGGCCCAAGTTAGACCAGTTAAATCAGAATATTTCAGACAGACTTGAGTACTGGGATAGAAAACAAACAACAACAACAAAACTCTGGACTGAGCATAGTGGCTCATCCCTGTAATCCCAGCACTTTGGGAGGCCAAGAAGGGAGGACAGCTCGAGGCCAGAAGTTCAAGGCCAGCCTGAGCAACATGGCGAGACTCCACCTCTATTAAATAAAAATAACAAAAAAAATTTAAGGAGCCGGGTGCAGAGGTTCACGCCTATAATCCTAGTGCTTTGGGAGATTGAGGTGGGTGGATTGCCTGAGCTCTGGAGTTACAGACCAGCCTGGGCAACATGGTGAAACCGTGTCTCTACTAAAATACAATAAAATTGGCCAGGCGTAGCAGCGCATGCCTGTCCCAGCTACTTGGGAAGCTGATGCAGGAGAATTACTTGAACACGGGAGGCAAAGGTTGCAGTCAGTCGAAATTACGCCACTGCACTCTAGCCTGGGCAACAGAGCAAGAGTCTGTCTCAAAAAAAAAAAAAAAAAAAAAAAAAAAGGAAGGAAACTTCTTCTGATAATCTGATGTGCAACAACCATGGCTGAATACTACTGCTTTGGACAATCCATGAAGCTACTTCCCTCTGGAGTTTGGCAGTCCCATGTACTGTCAGGAAATAAAACACAATTTCCCACTGTTCCAGGATCCATAGGCCTCTTAGCTCTTCCTCAGCCCAAGAGGGTCTCTACTTTGTCTGAGAGAGCTTCTCTTTCCTTTCTCCTTCTTTGAGTCTACTGCGTCTTCTGTAAACCTCTTCCAATGGGCCTATGCTTTTAGAGATACTATGTCCTATAGACTACTTTTGGGCTTTCTGCCTGCCTTTTACTCTCCCTTAGGCAAAAAAGCACAGAATTTATTGATGAGTTAATAGAAAGAAATGACCAGGAAAACACTGTGGGGAAAAATATGAACTAATATCTCCAAATATTACTCAGGCATATACTTCACAAATACTCCACAACTTCTTAAAAACCACCACTGTGATCCTCCACTGAAGCACCTGAATAAGTTCTAATTGGTCCCTTAAAAGAGTTCCTTTCCAGGTTTAAATTTTTATGATTTTGAATGCTCATCTGAGTCTATCATTTCACATTTACAATTGTTCAGGGACAATTCTAATCAGCAATTCTGCCATCAACTCACACTCAACATGTTCAAATCCGATTCACCATGATGCTCTATTTTAAATGTTTTATTTTTCTTTGACACACCCTCCTCCATTTCTGAATTACCTAAAACATAATAGCATTCCTCCATTACTCAAGGGCAAAAAGGTAAAATCACCCTTGATAGTTATCTCTCCTCCATCCCTGATTCTAATCACATTATCAAGATCTTTTGAATCTTTAACAACAACAAAAAAATCTTATTTCTACTTCATTGCTCCAGTTTTCACAGCTGCCATATTAGTTCATGACTCTATCACTTCATGCCTATGTTACTGTAATATTTTCCATCATTCTTGGCCCAGATCTTTGCCATGTTTCATCCATTGCTCCTGCTCAAAAATTTTCAAAGTTTTCTCCTTCGTGAGTTGGATCAATTCTAAACTCCTTTATGTTGCCTTCAAGTCCTCCACAAGTTGGGCCTCTAAATCCATAAGTCTGCTAACCCATCTAGGCTATGATGTAACCATCACTAGTACCCACCATGGCTATGGTCTGTCATGGAACCGTGGCTGAGACTTCTGCCATTATAACAGACTGCCAGCTTCTCTAGACACAGAGATTTGGCAGTCAAGCACTGCACAGAGACTAGAAATGAGTTTTCAGGGGAAGAGTTATTGAACAATAACAGTAAGACTGAGTCTTCAGGAATCCCCCTCACTAAGCCAAGAGAATAAATTAAAAATGTCACATTCCAGGAGCAACTGCAGAGATTAGTACCACCCTTGAAGACATAAAAGATGCAAACTACCATATTCAGCAGTCTGGCTCCTAAGAATTAGGATAATTTTTAGGTGAATAAAAGTGGACTAGTGAAAACTCAACCAAGTAGAAGAAGCTTTAGTATCAGACATGGTATCTTTGCTAAGGTAGATCAGTGGAGCATGGTACATGGTATGCAACCACTGATCTGGTGAATGCATTCTTTTTCATCACTATCAGGAAAGAAGATCAACAGTAATTTGTATTAATGAGGCATAGACAACAATACACATTTATGTCTTGATCCAGGACTATATTAACTCTCTTATTATCTCCTCTGTCACAGTTTGAAGAACATCTGAACCTTCTGCAGAATACCACATTGGTCCACTGTGTCCATGAGATCTTGCTCATCAGACTGAGCAAGAAATAGTAGGTGTATGAAGTACAAAGTCCTGACCCCCTTCCATCAACTGGGGCCAACTTTGAAGGAATAGCCCAACTCCAGCACACCCCATGGGATGAGCTGAAGTCTCTTTGCAGCTAGATGAGAGATGAATTCTACTCAGTCTAATCCTGCTGTCTTCACTACCTTTCAGACTCTGTTTCACAGTGTATGCTTCAATAAAATTCCTGCATGAAAACATCCCACACAGAGTCTGTTTCATGGACCTAAGGTAAAGTCATTAAATAATGAAGAAGTCCATAGGTGACATCAACTAGGGCAAGTAGTGGGTGGCAGATTCTGATGACTCAAAGTTCTAAACTGGTATTGGGTGGGTGGAAGGAAAGAAAACGAGTGTCTACAAATGACAATGAGAAGCAAGGACCACCTCCAATTACAGTTGTATGAGAGTGTGGGAGAGACAACTGACTTTATTCAAGAGTCCTGAGGGGATTACTGCCTTTTAGTAAGGGAAAGAAGGTTAAAAAAAAAAAAGTTTAGAGAAGATCAAGATATTCTGATGGTAGAACATGAGTTTCCAAGAATTAGTAGAAAGGGAAGGAGTGGGATAAATCTCTGAGAGACATGCAGACCCGCTTTGGGATTAGAGTGGTGGGAGGAGGAGAGATGACCTGACAACTTGGGCTTCTATTGGTAGCTAAAGCAGCAGGGATAAAGAACATAATGAGATTAGTCCCGGGATTTTCAAGACTGAGCAGTCCAGAGAGCTGTACCTGTGTGGGGGGAGGATAGGCGAGGGCACTGCCAGGAACATTCAGAGTGCTGGGGCTCCATCTCCTGTTGTCAACACTCATGGGAAGGCCAGGATGGAGTGGACTTATACTGAACCCCGAAACTCTGAGCTCTGAAGCTCTCTCTTCAATTTTTCATATAGGAGAATCAGACTTTGTTTAACTTAGAATTTCCAGCACATTTACAAGAGCAGGTGAATGATTTTATTATCACTCTTACTATGGTAACAGTCAGTAACTATGAGATATACACTCCCCATCATAAGTTTTTTTCCTCTTAATCACTGATATGGCATCAAATTAAAGATGTTTGGTTATAATAATAAGCTTCAGAAATTGAAGTTGTCAAGCAAAAATATCTATGTTAATCTCAGCTCCGTTAAACATACACACAAAAAGAAAAAACAATTATCTGCCAAGTGGAAAGTATAAAATCATCAAGAAATTAAAGTATGCTCATATTTGTAAGAAGGTGAGGTGAGAAATAGACACAGGAAAAAAAGAGAAGATTTAATTTTGATGCTTTTTCCTCTGATGAGCCTGTTTACATTTGGTATTTGGAGAAATGTTTCTTCTGGCAATTTCAATGACTCATAAAAAAACCTTTCCATTTTGTTCGAAGAATTGACCAAACGCTTGTGGAGAAATGACCTTAATTCTAAGCCCATCTTTGCTCTGAGTAATCTGGGGGACAAATCATTGTTTAATTCATTTAAAAAATTGTATTTATTTGCACGTACTCTACACTACCTACTTATTCTTGAAGATAAATCTATGGAGAAGACAGAGATGATCCTTCTCTTCATAGAACTAGGGTAAGTAGGCAGGGCGAGGTAGCTCACCTCTGTAATCCCAGCACTTTGGAAGGCCGAACTGGGCAGGCCAAGGAGTTAGACACCAGCACGGCCAACATGGCAAAACCCCCTCTGTACCAAAACTACAAAAAATAGCCGGGCATGGTGGTGGGTGCCCATAATCCTAGCTACTCGGGAGGCTGAGGAGGGAGAATGATGTGAACTTGGGAGACAGAGGTTACAGTGAGCTGAGATCACAACACTGCACTCCAGCCTAGATGATAAGAGTGAAACTCCACTTCAAACAGAAAAAAAAAAAAAAGAACTGGAGTAAGTAGCTGGATACAGACAAAGAGACAATAAAATACAGTGTGATAGGTATTGATGAAGAAAGTACAGTACCTCTCTATTAGCCCATAGGAGGGATACTTAACTACCTTAAGATAAGTAGGAAGTGGAATATTTAAATGACTAGAAAAATATTTTAATCAGAGGCAATGGCTTCTGAGAAAACCCAAGGTAGAGGTAGGAGAGATCTTTGCAAAACAGAAAATTTGAATTGCTGGTGTGCGATGGAGAGAGCAGGGGAGCTGCTAGAGTGTTAAACCAGGTAAAATAAGTTTGGTCCTTACCTTGAGGGTGGTGAGTCATTGACCACATGTGCATTTAAAAATAATTCCTATGACTACTGTGTGAAAAAAATGTATTATATGGAGGACTTGAAGGGATTGGAGCAAGTGATTTTTAGGATTTTTTGTAGCACAAACATTCTGTGATTTGATGAAATAAATCACATATAAGTTTGTAAGTAATCACTAAATCATTCAGAATAGCCACCCAGGCTGGAGTGCAGTGGCACAATCTCAGCTCACTGTAACCTCCCTCTCCCAAGAGATTTTCCTGCCTGAGCCTCCTGAGTAGTTGGGATTACAGGCACATGCCACCACGCCCACCTACTTTTTGTATTTCTAGTAGAGATTGGGTTTTGCCATGTTGGCCAGGCTGGCCTCAAACTCCTGGCCTCAAGTGATCCACCTACCTCAGCCTCCCAAAGTGCTGGGATTACAGGCATTGAGCCACGGCACCTGGCCAAAAAGGGCTAACATTTATTATAGACCTACCACAGACCAAGACCCATTCTAAGCACTTTATACCTATCAGTGCATTTAAAACCAACACCAATCCAATAACACAATGGTTCTTTTTTTCCCTCTCTCTATCATTATCAATGCCCCAACTTTACAAAGAAGGAAAATGAGACATAGGGAGTATAATCAGTGAGTGACCAATTGATTTGCAGCCAGGAAGTCAGATTCCATTGCCTAGGCACTTACACTTGGGGATGTAAATGAACAGACTATTCTCATTCCCTACATTTAGAAATCTCACCTTTTACAGGAAGCATTTCCCAAGTGAAATGAGAAAGGATCTTCCTTTGTGACCAGAGGTGACAAGCTTACAGTCTGTACCTAAATTTGGGATTCATTCCAGTAGGAAAGTAGGAAAATATCCAAGCTAATTTCCTCTGTGGTTGTCTCAGAGATGAAGGTTTCTAGACTGGGTTACATAAAGCTTTCATAAAGCTTCTCTCCCAGTTCCATCATCACCAAATTTAAACATTAACAACTGCTTCTTCTTTTAGAGTAAAAAAAAAAAAGAAAAGGAGAAGGAAAAATGTAAGAGGTAATGTGTAATGTGAACTTAACCATCATGTTCTTTATAAATAATTAGAGGGTTTTTTCTTTAACTAAGTGTAACTATTCCTGTTTTTCAACTGAATTAAAGTGGCTTAAGTTAAATAAATGAACTAAATGTACAACAGATGGGAAGTCAGGCTTTAATATTCCAGGTTTGGTAGCTGAAAATGTTGTCATTCATGCCTAAAATTGCTATTAATAATAGTTTAAGAAAACCAGTAATTTCTAGGGAACCTGGTGGGTGAAGTGAATAAACTCTACATGTTTGTGATTTTCAAAGAAAAAGTGGTTCCTGAAAATTGGGAACCATTAATACACTAAGATATCAATTCATAAAAGTCACCTATATTAATCTAGCAGCAATATTTCTAACATATTCAGTAGTAATTTAAATTCTTACATACTAGTGGCTTTCTTCTATGAATAATTTGTGGAAAAAGTTTAGGAGGTATCATCCTGAGATTAGGTTATAAAAGCCTATAACTTTCATCTTGGTGGTTTTTACGTGTGGAATGTGTCCCTCAATAATTCATATGTTGAAATCCTAACCCTTAATGGGATGGTATTAAGAGGTGGGCCTTTGGGGAGTAATTAGGTCATGTGGGTGGAGCCTTCCTGAGTGGGATTAGTGCCCTTTATAAGAGGAAAATTAAGAGAGCTTGCTTCCTCTCTCTCTGCTTTCTGACACATGAGAGCACAACAAAATGACAGCTGTCTGTAAACCTCAAAGAGGTCTTTCACCACTAACTTGACCATGCTAGCACCCTGATCTTAGACTTCCAGTCTCCATAGCTGTGAGAAATAAATGTTTGCTGTTTAAACCACACAGTTTTGGTATCTTTGTTACAGCAGCCCAAACTAAGACAATGGTTCTTTTTTTCCCCCTCTCTCTCTCTCATCTTCTCATTTGGTCTCTAGATAAAATAGGCCATGTTGTGACCTGACCTGTGGAGAGGCAAATAATTAAGAACAGCGTTAAGCTAACAGCCATCAATAAACCAAGTCCCTCAGTTCACAGCCCACCAAGATCTCTATCTTGCCACCATGAGTAAGCTTGAAAGGAAATCTTTCCCCACTCAAACCTTAAGACAACTTTGGCACTCAACAACACCTTAATTTAAGGTGTGCGACAGACTGTAACTGAGCCAGAGAACCCAGTTAGGCTGTGTACAAACTCCTGACCAGAAACCATTGCTATTTAATACATGTTGTTTAAGCTAATAAACTTTGAGGTAATTTTTATGGAATAATTTATGGATAACTAATTTGGTGTCCAATAACTATTTATTGAATATAAAAAATAAATGTTCATTGATTTTTAAATAATGGGTCTGGCATAGTACCTCATGCCTATGATCCCAGCACTTTAGGAGGCCAAGGTGGGAGAATTGCTTCAGGCCAGGAGTTCGAGAATAGCCTGGACAGCCTAGTGAGACCTCATCTCTACATAAAAAATTTTAAATTAGCCAGGTGTGGAGGTACACATCTATAATCCTATCTACTAGAGAAGCTGAAATAGGAGGATTGCTTGGGCCCAGGAGTTTGAGGTAGCAGTGAGCTATGACTGTGTTACTGTAATTCAGGTTGGGCTACAGAGACATTGTTCCCAAAATCCACATAAAGGGTGGAAATGGGGTAGCAATGAGGGGAAATGTTAGAGAAAGCTCCACAGAGGTGGTGATACCTAAGATAAGGACTGAAGGATAAACAAGACGGCATGGGGTATACCCAACAGAGGAATCAATATGTCAAAGGCAGAGAGAATGTAAGGATCTGTCAGTTAGGAAATGTACTAGTAGATTGGTTAGATGGGAGAGCAGGACTTCTGTAGAAAGGAGATGGAGATAAGAACATTCTGGGTTTTGAAGGGGGAAAAAAAAATAAGAAGAACATTCTGAGAGGTGTTATATACCATGCAAAGGATGTGCCTTATTTCTCTAGGCAACAGAGGCAGCAAAGACTTGCCAGTAGAGATGATGCATTAGATGGTAGCTATGGAGGGAGACAGAGTGGAGATGAAGACAGTGGGAATGACTGGAGGAAAATTTCTTTGAAGAGGATGCAATTGTCTACATAAAAAGTGATGGTAGCCCAGACTGAGACTGGTGCAGTAGTGGGAAAATGTGAGGATAATTGATGCAAGAGTTCTTAGGGTAAAGAGCCTCCTTGTTTGGGTGGTGAGAAAAAGTTGGCATCTAAGGTGACTTGTAGGTCCTGATGGGATGCTATGCCTTCACTGAGACAGAGTAAGGTCCAGGTTAGAGAAATAAGTTAGAATATTATCAGTGCAGAGGTGTAGGTGAGAAACAATGAAAATTTAATGAGCACATATCACGTGGCAGACCTGAGCTCATCTCTTTACTTATTTTCACATTTATTTCTCACAAAAACTTAGTGACTTATGCATGATTTGCCCCATATACTGAGGACAAGGAAACTGCATTTCAATGAGGTCAAATTACTTGTTCAGGATCACATAGCTAATGAGTGGAATAATCAATGGTCAAACAAACATGCCTGTCTCCAAGGCTCACTTTATTTCTACTCCCCATGGTGTCCTGGAAGATGGATCAGGCATGGAACCCTGGGAAATATTGATGTTGAAGAGGTGGGTGGAGGAAGAGGGGGTGGTCTAAGAGGGAGGAGAAGACTAGAAAGAGTGGTGTCATAGACGCAGTGAGGAAGGAGAGATTCAATGTGGACGAAGATGCCGATAGGATCTACCTTGAGATGGATGGCAGAAAAGTGGTTGTTGGTGATCTTTGAAGAGCAGTCTCAAGAATGTGGTGCTGAATTGCTGGTGCCTGAGGCAAGCAGAAGCAGTGAGTGCAGACAACTCCTTTTCTAAGTCTGGCTTTGAAGGAAAGGTCAATGATGGACAGATGTGTAGTTGATGCTCAGGGCTCAAGTGGGATTCCCTTGTCTATTTGATTAGTTAGAACGTAAGAAAGTTGATCACATTTCTGCTGAGAAAGACCCAGTTGGTCAGTGAGAGGCTGGTGGATACCAGAGAGGAAAATTATTGATAGCATAAAATTTATCAGGTGACAGAAGAAATCTAAATCTGGAAAGAAATGACAGCATATACCTCTTTCTCTAAATTTAGTATATTCCCTCTGTGTGGCCAGGAATGATACCTCTTTTGCTGTCTTGAAGACGACCTACTTGGTCCCATTACTCTTTATGCTCTTGAAAACAGAATTTGAGACCTAGAGAGCGCAATTCAAAACTATGCTTTTGAGGAGTAGCACCAGACTATGAAAAGAAGTCCTAATAGCCACAGTTTCTGGCTTTACTGTAAACGTGCTGTGTGACCCCTGTGCCTTACTTAGTTTTACTCCTTCTTATCTCTATAGATCCCTGAGATATTGTAAGAATTCAAGAGATCATTGTGTTGATCGTCATGTCTGCCTAGCATTCAGCACAGTTTTGTTCACATGGTGGGTATATAATAAACATGTTGATTTGCATCTGCTTGATCCTGAGAAAATGAGGTCAATGTAATTTTCTCGAGAAAGTCTTCTATTTTCTCACACGGAAAGAAAAGATCTATCTCAGTATTTAATCCCTGCAATCCATAGGCTAAAGGTCATACAATCCAGCCTTTATCATATTCGTTATTAGGTAAAATTGTTATAACAATATCTGAATAGACTGATTTAAGGCAACAGTGCTTCTACTGAAACTGCTGGTTCCTCTCTCCTTCAGAGAGATGTCCTTTTATCAGCAGGCAGGGAGAGAATAATTGTTAATTCTGTGTGAATCAGTAAGTTGTTTGCAAGTGGCCATTACCAAAATGAATGAATTAACTAATAACATCATGATGGCAAGTTGATGAAGAAATTTGACCCAAAGATAAAATCCATTAACATGTTTCTGCTTGTTTCTAATTTTAGAATTCTATCAGATTAAAGGAAAACTGAGTCAAATTATTATTTAATCTAACATAAACTGCAGTCAAGGAGTCTCTTTCATTTTTATTTGGAAACCTAGTCTATTTCGCATTTAAATTAAAAGCAATATAATAGGCATAAGGTTCATGGTGATCAAGCTGGTTGGGGGATGCACAAAAAGCTCACATCTGGAAGGGAGATACACTCAGTTCTCCACCTAGGCATTTTTCAGTATCGAGACTGAGTTAAATTTTCCTTTTTTAAACTTCTTGTAAGGCTGCTTTGAGATTGTGGAGTCACTATTTTCAAATCACATCTCAACACTGAAAGAAACCCTGACCTACCTCAGCACCCCTTAGTCTTCAGCAGCAATGAACATGAAAATCACTGAGTGAAGTGGTCAGAATGTATTTCACTCCATCCAGACTCAAGATCAAGTTAGATAGGAGTAAAATCTCTACTGCATTACACAGAAAGATACACTGTGGCTACAACCTTACATAGTATTCTATTTGTGTCACTTGGTAGACAGTCTAGTGGTTAAGCCCTCTCATGAGCCCAGGAGCAGGAGAATAAGGAGGGAAGGACTGCCTTTTTAAGTCCTGAAGATCATTCCCAGCTTCCTTGTGAATTTTCATCACTGGAATATTTGGAGGCTGGGTGCCTGAGGGGGCTGTCCATCAGCAGAGGCATAAAGCAGTATTCTTGGCTGCATGTGATCAATAAATATCTCATGGCTTTTCTGTGAATAGCAGAGATGGTGACCTTGGTGTCACAGAAAACTTCTAATTTGGATAATTATGTTCTGTTTCTCTCTGTTGCTCCCGTTGCTTAAATAGAAAATTGAATTCTTCATTTTTGTTCATCAACTGCTACTTAAGTTGCACTGCTGTGAGGTGTCACTGTGAGTTGTTAAACATCTGCTGTGCCTTACTTCGGAGGTGGTTGCTTTTTAATTGAATTTTACTTTAATTGTCTTGAACACACTATACAGGTAATAAATCCATTTGCAAAATGCTTTCAAGTCTATTTAGATAAAAAGATTCACATAAATATTAAAACACAATAATTAGCTTTATGAAAGATATTTGGGGGATATGTTTTTCTTAAAAATTATTTTATGAAACAAAGTCTACTACTGAATGGTTTTCTAGGATGTATAGAAAAACACACATCGGTTTTCCTTTATAAAGCTAAAAGTTTTCAATTAAAGCAGTCAATCAATAAGTATGTTCTCCACACTTGCGCAGCACAAGGGTGGGCTCTGGCTCTTGTAGAGGTGCTAAACAGCGCTAAGAACAAGTTGTTTCCATTAAAGGGCAGCCCTATTCCACTAAGGTATTCCAGTAAGGGATAATGAAATGCCAGGGATGATGTGGGGAGGTGGGAATATTGGATGTTCTGCTCTCCCAAACCACCTCTCCCTTCAGTCTTCTGCAAATACCAAAAATCCCACTATTAAGGTTCGGAGGAAGATAATGTTGAAATGTGAATTTATATCTGGAAAGGACTACTAAGGGATTAAATATTCTTCTAAGTTTTTCTTTCAACATGTATGAGGTGCCTCCTATGTCCTAGAAACCTTGCCTATAGAATTATCATCACTATTTGTCAAGTGAAGAGATTCTGTGAGGTGTAGTAAATTGTCCAAGGTTGTATGGTTAATAAGCAGAAATGGGACTCAGTTCTTCGCAAGTTGTTGCTGTTTCTGCCTCTCCAGCTGGCCTTCTTGCTGATGAATTAAAAATGGTTCTTGTTCCTTAGGCTAAGGTGAAGGCAGACACATACATAACTACAATACAATGTGAAAAGAGCTGCCACAGAGATGCGTACTCTGTGGTACTGGAGCACGACAATGGAATGACTAACTCCACCTTGGGGAGTCAGAAAAAGTTTCATAGAGGAGGTGGTATTGTAGGCTGGGTCTTGAAATAAAAAAAGGATGTAAGTTTCAGTACCGTCTTACTTAGTTAGAGCTGCTACAACAAATATGCCATAGAGCAGTGGCTTACGCAACATTTATTTCTCACACTTCTAAGGAGGACGGCAAGTCCAAGATTAAAGTTCTGGCAGATCTTATATCAAAAGAGGCATGACTTTGCTTCCTGCTTTGCAGATGGTTGTCTTCTTGTACCCACACATGCCAGAGAGCAGAGAGAAAGGAAGCAAGCCTCCCATGTCTCCTGTTATGAGGGCACTAATCCTATGTATGAGGGCTCTATACCTATGACCTAATTACTTCCCAAAAGCCCCATCTCCAAATATCTTTGCAGTGAGGATTACATTTCAACATATGAATACTGAGGGAACGTAAACACTTAGTCCATAGCAAAGATAGCATAACCCGGTTTAGTGGAAAGAGCTTAGGCTTTAGAATCAAGAAGGCTGGAGTCTGAATTCTAGTTCTAGCCCTTAATCATTCTGTGAATATGAGCAAAATTTGAAATTTTTCCAGGCATAATTTTTCTCATTTTCAAAATGGGAAAAATAATCAATTTCTCGGAGTATTGAAGGAGAAATTAGATAGCAAAATGCTTGGCACATAGTGGACATTCCATGATTATTGGTCTCCCTCTCCCTTCTCAGGCAGACAGAATAAAACATGAAAAGCCTGATTAAGGTGAGAACCAGATATTTGGTTTAGTTCCAGCAGAAAAGTGGGGCATCCTGTGAGGAAAAAAAAAAGGTTTACCTAGACTCTGAAAGGCCTTAGCTGTTCCCTGAGGAATTTGGATTTTGTCCTATAAAAAGTTAGGAGCCATCAGCCATTTTTAAGCAGGAGAATGCCATGCTCAGATTTGTGTCTCAAAATAACTCTGGTGTCACTGTGGAAAATGAATGTTACAGTGACAAGGAGGCTAGTCAAGAGGCTGTTTCAATAGAACAGTTGACAAGTTTTGAGACCCAAAACCTAGATAGTGTTAAGTAGAGATGGAAAAGGGACACTCAGTAGGTAAAACTGATGGAAATACTGACTGATAGAAATTAAAGGTGATTTGAAGTTTTTAATTAATGGTTCTATTTAAATGGGGCTGCTACGAATCAGTTCAGGGAAGCAAAAATGTTTTGGGAGACAGAATTATTACTCTTATTTTAGATAATAGAATTTTAAGAGCTTACAAGACATACAGGTATAAAGTTTCAATAAATACTTAAAATTTTGTCTTGAGGCTCAGGGAAGA
This sequence comes from Sapajus apella, assembly GCF_009761245.1. Classification (NCBI taxonomy): domain Eukaryota; kingdom Metazoa; phylum Chordata; class Mammalia; order Primates; family Cebidae; genus Sapajus; species Sapajus apella. The sequence continues at coordinate 36,479,955 of NW_022436947.1, forward strand.
GATATTGACATGAATGTTAATGTTATATAAATAGAATTAAAGTTATGATATTGGATAAGATTTCCCAGGGAGGGCATACGAACACTAAGTGGGGAAATCATGAGAGGACCCCTGAGGAAAGTGACTTAGAACAATTTACGTAGGAGAAGGAAAGTTCAAAAAGAAGAGTAAATGAGGCACTGGCCAAATAAAGAAACCCCCATAGAACAGCAAAGTACACTAGGTCCTTGGAAGGGTGGAGAGAGTTATAGGCAAGCAGTTTAAAGAGTAACTGGTACAAATGTTCTCAGAATGACAGTCTTGAATTGAATAGAAACTTAGAGGTTGTCAAATCAAAACTGTCATTCAGAGAAGCATGGTCATACTATGATGGTATTAATTTAAGAATCATTACTAGGTTACTCATATGTACGTTTTATGGTACTGCATGAAACATTCATATGAGTAACCTAGTAATGGTTTTTAAACTAATGTGATTTTCTCTTCTGCCTTCCTGGATACTTAACCTTTACTCCACTGAGCCTGGATATCCAAATGTGGGTAAGGAAGTCTATCTGAGAGATTAGAAATGTTACAAAAGGAATATAGAGTAAGAATACGGTAACATATTCAGCTTCTGACACACAAAATAGGATTAGGTTACAAGACAGTAGCTTTGCGAGCCACACTATTGTCTTAAAAAAATTTTTTTTTGTCATTTCCTACTTTGGCATATCTACTTCTGAACTTGAAGGACTCAGCCCACAATTTTGTACCATCGTATAGATGCCTCACTGCATCTTCCAGTAAGGCCAAAGGCTACGTAGAGGATATGGCAGGGACTCTGGTGTTCTCAGTGAGTGAAAGAGGAGAATAAATCATGTGAATCAGGCATCTCAATTGGGTCTTGACCTGGTTTAAAGAGAACTGACCATGAATTACACATTGCTGAGAAAAAAAATTTTGTTTAAAATATTACTAGTGAAATAGTCTGATATTTTCTGTTCAGATCTACTCTATTGTATACGATTTTATTCTACTTTTTTAAACCTGGATACAACTTACAAAAATTGATTTCACAACCTACAAATGGGTTTTGATCCATAGTTTGAAGAACATTACTTTAGGATTTGTAACGAAGATTTATTTAGTCTTTATTTATATTAGGGTGATGTTTTACTATGTTATTAAAAAGCAATGTTTCCAGATAAAGAGCTTCATACCAGCTCTCTAGACCTTACATGAGAAGTCTAGATAAGAAAAATGAATACAGGATTGGGAGCTAGAAAAATCTGAAGGACAAAAAAGGATAAGAGAAAACGTGAGAAAGAGAAAGCTTTTAGGGGACACATTTTGGCTCTCACCACAGTGATTTCCAGGATGTCTCTCACGAGAAATCTCCCACATTAGCCTGACCAGTACACAGTTTGCTGAAGAGAAATAAGTAGGAACAATTCCTGAGAGCAGTGGGGGATATGAAACATTCTTTGGAGGAGTGCCAGGTGCTTGTTTGAATTGCTGATTGTTGATGATGAACATCTTTATTTGAATTTCTGATAAAGTAGGATCCAGTTTTGGTCTCTCAGGGGTTCTACTGTAAAAGAAAGTACCACCTTACAAAAAAAGGGACTGATATCTAAATATTAAATATTTGTTCTTAAAATTCTTATTCATCTCTTTTTCTGTCCTTACTATATTCTTCTGAATAATCTCCACTTAGCAGTCCTTGGGTCACTCACCAAGTGACAATTAGAGATTGTGAAAACAGTGGAATAAGTGTAGAAATTGGCTTGGGGACAGGTACTCCAGAGAGCAAAGTTCTATAGGCTGAGAGGCATAGCTCAGTAGTGAGGGCTCTTTGTTTGCTAGCAAGAAGAAAATAACTAATTTAATTAAGAAAAATAAGGCTGATGCCATGGCTTATACCTGTAATTCCAGCACTTTGGAAGGCTGAGGTGGGAGGGTCACTTGAACCCAGGAGTTGGAGACCAGCAGGCAACATAGCAAGACCTCATCTCTACAAAAAAGAGTAAAAATTAGCCATATATTGTGGTGTGCACCTTTAGTCCTAGCTTCTTGGGAAGTTGAGGAGGGAGGACTGCTTGAGTCCAGGAGTTTGAGGCTACAGGGAGCCATGATTGTG
>NW_022436947.1:36482476-36758805 GCF_009761245.1 Sapajus apella
GGAGGGGAGGGGAGGGGAGGGAAGGGAAGGGAAGGGAAGGGAAGGGAAGGGAAGGGAAGGGAAGGGAAGGGAAGGGAAGGGAAGGGAAGGGAAGGGAAGGGAAATCCAGTCAAATTCAAATAAGTAAGTCTACAGTAAAGAGAGGGTCTAGAGCTGCCTGGGGACCTCAATACTACAAGATCCAAAGGACATTCTCTTCAAGGACCATGATTGAAACAGATCAATTTTCTGTATCAGTATCTGTTCAAAAGTCAAATCCCCAGAAAAGAGTCTCTATTTAATGGCCTTGATTGGGTCACAGTCCTATCCCTTGGCTAGAGGATGTCAAGATCACTTGATTTAACAAACCATCAAGTCTGTAACTAGTGAGGGAGGGAGAGGTAATCCTGTGTGACAAAATTGAGACAATTGACAGAAGAGTGAGCAGATGTTAACCAATGGAAAATCATAGTATCCACTACCACTGCCTTCAAGGTACCATGCTGATAAAGAAGGTAGCCTCAGGAGGCCTTATTGGGACCAGATGGGTCAGAGCAGCTCACATGGAATCCTTGTATGGCTCCTGTCCAAGGCAAAATGCACTTGACTGTCTGTATTCCTTTCCAGGACTAACTTTGGAATTCAAATCAAACATTATTTGGGTGGAAGACATATGATTTTACTGGGCTGTTTCAAAGAGCACATCAAAGAAGCTCTTTGTAAATAAATTATACTGCTATAAGTGTTACATAAATCTTGAAGGACTGTAACTGCTCTTCAATATGCAACTAGGTTAAGTTACAATTAATGGCAAATGCTGGGACATTGCTGGATATACACACACACAGACATGCACACACGCACACACACACATTTCCTTTCAATCCTTTCTCTTTTTTTTAGACAGAGTTTTGCTTTTGTCACCCAGGCTGGAGTGCAGTGATCTCTGACATGATTTTGGCTCACTGCAACTTCCACCTCCCAGGTTCAAGCAATTCTCCTGCCTCAGCCTCCCAGGTAGCTGGGCTTAAAAGCACCTGCCACCACAGCCAGCTATTTTTTTGTATTTTTGTAGAGATGAGGTTTCACCACTTTTGGCCAGGCTGGTCTTGAACTCCCGACCTCAGGTGATCCACCTGCCTTGGCCTCCCAACCTGCCTCGGCCTGCCAAAATGCTGAAATTACAGGCGTGAGCCACCATGGCCGGCATTCATCCTTTCAAAGGGTGAAAATGTTGATTTCCATGCTTTTGGGAGTTACAGACCAACCCGGTCTATTCTTCTGCTCATCACCTGCCATGCTGTTCAATATTTTAACACTCTCTCAATGCTAATTTGGCTTTTTCCCAAGCAAACACAGGTCTTTACTGAGAATACCAGATTATTTTAAAATCAAGAGACCACAGATTATTGAAAGGTAAAATGTTCCTATAATGCCTTTTTCTTAAATAAACCTCACATACAACTTGAGATGTACCTCTTCAGTAAGTTTAAGTAACACAACATACAGAAACACATATGACATATAGGCACCAGCATATAAACCCATACATTCATATTATTGCTGCTGCTACTGCTTCTGTTATTGCTAGGTACAACGGCCCAGCTGTGGCTAAAAATGTCCATTTGTGACCAGCTCTTCTTTCTCCAAAGGAGAAAGGTATACTCTAAAGAAAACAGTTCTGCTGTTTGCAGAGCTTCAATTCCATAAAACACATGCTCCTTGCCTCATGGTCCACCTTTACTAAAAACATTCAGCAATCTTTTGATTGCCACCCACCTTGTTAGCCCTGCTTCTGCTGTTTCATAATAAACCACAGCTTTTGTGTGAAGACAATGCAAATTCTTAAGCAAGATCAGCAGTACACAATCTTCATGCTATTTGGAGATGCCAAAGATGAAACTACTTACTCAGAGGTTCCCATTAAGTTAAGGACTATTCCATTTCCTGGATCACTTGATTTTGCTTGTACAGAGTTCTCTAATGTTGTGTTAAGATGCTTGTGACTTTCTACTTACCTAAACTTATTTATTCTTATAGAAACTGATACCTGATTCCCAAAGACTTGTTTCTGAATGGTTTTTACTAGTTACATTAAAAAGAGAGAAAGTGCAAAGGCTAATACCAAAGCAGTAGAAGTAGTTTAAGAAGATCATTTTTTCAATCAATCTAATAAATCCTTGTTGGGGAGGAGGAAGATGACTGAGGAATATTGAGGGAACTGAGGGGGCCATCTGCTTTATGTAGGTGGAATTAGATATGTTAGCAAGTCATTCATTCATTTACATTTGGTCACTAGACAACTTCTTACCTTCTGATAGAATACCAATTTCACTGAAACTGGACTTTTGTATTTACATAATAGATTTCACACCTTTTTTCAGTTTCAATTTCTTTGAAAATATGCCAACATAAGTAAATAAAGATAAATATATCTATGTATGTAGTGCCTGCCTATCATTCTAAGGAAGGCTATATTTTAAAAAATATTTATTCAAAATACATGGGCAAAAAACTTCTTTGAGTTTCAGAAAAATTCCAGGATTTAACGTTTATTTCATTACCAAGAGTGAATCGACCAAATGAAAATAAGCATTCCAGCTATCCCTGTCTCATAAGCATACAGTGTATAATCATGCACTGTATAACCATGTTTCAGCCAACAATGGACGGTACATATGAGAGTGTCCCACAAGATTATGATACCATATTTTCATTGTATATTTTCTATGTTTAGATTCACAAATACCATTGTGTTACAACTGCCTACAATATTAAGTGCAGTAACATGCTATATAGGTTTTTAGTCTAGGAGCAATCGTCTATACCATATAGCCTAGGTGTGAGGAGGCTATACCTTCTAGGTTTGTACAAGCACACTCTATGATGTTCACACAATGGTGAAATTGCCTAACAACACATTTCTCAGAACTTGTCCCTGCTGTTGTTGTTAGCAATACATGCCAAACATTAACTACTTGCTTAGAAGTTCCCACTATACATCAAATTGCTAGCCTTCCTCATACATTGCAGGTAATAATAATAATAGATCTTCATTATATCTATGAAAATCTATACTAATACTTAATATGGTCTTCTTTTCTTTGGTTTTTATATCTGAGAAACTAATCATGAGAAGCTTCTCATGTCAGCCTTTCTCATATACCACCCCTTCAACTTGTTAAATCTTGCTCTTCTAAATGAAATACTGCATTTTTTATAATTTCACTCAATTTTGAGAGTAGATTCATTTTTAAAAAACAAAGATTACTTTCACACTTCCTGGGCTTTTTCTATCCTGCATGAAATTGGTCTTGAATGGGGAATTGATAATGGTGGGTCAATACATAGAGAGTTACACTAGAACTTGAAATTTTTTTTGGATGGATCATCTGTTATCTTCAACATGACTACTTACCAGAGGAACCAATATTTTCCACCTCAACCAACCTAACTAAAAACCATGAGTTATTCATTTTTTATCTAAAATTACAATTGACCTTATGTGGAACTTTTTCTCCCATCAGGAGTTTAGAATCAGTTTCAGTCAAGTGCTTCTTTCCATGCTATTCAATAACTCTTTATAACTCATGAGGCTTGCAAAACAAAAACACAATTTCAATACAGTTCTTAAGTAACAAGGAGTCCTAAAACTATAAAAAAGATATGTTATTTGATTTTCTTTTGGCTGATATAGAGGTCAAAAGGTAACTGTAATTTTTACTATCCTAGAGATCTTTTATGATTCTTTGTGTTGGGCTTTCCTATAGATTAAGATCGATGCAACAATTATATAACTAGTCAAATTAATTGCTACATATGATAAAATTTGGGGAGGGTGAGTGTTTTTGTTTTTCTTCCCAAAACTTTGCTCTATGGCTTTCTTCAAATAGTTGTCTTAAGGGACTGACTAGAATCTCCACTACCTATTCTGAATTCTGACCAAGCTCCACTTTATCCTAAGCATCCTAAATAAGGCTTTACTTTCAGGGACAGCTTTAGGTATAATCTTGATTCAGGATCAAGGAGGAGATAACTCCCCCCACACACACACACACACAAACAAAACAAAATAATACACTTCCTTTTACCTGCTGACTATGGTCTGACACTATTTTCACAGGAATCAAAGTGTCTCATTTTACAGCTAGAAACCAAGAGCAAACACCTGGAAGATTTACACTTCAGTGTACATGAGATTCCATCTCACTGCAAATGATGTTATGGGTGTTGAAAATGTAAGCTGGGGAAGAGAGAAAACGGAGGCAGTAATAATGAGGCAGTTGTCAGTGACAGGAGTAGGCTTAAAGGAGAAGTTCCAGGGGAAATACAGCCTGGTAGAAAGCGGGCAGAAGGCTGGGAGAGCAGCTAGACTTGTTTTGCTCTATTGAGTAAGGCTCTAATGACAAATAAAGTGAAGTCATGAAGAGGCAAAACTCAAAGGTGGTGGCATTTATACATGTGTATTTGCTTGGCTACGAGGTTTCTGGAAAGGTGTGAAAATTGGGAGGAAAGGATCCACAGCTGTTCATTATGAGGCAATATTTTTGAACGTGGAAGAGTCTTGAGGGTAAGTATTTTTACTCCAATCAAAGTGTTTGAAATGTGTGTAACAGAGTGTGATACAAACCCATAATGTAGCTAATCAGGGTGTCCTGAAATACACTTATGTTTGCGTGTCTAGGATTAAAGAACTGAATAAAAACTACACTCCAAACTTCAGTATCACACTTAGGAGACTCTGACATGCAAGGCACATTAAAGCATATATTTTATATTTTGGGGCTTTTGTGTGACACAGTGGTAAGACTTATTCAGAAAGAGGAATCCACGTTATTCAGAATATGAAGAATTTCTAATCACTGTAACAAACCATGCTGCAGAATTGTATCAGTGAAACACCTTAGAACAATGAAGCAATTCCCAATGGAGGAATTCTCTCGGTGACCTATCCTAACTGTTCAAGGCTAGTAAGCAAATGAGAAAGAAAATAAAAAAGTTAAATTACAGTTTCTCTGAAAACTAAAAGCAAGGTAAAGTGAAAATCTTAGACACGACAAAACAGTATTTAACAGAAAGCATACTACTTATTGGCTACAAAAATGAGTTCAGAAAGAACAACTGTATTATAATAATCTTTTCCTTTTGGATGAGATTTTGGTTTGGTGGAACAGAGAAACAGCATAGACATTTGATACATCTTGATTTCTAATAAATATTTAAAGCATATTTTAATGACAGTCTCGTCAGTGGGTTGTTGACATAACAGTACCATTGGTGAGTCATGGGAGATTTCACAACCACTCTCGGTGAGTATAAATGACATCATGTGGAATGTCATTTACCACTTCCTGAGTGAATCTTGACACAAAGCACTGCCAACAGAGCAGCATCTCCAGTAATGTGTTAGAGGCTCTTCCCTGACTTCAGTGACTGAAGTCAACAATATCAGTGACTTAGTTGAACTCCCAGAAAGCAAGATCTCAGAGGTCAAAATTAGGAATGATGATTTATGCAACAGAAAGAATTTATACCATAGATCACATAATTACAATTCAATATCTCTATGAGCTAGAACACTAGATTAAAATCTATAAGGTGAAATTTAGTAGAAATAAATGATAATTCCTGTATTTTTCATTTAAAAAAAAATGTATGCCTTGAAAGTATGGCTTGGAAAGAGGTTGTTTTTCACATGGGGAAAAAAACAAACAAACAAAAAAAAAAACAAAAAAACTTAATGTGAGCCAGCATCAAGCAATGTGAGTCTGCCCCCAAACAACTCATAGAACATCAATCTACCTTTAAAAGAACAGCATCAAGAGCATGAGGTTAGTAGTTTCTTGACTTCTAGGCTGAACACTTTGTGTCTGGAATACTGTTTTATTTTTTTAGCAGCATATCTTAAAGAAGACATTGACAAATTGTGAAGTATCCAGCGGTGATTGGAGCAAACTAGACACTATGGTAACTGAAAAGCAATAGATTCATATGGATAAGAGAAAACAAACAAAGATCATCATAGAGATTTAGAAATATATATTTGAAGATTTTTTCCTACAGAAACTAGATAATATATTTGTTTTCATTTTTAAAAAATGACAAAAGCAGCCTCAATAAGGGAAAAGACTTACAATCCATCTTAGAAATACTTATTTAAATAACTTGCACAGTGATACAGGTTTTCCTTTGCATTACAGTAGGTCTGAGAAAGGTTTATCACTGAACACAGGCAGTAATTACGACATGGAATGATTCAAAGGAGAGAATATAGATTAAGAAGACAATATTACTGAGGATGAAACCTTGACTTGAGGTTGTTGACAATCCAATGCGATTGAGACAGAAAATAGTATCATTTCTTGAAAGCCAAATGAGGAAGCTAAGAAGGAATAAAACAGCCAACAGCATTCCACTAAAGAGAGATCAAATAAGATAAGAACAGAAAAGCAGCCTTTGGATTTGACAGACATAATGTCATTGGTGATCTTAGTGATTTTAGTCACATTGTGAGGACAGAAGCCAAACTGTAAATGATTGTGGGACAATGAGAAGTGACCAAAGGGAGCAGGGACTGAAGGTTATTTCTTCCAAAATGTTATCTGAAGGGCTCCAGAGGAAGGGAAATGGGGACAATGTTATGAACTAAATGTATCCCCCCAAACTCATGTTAAGGCACTATCCCTCAATGTGATAGTTCTTGAAGATGAGGCCCTTGGGAGATAATTAGGGGTAGATTAGTTCATGAAGGTGGGGCCCTCATGATGGGATTAGTGGCCTTATGAGGAGATAAAGAGAAAGAAATCACTTGCTCTCTCTGCCATGTGAGGACACATCAAGAAGGTGGCCATCTATAAGGCAGAAAGAAAGCCTCCATCAGTAACCAACCATGCTGGCACCCTGTTCTCAGACTTCCAACATTCATAACTGTGAGAACAAATTTCTGTTGTTTAAGCCATCCAATCTATAATATTTTATTATGGCAGGCTGAGCTAATATAGGCAATAACCAAAAAATGGTATTCTGAACCAAGGGAAAAGGGAAAAGCTTTACAGCATTTTTTTTTTTAGATGGAGTTTCGCCCTTGTTTCCCAGGCTGCAGTGCAATGGTGTGATCTCAGCTCACTGCAACCTCCGCCTCCTGGGTTCAAGCAATTCTCCTGCCTCAGCCTCCCGAGTAGCTGGGATTACAGGCATGTGCCACCACGCCAAGCTAATTTTGTATTTTTAGTAGAGACAGGGTTTCTCCATGTTGGTTAGGCTGGTCTTGAACTCCCAATCTCAGGTGATCCTCCTGTCTTGGCCTCCCAAAGTGCTGGGATTAAAGGCATGAGCCACTGTGCCCAACTGGGAAAAGCTTTTAGATTTAATTATTTTAGGGTAGGCAATACTGAGTCTGTTTCTAGGATGAGAAGAGGATGTGAATGAAAAAAGAAAAGCTTAAGAGACAGAAGAAAGGATGAATAATTAATGGAGAAAAACTCCCAAGGAAGCAGTAGGAAGTAGGACTGAGGGCATGATGCAGGGATTGGTCTTACTTAGAAAAAATACACATTGGGTATGCAGGAAACAGAGTTTCAGAACCATCATGCATGACTGGTTGAGGAAATGTTTAGTATTTTGCATATAGGCAGTGTTGGAAGAGAATAAACTGCCACGTTGGAGAAGGATGGAGTCCACAAAATAATCAGGAGCTATGCTTGTTTACAACAAACCCTCCAGAAATTACCTTCCTTCAATTAGAGGAACCTTAATTTATTTCAGTGAAGGTTTCTCTAATTGTAGGAAAATAATTTCTGGAGGGTTTGTAGTAACCAGTATAGGGATAATGGACAACATTTTATTTTCATTGTAGCTATAAGGTAAAAAGACACAAAGACAAAAAAAAAATGCTTAAACAACTGCTTCTAAGTGCAGTTAGTAAAAGCTAGGACATATATGCCTATAATAGTCAATGAAAATAAATAACATATTACTGATCACAACAGCCAAAAGCATGCTCGAGATTTCCAATGCAAATCTGAATGTCAGAAAAATTTTTCAATGCAGAGAATAATTTCACCTCTCTTGCAGTTACTAAATGTCCAATATATAAGATATAAACTTATATTTCAGTATTGGTTTCTTTTTAAAGCACATTTAATATTTTCTGGGCTCGATTAGTTTCTAATGATGACCATTATTAATACAACTTAACCCTGACTTTTCCTGCTACTATAGCTTAGTGAATGTTATATACTCCCCAAGTAACATCTGACAATTCTCAAGTACACAGCTAGTTTGCTATCAAGTTTCACTGCCAGTTAGCATTTGCCCAGGAAGTAATAAATGCAAGAATCAAAGCGTGACTGTTCTATATAGTCTTATCTATATATAATATAAATAGCCTGATTACAGATTATTATCTAACCAGCCTGATTTGCAAATGGAGGAAGTTTTAAGACACTGCCATCTACTGCAATGGCCACAAATTGCATAGGCATTTTATGAACTGTGAAAGGGGACAAGAGAAAATATCTTATTGTGCCATCCCCAGCTGTATCAGTAAACTGTTGAGGATGATTTGAAATAATAATTAAGTGATTGTTCTAAAGCATTACACTGTTAAATACAGCTTTTAGAATAGTGTGGCTTGTTCAGAGGGGCAGAATTGAGGCGGGGCTGTGGCTTCTAACACATGAAGGCTGGTATGAAACTAGTGCATTTAGTAGACTACTTCTGTTAGTGGCCAAGAACCTACTGGAAATCACTAAGTATTCATCACCTTGAGTTTTAACCCAATCCTGGTTTAAACAGTATAGTTATAAAGCCTTTAGTGAAATTAAATGGCTTTCAGAGTCCTTGAAATTTTCCATTTAAGGGAGGTCAGACAATTATATTATTCAGTGAATTCTTTTTTTCCTGCAGATTTTTATTATTAAAAGTTACTTTCAACAGAATAATTTAATTCATTGATTCTTTTTATATCTCACTTGAGTGTATATATTTGGAAGATAAATTTTATGAGAATATTATCTATAGGGCCTCTATTACCCTAACATCATGAAAAAGTAACCTTGACTGAATTAAATTAAAAGAATATGCTTTTATTATTAAATCTCTATTTGGTCTATTTCTCTAAATCTCAAACATTTTTATCTGTTTTCCCCTCACTGAAGTGTATAATCTATTTTGATTTTGCAGTTATTGTCTAGTAATACACACTAAGGTGACATATCTTATGTTTTCACTGGCAAGACAAACATAAACAAGCAAGATCAATAGCCTGATGATCCCATGGATCAGGACTTTGGAGTCTTAATGTTTACTCATGATCTTTCACAGGCTTCTATTTATGTATGTGACATGAATGCCAAGTTTACCTATTTGAAATCTCTGAATAAAGCATATTTACTTACAGAAAAGAATTAAGAGTAGGCATACTAGGTTGGTGCCCTCCTATTCTGTTAATCATTAGAACAAGTAATTGTTTTATTTTTTATTTTTTGAAGTTTTTAAAATTGCATTTTAGGTTTTGGAGTACATGTGAAGAACATGCAAGATTGTTGCATAGGTACGTACATGGCAGTGTGATTTGCTGCCTTCCACCCCATCACCTATATCTGGCATTTCTCCCCATGCTATCTCTCCCCAACACCCCATCCCCCACTGTGCCTCCCCTATTTTCCCCCGACAGACCCCAGTGTGATGCTCCCCTCCCTGTGTCCATGTGTTCTCATTGTTCAACACCCACCTATGAGTTAGAACATGCAGTGTTTGATTTTCTGTTCTTGTGTCAGTTTTCTGAGAATGATGGTTTCCAGGTTCATCCATATCCCTACAAAGGACACGAACTCATCGTTTTTTTTTATGGCTGCATAGTATTCCATGGTGTATATGTATCACATTTTCCCTGTCCAGTCTATCATCAATGGGCATTTGGGTTGGTTCCAGGTCTTTGCCATTGTAAACAGTGCTGTAATGAACATTCGTGTGCATGTGTCCTTATAGTAGAATGATTTAGAATACTTTGGATATATACCCAGTAATGGCATTGCTGGGTCAAATGGAATTTCTATTTCTAGGTCCTTGAGGAATCGCCACACTGTCTTCCACAATGGTTGAACTAATTTACACTCCCACCAGCAGTGTAAAAGTGTTCCTATTTCTCCACATCTTCTCCAGCATCTGTTGTCTCCAGATTTTTTAATGATCGCCATTTTAACTGGCATGAGATGGTATTTCAATGTAGTTTTGATTTGCATTTCTCTAATGACAGTGATGATGAGCATTTTTTCATGTTTGTTGGCCTCATGTATGTCTTCTTTTGTAAAGTGTCTGTTCATATCCTTCGTCCACTTTTGAATGGGTTTGTTTGTTTTCTTCTTGTAAATCTGTTTTAGTTATTTGTAGATTCTGGATATCAGCCCTTTGTCAGATGGGTAGATTGCAAAAATTTTTTCCCATTCTGTTGGTTGCCAATTCACTCTAATGACTGTTTCTTTTGCTGTGCAGAAGCTGTGGAGTTTGATTAGGTCCCGTTTGTCTATTTTGGCTTTTGTTGCCAATGCTTTTGGTGTTTTGGTCATGAAGTCCTTGGCTATGCCTATGTCCTGAATGGTTTTGCCTAGATTTTCTTCTAGGGTTTCTATGGTGTTAGGTCTTATGTTTAAGTCTTTAATCCATCTGGAGTTAATTTTAGTGTAAGGTGTCAGGAAGGGGTCCAGTTTCTGCTTTCTGCACATGGCTAGCCAGTTTTCCCAACACCATTTATTAAACAGGGAATCCTTTCCCCATTGCTTGTTTTTGTGAGGTGTGTCAAAGATCAGATGGTTGTAGATGTCTGGTGTTACCTCTGAGGACTCTGTTCTGTTCCATTGGTCTATATCTCTGTTTTGGTAACAGTACCACACTGTTTTGATTACTGTAGCCTTGTAGTATAGTTTGAAGTCTAGTGTGATGCCTCCCACTTTGTTCTTTTTGCTTAGAATTTACTTGGCTTATGTGTGCTCTCTTTTGGTTCCATATGAAGTTTATGGTGTTTTTCTCCAGTTCTGTGAAGAAGGTCATTGGTAGCTTGATGGGGATAGCATTGAATCTGTAAATTACTTTGGGCAGTATGGCCATTTTCACGATATTGATTATTCCTAACCATCAGCATGGAATGTTTCTCCATCTGTTTATGTCCTCTCTTATTTTGTTGAGCAGTGGTTTGTAGTTCTTCTTGAAGAGGTCCTATACATTCCTTGTTAGTTGTATTCCTAGGTATTTTATTCTCTTTGTAGCAATTGTGAATGGCAGTTGGTTCTTGATTTGGCTCTTTTTAAGTCTGTTATTGGTTTATAGGAATGCTTGTGATTTTTGCACATTGATTTTGTATCCTGAGACTTTGCTGAAGTTGCTTATCAGTTTCAGGAGATTTTGGACTGAGACAATGGGGTCTTACAAATATACAATCATGTCGTCTGCAAATAGCGACAATTTGACTTCCTCCTTTCCTATCTGAATACACTTTATTTCTTTTTCTTGCCTGATTGTTCTGGCTAGAACTTCCAATACTATATTGAATAGGAGTGGTGAGAGAAGGCATCCATGTCTAGTGCCAGATTTCAAAGGAACTGCTTCCAGTTTTTGCCGATTCAGTATGATATTGGCTGTTGGTTTGTTGTAAATAGCTTTTATTATTTTGAGATACGTTCCGTCATTACCTAGTTTATTGAGGGTTTTTAGCATAAAGGACTGTTGAATTTTGTCAAAGTCCTTCTCTGCATCGAGATCATCATGTGGTTTTTGTCTTTGATTCTGTTTATGTGGTGAATTACGTTTATAGACTTGCGTATGTTGAACCAGCCTTGCGTCCCTGGGATGAAGCCTACTTGATCATGGTGGATAAGCATTTTGATGTGCTGCTGCAATCGGTTTGCCAGTATTTTATTGAAGATTTTTGCATCTATGTTCATCATGGATATTGGCCTGAAGTTTTCTTTTCTTGCTGAGTCTCTGCCAGGTTTTGGTATCAGGGTGATGTTGGTCTCATAAAATGATTTGGGACGGATTCCCTCATTTTGGATTGTTTGGAATAGTTTCAGAAGGAATGGTATCAGATCCTCTTTGTATGTCTGGTAGAATTTAGCTGTGAACCCATCTGTACTTGGGCTTTTTTTAGGTGGTAGGCTATTAATTGCTGCCTCAACTTCAGCTCTTGTTATTGGTCTACTCAGGGTTTTGACTTCTTCCTGGTTTATTCTTGGAAGGATGCATGTGTCCAGGAATTTATCCATTTCTTCCAGGTTTACTAGTTTATGTGCATAGAGTTGTTTGTAATAATCTCTGACGATCGTTTGTATTTCTGTGGAATCTGTGGTGATATCCCCTTTATCATTTTTTATTGCATCTATTTGATTATTCTCTCTTTTCTTTTTTCTTAATCTGGCTAGTGATCTGTCTACTTTGTTGATCTTTTTGAAAAACCAGCTCCTGGATTTAATGATTTTTTGAAGGGTTTTTTGTGTCTCTATCTCCTTCAGTTCTGCTCTGATCTTTGTTATTTCTTGTCTTCTGCTGGGTTTTGAGTTTTTTTGATCTTGCTCCTCTAGCTCTTTGAATTTTGATGATAGGGTGTCGATTTTAGATCTTTCCTTGCTTCTCATGTGGGCATTTATTGTTATATATTTTCCTCTAGAGACTGCTTTAAATGTGTCCCAGAGATTCTGGTACATTGTGTCTTCATTCTCATTGGTTTTGAAGAATATCTTTATTTCTGCCTTCATTTCATTATTTATCCAGTCAACATTCAAGAGCCAGTTGTTCAGTTTCCATGAAGCTGTGTGATTCTGAGTTAGTTTCTGAATTCTGAATTCTAACTCAATTGCACTGTGGTCTGAGAGGCTGTTTGTTATGATTTCTGTTCTTTTACATTTGCTGAGGAGTGATTTACTTCCAATTATGTGGTCAATTTTAGAGTAGGTGTGATGTGGTGCTGAGAAGAATGTATATTCTGTGGATTTTGGGTGGAGAGTTCTGTAAATGTGTATTAGGTTTGCTTGGTCTAGGCTTGGGTTCAAGTCCTGGATAACCTTGTTAATTTTCTGTCTCATTGATCTAATATTGACAATGGGGTGTTAAAGTCTCCCACTATTATTGTGTGGGATTCTAAGTCTCTTTGTAAGTCATTAAGAACTTGCTTTATGTATCTGGGTGCTCCTGTATTGGGTGTGTATATATTTAGGATCTTTAGTTCTTCTTGTTGCATTGATCCTTTTACCATTATGTAATGTCCTTCTTTGTCTCTTTTGATCTTTGTTGGTTTAAAGTTTATTTTATCAGAGACAAGAATTGCAACTCTTGCTTTTTTTTTTTTTTTTTTGCTCTCCAATTGCTTGGTAAATCTTCCTCCATCCCTTTATTTTGAGCCTTTGTGTATCCTTGCATGTGAGATGGGTTTCCTGGATACAGTACACTGATGGGTTTTGGCTTTTTATCCAATTTGCCAGTCTGTGTCTTTTGATTGGGGCATTTAGCCTGTTCACATTTAGGGTTAATATTGTTATATGTGAGTTTTATCCTGCCATTTTGATGCTAGCTGGCTGTTTTGCCCATTACTTGATGCAGTTTCTTCATTGTGTCGATGCTCTTTACCATTTGATATGTTTTTGGAGTGGCTGGTACTGGTTGTTCCTTTCTATGTTTAGTGCTTCTTTCAGGAGCTCTTGTAAAGCAGGCCTGGTGGTGATGAAATCTCTGAATACTTGCTTGTTCGTAAAGGATTTTATTTCTCCTTCACTTATGAAGCTTAGTTTGGCTGGAACAAGCAATTGTTTTAAATGTGTTGTAGAGAATTCTGTAGATTTAAGTTCATCATTTTAAATTGGATTCAAGGTATATAATCTTAGTCATTTAATTTTTCAATTACTTACAAAAAGACTGAATGTGGTAATTATAGAAATAATTATTAATATATAATGCAGAGCATAAGTTAATTATTAGAATTCTGATTAATAATAAAAATTATTTTGATAAAGATCTTTATTTATCTATGATAGTTAACTTTATATGTCAACTTGGCTAGACCATAGTGCCCAGATGTGTGGTTAAACATTATTCTGGATATTCCCGTGAGGATGTTTTGGGGTTAGATTGACATTTAAATCAGTGGACTTTTACTAAGGCAGACTGGCCTCCATAGTGTGGGTGGGCATCATCCAATCAGTTGAAGGCCTGAACGAAAGGCTGACCTGCCCTGAGCAAGAGGGAATTTTGCAGCAAACATCTTTTCAGACTTGAATTGAACCATTGGGTCTCCCTGGGTCTCTAGCTTCCCAGCCCACCCTGCAGATTTTGAATCTACCAAACTCCATAATCACATCAGCCAATTCTTTAAAATGAACATTTTCTATATATGCATACACATCCTAATGGTTCTGCTTTTCTGGAGGACTCTGAATAATAAACATGGTGCCTAATTTTTTAAATGTAAGATATATATTGTATTAGAGTTCTCAGTTTCAAACAATAGAATCTGACTCTGGTGACTTAGCTATGTTTTCCATGAGCCCATTGAGTAAGCCTTGGACTGGCAGAGGAAAGAGATTGTCTGACAGTCTCAAGGTGGGTTATCTTGTATATCTGCTAACCCAGAGGATTATCAGAGGGACATCTGCTGATCATTCACAGCAGCCAACCCTGCCCGAGTCTGTGTTTTAGTCAACCAATCATTCAAACAATATCAATATAACAATCCAAATACTCTGGTTAGTACATTCATATTGATAAATTTAGGCCAGTGTAAAGTTATATATTCCTCCCTCCTTGCTCTATCTCTTTTAGGATCTATTACTATATGTATTCCTTCCTTCCTTCCTTTCTTCCTCCCTTCTTTCCTTCCTTCCTCCCTTCCTCCCTTCTTTCCTTCCTCCTTCTCTCCCTCCCTTCTTTCTCTTCCTTTCATCAACACAAATTAGATGAATCTTAAAATTCATTTTGTGTGTGCATTTTTTATTTTTGTGTGTGACTTTATATTTGCATACCTTGGGCTTGTTGGGATCTGATTCCAGGTAAAATCTGGAAACAATGGGGGATAGTACAAGAGTGGTAGAAGAATTGCTTTTTCCTTGAAACTTAACTGAGATGAGATAATCACAAGGTCTTTATCTCACCTCCAAGCAGGAGGGGCCTCCTTAGGCAGAGGGGTAGGTGATGCCTCTCCTGGAGAGAAGCTCAGCCCCTAAATCCTTCCATAAGTTCCCATATCAATTTAGGGTCCCTTTCTTTCCCCTAATTTTCTTATAAGAGACAGGCATGGTAATGAATTCAACTGATATGAATTTTAAATTCAATTCTCTGTGTGTTATCCTGCAATTACAATTTTGTTAAGAGATTTTTATAACATAATCATAGACATTCCATGATTTTCTGTTTTCTGTGAACTGATAATTTAGAAAGTTGAGGTTTTTATTCTTTCTTTAAGCTATTCAATGCAGTTGGAAGCAACTGATTTATCCCTTAAATTCCTCACAATCTTCGTATTTTTCCTGCGGTAGCAGCTTCTGGGTCACTTGCCTTTAATGGATACTCTAGATGTTAATTGTATGACCTAATTTAATTAGCACATTTGCCACTGTGTGTGTTTCATGTGATGCCAGAATCCACCATCCATCTCTTAGTATTAGCTGAATTTTAGGAGCCACCAGTCCCAAATAGTTCAGACAACCTATTCCAATTTTTCTCTATTTCTCTGCATTTCTGTTGCCTATAATCACTTTTGTAATAGATTTATGTATCAAAAGTTCTTAGTCACAAGGAAAAAAAGTTACTTTGGCTGATTAAACATAAACTGTGCTTTATATTAGGATATTAAGAAGCTCATGGAAGTGTCTAGACAGAGCTAGACAATGAGCTTTGAGGCTATGCTTCTAGGGAATATGCTCCAGTCCATATGCTAGAACTTCCCTGATAAAGAAATGTCTACCATAGCCCTCACCAAACACTGACATCAAGACACTGACTTTTCTGCAACCACTATTACTCTGGTGCCAGGAACTCAACTTGCAGCCACCGACTTCCCTCAAAGCTAAATGCCACCTATGCTGATCTGGGTCCTTCGAGAAGCAAACATTAAGGTAGAGCTAAGCACTCAGGGATTTTGTTAGGGAAAACATCTAAGTGAGAGAAAATGGGAGTATGCTAGAATAGCAGGGAGAGCCATCAGACCTCCAACAAAGTCTGACTTTGAGTTCAGGAAAAGGGAGTTAGGGTAGGCAGAATTTTGCTGGGCTGCTGTACAGTCTAAAACATATTAGGAAAGGTCCATCAGGGAGTCTTTCGGCTGACATCAGTTGTCAGAGGACAGGAATTGGACCTGCCTAGGTATCCTGTGGCACTCATTGAGCAGCCATGTGGGAGTGTGGCCTCAGTGCAGATGGCTTTTTGAGGGCAGCAGCTGGGGCCCCATGGCTAATTATACTCCCCACAGTTGGAGGTCTCGTGTGCACTCTTGCGGCAGCTACACCTCTGTCACCATGTCTTGCCAGTGTGCAGATGCTCCTGCCCCAAGTTGTTCTCTTACAAATCTAAGTGCCATGTGAGTGAGTCCCATTTGGAACCTAAGTCACATGCCTGTGCAGTGATTGCAAAGAAGACTGGGGAGGAGGCATCAAATTCATAAACTACAAATTCCTCCAGTATAACAAGGTTGTTAAAAAATAGGTTGGGCAGACGGAAAATGTAACAGCTGTTGCTCACAATTATGAGAATAAAGTAACATAATAAAAGACATGAAGATGTGCCTACTTAGCTATTTTATCAACATTTGGTGAATGGTTGAAAAGAACAAGTTTTGTCAATGTCTTTTAGCATTAGAGGAAAAAAGAGCAGAAGAGAACAGCAACTGGGGGGAGGAAAAGGAGAAAAGATGGAGAGCAGAGATGAGGGAAAAATAGGAGCAGGAGTGAAAGGGAAGAATCTAGAGGACACGTTAAAGGAAAGAAGTTGGAGGGGATGGGAAGTCATGGGGGGATGGGAAAGAGCTGGGGAAAAAGGAGAAAGTTCAATTCCAGGATGCGGCCTCCAATGCCCACACTTCTAACCACGATAATCCAAGATGACATGACAGTAAGTGGTAGTTGGACTTGATCCCAGGTCTCTCTCTCTATCTCGCTCTTTTTTAAAAGGTGGGGGTCTCACTCAGGCTACAGTGCAGTGGCATGGCACAGCCTTGACTGCCCAGGCTCAAGCCATCCTTCCACCTCAGCCTCTCGAGTAGTTGGGACAACAGAAACATGCTACCATGCCTGGCTATTTTAAAAATTATCTGTGGAGATGAAGTCTTCCTATGTTGCTCAGGCTGGTCTTGAACTCCTGGGCTCAAATGATCCTCCTGCCTCCACCTCCCAAAGGATTGGGCTACCACCCCCTACCCTCAGATTTCTTTTAGCCCATTGTTTTAAGGGCCTTTATTTTATTAAAATGCCCCCTGGACAAATCAAACCTACTGAAATAATTTTTTGCACAATAAATGTTTTCACTTGATTTGATGCATAGAAAACTATAAAATCCAATACAAGTTAGAATGGAAGCTCATTAATGGAAATAAGCCGTTTACTCCATCCAGTCAAAATAATAATTAACTAGCTCCTTCAATTCTGTATTTTGCTGTTTGTTGAGACCTTGCTCCTAGATGTCCTCTATCCCAGAAAGTAGCTTATAAGTTTATTTCTTGTTAATCAGATATTCTGAGTACTAAACACTGCAATTTCTATGATAACCTGTAGATGGCACCTCAGCTGGTGCTCCCATTTTCTCCTAAGTTCATATAATTCTGATAAGACTATGTGATGTACAATTTAGATAAAAGGCATTTGAGATAAGTCAAATGCAAAATGTAAGTAAATGGATTAATTTTTTCTGGTGCAAATTCTCATTTTATTTAGGCCAACATAATTACAGCTTTATAACATGATTTCAGACTATAATGAAATTACTGTGCTAATCCTGAGCAAGTCAATTGAATTTTATATAGTAGCTATAACAATCAGTAATATTTTATAGCTATATGATGGTTGTTATGAATATTAATTGCCACTATCAATGGCTCCTGGACTGCAATCATTTATTCTCTATTCCTTTGGCTTTACAATGAAAGTCTAAACTAAAATTGACTTATTATTTTCTATGCAAAGCAATTTTTTAAAATGCTTTTAAAATATTTTGGATTAGTCTAGTTCCCTCTTCCATTTTTAATGAATGAAAATAGTAGAAGTAGATTATTTTGGAATTAAAGCCTATTTTTACCCTTCTATTACTCATATTTCAGCTAGTCATTATCCATACACATAGATTATATTATTTTCTAGCTGTTCTAAATGAAGAAAAAATTGAAAAGAAAAAACTTCAGTGGGTAAATGAGTTAACCCATAAAGAAATGAATCACAAAAATCTGAATAGTTAGGTAAATTTTAGAATAAAGTAACCATATTTAAAATCAATAGCTAAGTATGACCTTGAATAAGACCTGTTCAACAATATTTAGTGAGCGTTCTTTACAGTATTACTGTATATACAAATAATACATCCCAACTATGTCAATACTTTTTTTATTAAAAACTTTATTCCAAGAATAGAAATAAATGAAAAAGTAAACAAATATATTCTTGAAGGTAAGACAAGTATAAGACTATACATTAAATTTATTTTAAAATATTACCCAAAGTAATACAAACACACAAGAAACTTGGAGTATGGGACAGGATAGGAGGAAACACAGACTTAAGATACAGAATATAGGATAATGGTCTAAACTATGTTTGGTCTGAGGAAATAGGAGACAGAGAATCAGAGGAGGATATGGAGAAAAAGTCAAATGTAGCAGACCTGTTTAGGATGGGTTCTAGGAATAAAAATAATCAGAAGGATTTCTGGTTTCAGCTCCAACATGTAAATAACTTGAAAGTCATCACGCAATCCTTACAGCATGAAAAATGCTAAACAAACTGAAAGTTAACACTTTTCTTAGACCATTAGAGAATTGAAATCATAGGACAAACTGACACCTAAAATCTGGAAAGTGGCAAAGCAGCCAAGATCCGCTTGTGTGGATTAGGATCTGTTGGGACCATAAACTTGTAGGAACATTGAAATGGTCATTTTGACAAATTTCTGGAGACTGAGTATGAATTAATTTGAGCTTGAGAAACTATTGGGGATGGTGTTAGGAGAGGCTTCTACACGTTTTGTGGGTTTTATCACCATGAACCCCATGAGGCTCACAAGTGAAGATCTAAGAAAAATCCTCTCCTGTTTCAGCAGGGGGAAGGGGAAAAGTAACCACAGCTCAAGCATTCTCCAAAACAAATACCTGCTTATTCAAGGGAATAAATTTCACTAGGGTCTTATCTCCCTGAGGAGGGCAATTATCTAACTTGCAGTCCCTGCTAGACTTCCAGTCTCACCTAAGTGGAGAAGAAAAGGAGAAGAAACATTTCTGACTGTCACAGCCCAAGGACTCAGAACCACAAAAAGATTGAGATTTAATCACAAGATTATAGACTACTTTCTCTCCCCTACATTTTGTCACCACATCAACAGGGCTCCAGAATAAAAACAGTGGGTTACAAGTGAAAGAAATGCATGACAAAGACTCTATTTAAGAAGCAGAAAAGAATTCAAGGACAACAAGGAAGGAAATAAAAAAAAGACAAAGACAAGAGGAAACTGCAGCCTTTAGCACCTACCACTATAGAAAACATTAAACATAGCCCAGCTCCTAGTCAGGCCTATGTAGCAGATATATAACATCTGAATTTCAACAAAAAAAGTACAAGCCATTCTAAAAGGTAAGAAAAAACACAATCTACAGCACTTTGGGGGGCCAAGGTGTGCAGATCACCTGAGATCAGGAGTTTGAGACCACCCTGACCAACAAAGAGAAAACCTATCTCTACTAAAAATACAAAATTAGCTGGGCACAGTGGCACATGCCTGTAATCCCAGCTACCAGGGAGGCTGAGGCAAAAGAATGGCTTGAACCGGGGAGATGGAAGTTGCAGTGAGCTGAGATTGAGCCATTGTATTTCATCTCAAAAAAAAACAAAAAACAAAAAAACCACTACAATCTAAAGAGACAATGCAAGCATCAGCACGAGGCTTATATATGAAATATTGGAATCATGAGATAGAAAATTTAAAACTACTATTAATATGTTAAGGGTTCCAGTGGAGAACACACAGGAATAGATGGATAATGTAAGCAGAGAGATGGAAATGCTAAGAAACAATCAAAAGAATCAAAAACACTGTAATAGAAATGAAGAATACTTCTAATGGTTTTACTATAAGACCAGACATGGCCAAGCAAAGAATCAGTGAAATTAAAGATATGCCAACAGAATTCTACTAAACCAAAATATAAGGAGAAAAAAAGAATGGCAAAACCAGAACAGAATATCCAATGACTGTGGGACAATTACAGAATGTGTAGCATATGTGTAATTGAAATATTGGAAGGGAAGGAAAGAGAAAAAGGAGCAGAAGAAACATTTGACGTACCAATGGTTGAAAATTTTCTAAAATTAGTGAAAGACACCAAGCCACAGATCCAAGTGGCTCACCGAACATCAGGCAGGAGAGGATCAATGACCAAAACAACAACCACCACAACGTCACCATCAACAACATCACTATCAACAGCAACAACAAAACTACCCCAGGCACATCATAGTTAAACTACAGATAAGCAAAGACAGAAAAAACCTTCAAAGAGGACAGAGGGGAAGGAGAAACACTTTAGCTATAGAGGAACAAGGATAAGAATTACATTGGCTTTCTCATGAAAAACCATGATACAAGTGAAGAGTGCGGTTACAATATTTAGTGGTGAAAGAACAAAAGCATCAACCTAGATTTCTTTATCCAGTGAAATTACCCTTCAAAAGTGAAGAAATAAAGAATTTCTCAGACTAACAAACTGAGGAAATTTGTCACAAATAAACCTTCCCTGCAAGAAATTGTGAAGAAAGTTATTCAGAGAAATGGAAAATTACATAGGCTAGAAACTTAGATCTACGGGAAGGAAGACAGCATCAAAGAGGAATGAATGAAAGCAAACTAAAATCTTTTACTTTCATTCTTAATTGATCTAATAGAGATAGCTGTTTATCCAAATAATAATAGTAACAATGTATTGTGTGACTATAGCGTAATTGCTCTATGGGTTCTTCTTGCCTGCTGCCCAGAAAAGCCAAACACTGAGAAACAGCAGAACCTGCAGTAAAGAAAGTTTAATAATCTCAGGACCAGCTGAGTAGAAGGATGAGAGATGTTTCTCTGCCTTCTCAAGAGCTCAGAAGCTAGGATTTTTAAGGATAATTTGGTGGCAGGGGGCTAGGAAATGGGTGCTGCTGACTGGTTGGGAGGAAATCGTAGCAGTCTTTAAAACAGTCTTTGTGCAATGAGTCAGTTTCTGAGTGTGATCCCAGGACCAGTTGATTCAGTTTCTTCATATGAATCCTGGGTTTGGGTGGAGTCAGCTACTTGCCAGAATACAAAAGTAAAAATATCTCAAAGACCTACCCTAGGTTTTACAATAGTGATATTATTTGCAGGAGCAGTTGGAGAGAATAAAAGTCTTGTAACCTCTGGATACATGACTCTTGAGCAGTAAGTGATTATAGAAAAGCAAGCTAAAGAATAATGGGCTGGTTATTGTTTAACTGTGCCTACGCTTTAGCAGGATTCAGGCCCTGCCCATTATCCTAAACTTGCAGTTTTTCATTAGTCTTACAAAAGGCGTTTCAGTCCCCACAGAGGTCAGCTTTGAGAGATAATATCATTTTTGCTTCAAAGTTAAACTATAAACTTAATTCTTTCCAGAGTTAGCACGGCCTACACCCAGGAATGAGCGAGGGCTGTTAGCTTGTGAAATGAAGTTAGCACCAAGATGAAGTCAGTTAGGTTAGATTTCTTTCACTGCTGTAATTCTTGCAAAGGCAGTTTCAATAGTATATGGTTATATGAAATAAATAGCAGCAATGTGAGAAGCGAGGAGTTGGATTCTGTTGTCAGGTACCTGCACTATCCATAAAGCATTATTTGGAAGTGGACTCAGATTAGTTCTATATTATGTTACCAACTTTAGGACATTCTCTAAAAAGTTTTTAAAAAGAGGAATAGTTGACATGCTAAGAGAGAAAAAGAAATGGAATGATATAAATGCTTGGGCAAAACCAGAGAAGGCAGAAAAAGAGGAGAGGGAAGAAAATTTAAAAATGAATCTAGATACAGATCTTACACTTTTCACAAAAACTAACTCAAAATAGATCATAAATGTAGAAGACAAAACCGCCATACTTCTAGATGTTAACACAGAAGAAAATCTACATGATCTTGGATTTCATGAGTTTTTAGATACAAAAGAAAAAACTGGTAAGTTAGACTTCACTAAATTTAAAAATTGCACTCTGTAAAAGACATGGTTAAAAGAATGAAAAGTTGATCCACAAATAAGAAAATGAACCACATTATTTTAAAATGGTCAAAAGAGCTGTACCATTATCTCACCAAGGAAGACACATGGACAATAAATAAATATAAGAAAAGATGCTTCATACCATATATTATAAGGGAAATGCAAATTAAAACAATAACAGAATGTCATTCCATGCCAATTAGAATGTCCCAAATCCAAATCACTGACAACACCAAATGCTGATAAGGATGCGGAGCAACAGAACTCTCATTAATTGCTGATGGGAATGAAAAATGCTACAGCCACTTTGGAAGATAATTTGATGGTTTCTTATAAAACAAAACATACTCTTACCATACATTTTAGCAATTGTACTCCTTAGAATTTACCTAAATGAGTTTAAAACTTATGTCCACACAAAAACCTGCACAAGGATGTATTAACAGCTTTATTCATAATTGCCAAAATTTAGAGGCAACCAAAATGTTCTTCAGTAGGTGAACAGATAAATTATGGTATATCCAAACAATGAAATATTATTCAGCATTAAAAAGAAATGAGGTAGTAAGCCATGAAAAGACATAAAGGCATGTTAAAAGTACATTATCTAGTGAAAGAAGGTAATCTGAAAAGGCCACAGACTGTATTGTCTCAACTATATGAAACTCTGTAAAAGGCAAAACCATGGAAATTGTAAAAAGGATCAGTGATTGCCAGAGGTTGCAGGGAGAGAAGGATAAATAGGAGAAACATAGGGAAATTTTTAGGGCAGTGAAACCATTCTGTATGATACTATTGGTAGATATATTGTATTATATATTTGTCTCAGCCCATGGACACCAAGAGTGAACTCTAATGTGAACTAAAGACTTTGCATAATAACGATGTATCAGTGTAGCTTCATCAATTGTAACAAAAGTACCACTCTGATATGGGATGTTGATAGTGGGGGAGGCTAACATAGTATGATAACTCTCTGCTTTCTGCTCAGTTTTGCTGTGAACCTAAAACTGCTCTAAAAAATAAAGTCTAGCTGGGTGCAGTGGCTCACGCCTGTAATCCTAGCACATTGGGAGGCCAAGGAGCGTAGATCACTTGAGGTCAGGAGTTCAAGAACACCCTGGCCAATATGGCAAAACCTTATCTCCACAAAAAACAAAACTTAGCCGGGCGTAGTGTCTTGTGCCTGTAATCCAAGCTATATGGAGGCTGAGGCAGGAGAATCGCTTGAACCTGGGAGATAGAAGTTGCAGTGAGCCATGATCACACCACTGCACACCAGCCTAGGTGACAGAGTAAGATTCCATCTCAAAAAAATAAATAAAATAAAGTATATTTTTTAAAAAAAGACAAACTACAGACAGGGATAAAAATATATGAAAGACATATATTTGACAAAGGACTTATATCCAAAATATATTAAGAACTCTTAAAATTCAACAATAAGAAAATCAAAACCATGAGAAAAAAAATGAAGCAAAAGATGTGAACAGATTCTTGGCCTCAGAATATATACAGTTGGCATGTAAGTTTATGGAAAGATGCTCAACATCATTGTTATTAGGGAATTACAAATTAAAACAATTAGATACCACTACACATAACTCAAATGGCTAAAATGAAAAAAAACAGCAACAGACAATAGTAGACACTGGCAAGGATGGGAAGCAATAGGAACACTCATTCATTGCTGGTGGAAATGCAAAATTATGTAACAATTTTGACAGTCCAGCAGTTTCTTACAAAGTTAAGTATAGACTTATCATATGATTCATAATTGTACTCTTCAGATTTCATTGAACTAAGTTGAAAAATTAGGTCCATGTAGAAAATCACACATAGAAACCTGTAAAGGAATATTTCTATCAGTTTTATGCATAATTGCCAAATCCTGGAAGCCATCAAGATATCCTTCAATAGGTGATGAATAACCAAACCATGGTATATGCATACAATGAAGTATTATTCAGCAATGAAAAGAAGTGAGATATCAAGCCCAGAAAGATACAGAGGAACCTCAAATGCATATTACAAAGAAGCCAGTCTGAGAAGCTACATACCCTACAATTCCAAATATATGACATTTTGGAAAAAGTGAAAGTGTAGTGACAACAAATAAGATCAGTGCTTGCTAGATATTCAAGGAAGAATAAAAAGCATTAATAGGCGAAGCATAAGGGATATTTAGGGTGGTGAAACTGTTCTGTATGGTACTGAATGATGGATACATGACATTATGTGTTTGTCAAAACCATAGAACTTTATAATACAAAAGTAATTTTTTTTTCTTTTTTTGAGATGGAGTCTTGCTCCATAGCTCATGCTGGAGTGCAGTGGTGCAATCTCAGCTCACTGCAACCTCTGCCTCCTGGGTCCCGGTTCAAGCAATTCTCCTACCTCAGCCTTCCATGTAGCTGGGATTATAGGGATGAGCCACCACGCCCAGCTAATTTGTGTGTGTGTGTGTTTTTTAGTAGAGATGGGATTTCATCATGTTGGCCAGTCTGGTCTTGAACTCCTGACCTTGTGATCTGCCCGCCTCAGCCTCCCAAAGTGCTGGGATAACAGGCATGAGCCACCGTGCCTTGCCCTACAAGAGAAACTTTTGACGTAGATAAACCAACTTTTAACATAAAACTAAAGGCAAAAGGAACTGCATATAAATATTTTACTCTAGTCAATGAAATAGTTTCTCAGGGGAGTACAAGTTAACAATTCAGATATTACTATCAGTGTTTACAGGAATTAGACAAGTAAATGAATGGTAGAAAATTTGGGAGACATACTTCTCACCAAAGGAGTAGAAATTTACAGATGATCAAGGGAAGGATGCTAAAATGATCCTGGTAGTAATGAATCAGAGTTGGAGACATCATTAAGAATTTATGTTTAACTTCATATAGATAAAGTGGTTACACATAAAAATATTTATAGATATGCATACATACACAGGTCAGTATACAAATATATATTTATTTGCTCTGTTGGCTGACAGAGCCTTAAAGAAATGACACTCTATAGTAACAAGTACATGTAGTATGCAGTATGGGTTTCTAATGCTATTCTCCAGTAAACTGGATAGGCGTCCTTAAAGAAATGGCTGATTCTAGGACTATGCAGAAAATATATAAGATAAGCTTGGAGCACTTTTTAGTATCAGAAAGTAAGGAACAAAACAAACAAACAAAAAAATCCAGATCAACAGGAGTATATCAAAGGGGTGCAAAAGCCAGCTAAAAGAGCTCTCAATGGTCAAATATGGAACAAAGTATTGGTTTATAACCCAAAACATAAAATAAGTAGCCATGAATCCATAATGATATAAATGATTGAACAAATTGACAAACCTGCATCCTACACATGTACCCCAGAACTTGAAAAAATAAAATTAAAAAAATTAACAAAGCAGGGAAAAGAGAGAACTCTCCCATGCAGAAGTCCAAATCAGGTATGTAGATACTCCACCCAATTTTATAGACAAACTCAGGCTTTAGAGTAACAAAATAGTTAATACTTATTGAATGCCAATCATATACCAGAAATTAATATAGAAACAACTACCATATGATGTAAATGCTTTTAGTGTACCCATTTTAAAAGTAAAGAAACTAAGGAACAATAGTCACGCAGCTACTAAAGTGCCACACTGCTTAGAACATAAGTGCTTTTCTCCTGTTTCCGCTATTTGTCCTCAGTTTCTACATTTTCTTTAGTGAGAATTCACTTATACAAGGGAAAATTACGTTCCAAAAAAAGTCTATAAAGAAAATAGTCAGTACTATTCATGCCCTATCTGCCTTCCCCTTCTCGCAACTACTAAGAGTACTCAGGTGCCTGTAGTGAAGGCAATCAGAACTTGAGCATTTAGCGAGTCTAAGAGTTCAGAAGTGCAGGTGGGGAAGAAGCTGTGGAATCATCTACAGCATAGAACAGAGGTTCTTAACCATTCTGGAGTCATAGAGGTATCATTCTTAAGATCTAATGAAAGCTGAAGCCCCTCTGCCCAGAAAAATGCACCTTTGCTTACTCACTCAGAATTTCAGGGTGTTTCTGGAGTCCTTTATCCATAGAAAGCCAGGCTTAGAAAAACAGACCACAACAGCAGCCTCCCAAAGAGGACCAGCACACCTACAGGGAGAAAAGTGGGGAGACCATTTCAGTAGCAGAAATGGAATGGCACTTCCTTTCCTTTGCCTACATTTAAATTTGACTGCTAAGAAATTCCTGTGGATGATCTAGTAGTCCTTTTTGAAAACAATTTGGGGAGTGTAAAGAGATGGTGATTCATTAACACTTTAGTGTAAGTGAATTCATTCAATGAGACAGAGTTTCACTCTTGTCCAGGCTGGAGTACAATGGCGTGATCTCGTCTCACTGTAACCTCTGCCTCCCAGGTTTAAGTGATTCTCCTGCCTCAGCCTCCCAAGTAGCTGGAATTACAGGCGTGAGCCACGGCACCTGGCTGGAAATTAAATTTTTTAAAAAGTATCTACTAGATTCCAGGAGTAGTGAAAGTCAATTCATGTACATTGTCACATTTAATTATCCTAACAGTCCCTATGTCGTTTTCCCTTCATTTAACAGATTAAATAAACAAAGATCAGAAGCTGCCACAGAGTGTGACTTGTCCAAGTCAGCTGATTAATGACAGCCAGGATTCATTGAACCCAGACTCCTTTTCCTCCAAACAAAGTCCTTTCCCCACAGTAATTTCTTTGGAGTAGAATCTGGCCATTCCTTCTAAGAATGTTTCTGTAAGGAAATGTAGGTCAAAGTCTTGCCTTATAAATACAATTTTGAAACATGACCTGTTTTTTAAATGGAGACTGTCTATATTCATTTTAATCATAATACTATTATTTGTTCTGTTGTGGGAGGGGTTCTTCACAATATACAGAATTGGCCTAATGGGCTCCTTTCATCAATGCTTGCTTTTTAGATGATCTCCCTGCAAATCTGTTGGCATCATCCACACAAACATATGCGTGGATGTTATTTAGTTAACTGTGGAGTTATGAACATTGTGAAATATAAGTTTACATATGTTTTCAAACAACATATTTTAAATAAAATTATTTGCAACCAGGAAAGGAAGTTCATTTATTCATCATTTATTTGACTAATGTCTGTTGAGCATCTTATCTTTGCCAAGCACTGTAGCTGGATGGAGGCTGCAACAGTGAACCAGATAGTCCCTTTCCTCAAAGAGACTATGTCTCCTTAAAAATCACAACGTACTTTGAGGGTTTTTTTTTTTTTAATTATTATTATAGTGACCTTATGGAGTAAAACTAAGAAAAAAAATAAATGTATTGAGAAAAAAAGGCATGGAAATAGCCTTTTCACCACATAAAATATAAATCATCTCTAGGTTTTGCTGCTCATCTGGTACACTTAAAAGTGATTTTTGGATGAATGCCTGTCATTCAATCAGAAATCCAATGCTTTCACTACACGAGTGCATTACAAGTTGCAGTGGGGAAAATACGGACATGTTCTTAAGCAGGCTGCAGTCTAATGGAGGAGACCAGGCAGGCTGAAATAAACAAGAAAGCTCTAGGTCAGGATTTGACAAGTGTTTTCTATAGAGGACTAGATACCGAATTTTAATTTTAGGCTTTCTGGCCCATATGGTCTCTGTTGTAATTCTTCAACACTGCCATTGTAGCGTGAAAGTAACCATAAACAATATGTAAACATATGAGCATGATTGTGTTCAAATAAAGCTTCATTAACAAAAACAGACAACAGCCTGGATTAGACGAACAAGCTGTAGTTGCCAGACTCTTGCTCAGGTGAAGGCATCCCTTCCTTCCTTACCATAGAACATGGGTCCTTCCCTAAGAGATGAGGCCGTCTTTCAGATACATAAGCTATGCTTGGGTCAATGACCCTTTGAGTCACTCCATTCCTATGCTGGAACTTCCATAAAATCACGCATAACGCCACCTTTCAACATTAAAATAACAAATTAAAATTACAGTTGATGAGAAAAGTGGGGAGGCCATTGCAAGTGGGAAGTGGAACAGGCCCAGATTCAGAAAGGGAGAGTATGAGGGTACAAAGGACAGCCTAATGGAAGAAAGTGTATGCACAGGCAAGAATGTAGCAGGAGCTTTCCATGAGAGGATAGGGTGAACCCTTGGAGCTGGAATTTTAATTCAATTTGAAAAACAAGAGAGGGCCTGTAAGGGAGGGACAGACTCAGTGTAGTGAGAATTAAGGCAGAAAGAAGTTAGTCTGGAAGCTAAGAGGGATCTAGATAATAATCTAGGCATAGAGTGCTTAAGGTCTGTATTCCCACCAAGACCTTGGTGAAGGAGCTGCCATCTGGTACAACATGAACAGGCCATCTGGTACAACAGCAGTACAGACCAGATTGGGTGGCATAATTCCAACTCCAGCACTTTGCATACAGATCAGAGGTGAGCTGAACACCATACTCTTGAGGCAGGTATCTCTCATGTCAGCACCAAAGGCAGCCAGATGATGTCACAAGCCTATATCAGGTGCCCCACACATGCAGTAGACCACCTCCAGCTAGTCTAGTACTCGTTTATCCGACAAGTTCAGACATTGCTTGTCAATCAGCAACACTCAGAGGCTTTGCTTTCCTCGGATGAGACAGACACAGTTCACAGTTTGTCTTTAAAAGACGTATTCCATTTCCCTTCCCTGAACCTCATCACCTGAAGTCTAGACTGTCCTGGATGTTTCCCTGTGTCCACTTGGTGCTCAATCTTTGGTGTTTTCATATTTTTCTTTCTCTTTCATGGGCTGAAGCCTAATTTCTACTTGGCCACTTATTTTCACACTTTTTAGATTTTTTGTTTGCATGTTTTCTTGCATTTCCATGTCCTACTCCTCCTTAACATCCACCCTACTACAATGTTCGATAAACATTAATTGAATTGAATTTCCTTTTCTGTGTGTTCTACTGTATAACTTCTGGACAATTTGATAGGGTGTTTCAAGGCTCTACTTTTTGTTTTCATCTTTTCAAAGAGGTCTTGCTCTGTTGCCCAGGCTGGAGTGTCTGGAACGGGCTCAAGTGATCCTCCTGCCTCAGCCTCCCAAGTAACTGGGACTACAGGACATCAGCATGCCCATCTATTTTTTTTTTTCACTTTTTCAGAGATGGAGTCTGGCTACATTGCCAAGGCTAATCTTGAACTCCTGGTCTCAAGTAATTCTTCTACATCAGCCTCCTGAGTAACTAAGATTACAAGCACAAACCACCACACCTGGCTTCCAAGGCTCTACTTTTTAATCACAGCAATGCAAAGGAAAATGTAGATGTTTGAGATTGCCCGAGAGAAGGTGCCAAGCCAGATGGCTCTCCACTCAGAGAAGATTCTATGACTAAAGACCCATTAGCCGAAACAAAGAGCTTGAGAACCCTATGGAGAATACTGATCTCAGGCTTGAACATGTGATGAACAGTGGTGTGAAGAGGATCCTCACCCAGAAATAATGACATGATTAGGCATTAGGGAAGTATCACAACTTGGGCTCCCTCGGGAGCAGAACCTGAGTTGAGCACGCAGGATGCTTACTAAAATTCATCCTTAAGATCAGTACCTGTGGAAAGGAGAGAAAGAAAGCTGGATTTGAAAGGGAAGAAGTGAAGCTGTTGTGCAAGCCTAACATCAGCCTTGGCTGACCATGAGGGGAATGCTGGAGCTAGAATAGACCTTCAAAGTTAACATGAGATGGGCCATAATGCCCAGGCTTTTATACTCCCGTATCAATCAGTTACTACATGTAAACTGTCCTGACTTTAAACAATGCCACTCTAAGGGGCTGAGGCAATCCCTGAAAGGGCTGAGAGCTGAAGGTGGTTTGCAAACAGCGCTCCCAGCAACTGGGACAACAAATCCTTCATTGAAGGATCTGAACAGTGCCTCACAGAGTTTACCCTAGTGAACAGTTTGTGCTGCTTGATTCACTCCGTATGTATTCTTGATCCACTCCATAGCAGCTCCTCTAGGACTACTTTTCATGGGAGAACTTAGCAGAGAAGGTCAAGGGAGTGAATTGTGTCCCTGCCACTCCAGCTAGTCTCAAGGCTGCAATTGATACTCATCATCACCCTACCCCACTATCCATTCTAGATTCACCTCATGCTTGTCTAGCATCTCTGCTGGTCTCACTGTCATATCAACTCCAAACAAGGTTACTGTGCTTTTCCCATCCACCAGAGGGCCACCAAAGTTATCAAACATATTCCTCCCTTCTCCCTCTTCTTGATGATTAGGATAAATTCCTGCTTCCAGGATGGTGACTCTCCTTCTTACCTGCAGGTCCCTTGACACAAGAAGCCTGAAGTGCTCAGGTGGCAGTCAGTTTATAATTCAAAGGGATTTTTATTTAATTCCCTGTAAGACATATCCCTCCTTTTAGACTCAGAACTTCTAAACCTGCAGAGCTCAGAGCTGCAGAGATGGGAAGCACTGATTACTTGGGAGTGATGGCAAGCACAGCCACTCCTGCTTGCACACTCTGCTTCCTGGGCCCATCTATTCTTCTTACTGGGGACACAGCATCTTATTAAGTTTTTTGACTTAGAGTTTATATTGCTTCTCCCATCATTGTAAAGTATTATCTCCAAGCTTACATGTCAGCTATACATTTAACTGGATGTTCCACAGCTCTATCAGGATGTTCCAAAGCTCTATCAGGCTGTTCGCTCTTGGGTGATCCTGTATGATAGGAATAGTAAATTACATAGTCATAGGCATATGCCCACTCCTCCTCTTCTGTAATGTGAGTGCCCTTATTTGAAATGACATTATGTGCGATCCTGAGTCTACGGATCAAACATTCTGTAAACCTTTGAATAGTGGTGCTGATGGAGGCTGTGGGAGAGGAAAGGCAAATCTATCCCAGAATATGTGTCTATTCTTGTCAGAATAAATTGCTGGCTTTTCCAGAGTGAAAGAGGCCCAGTGTGGTCAATTTATCACCAAGTGATCAACAGCCTTTTGAGGAGATGATAACATATTGGCAGCTAAGTATTGGTTTCTGTTAATAGTTGGCTGGATATTTAGCAATGGCTGTAACTAGATCAGTCTTGATAAGTGGATATCCATATTGCTGGGCTCATCCA
Source organism: Sapajus apella (assembly GCF_009761245.1). Classification (NCBI taxonomy): domain Eukaryota; kingdom Metazoa; phylum Chordata; class Mammalia; order Primates; family Cebidae; genus Sapajus; species Sapajus apella. The sequence goes on from NW_022436947.1 coordinate 36,514,003, forward strand.
TAGGACTGTCACCACAGCTACTTTACTCATGAGCCCTCCTGTCCAAAACATCTTCTTGCTTAACTTCCAACATACAAGGATCTTCTGGTTTTATTCCTTCCTCTCTCTTCACTCTTCCTCAGTAACTTCCCCGGGTTCATTTTCCTCTGTGTAATTCTTAAACATTGTTGACACCCAAGGTTCTTTTCTCTATTATCTTTACTTATCTAGCCACATATTATCCCTGGGTGAACTCTTCTATTGCCACAGCTTTATTTGTTGATTTTACATTAATGAATCTTAGCTCCAGAGTGACTTGTGTTTATATTTTAGAAAAAGAACTGTTAGCCTGGCATGGTAGCAGAAGCTGATGTGAGAGGACTGCTTGAGCTCAGGAGTTTGAGATCCGCCTGGACAATACAGTGAGACCCCATTTCAGAAAAAAATAAATTAAGAAAAAGAACCCTGGAGGCATTATAGAAGATGGAGTCCCTCAACCATAATTAATTTATTCAATGAATATTCATTGAGTATCCAGCTGGAAAGAGGAGAGAATAGAAGCAGAGAGACTAGCAGGTGGTAGTTGAAGCCAGGAGAACAGATGAGATTATGCAGAGTCTGTTTGCAAGGGTAAGAAAAGGCAAGCAAGAATCAAACCCCAGGATTCATCAACATTTAATAGGCAGACTATGCCCTACTGAACCTGGATAAACTGAAGAAGGTTCAACATCAACAGATTGAAAACAAACTGATTTCTCTTTGAGTTAACTTGCTTTCCTTTTCCTCTTTACCTGTCAAGCATCTCAGTCTCTTAAATCAGAAACCTGAAAGCTGTCAATGCCTCACCTTGCCATCTTCATCCTCTGTATCCAGTTAGTATCCAAGTTCTGTTAATTCTAACTTGTGACAGATCTTTAGCTCCAGTACCCCTATCTTTGTTTAGTCTTTTCTCAGCTCATGAAGAGATGACATTGGCTCACTTACTGTCTGAGACTAGCCCATGGAACTAGAGATAATCTGCTATCAGCAGCCTGCGAGAAACATACACTGATGTGAGAGATGTTGAGACTGTACCAAAAGGGATTTTATAACAAATTATTAGTCTGTGAGATTTCCTGTCAAATAAGGGACTTTAATCAAAATCCAGGCAGTGGCTTAAAAGGTCATAGGTCAGGAAGAAAGTCAATTGGTGTGACAGGTGAAAGAGGCTGGGCTGGAAATTAGCGATAACACATATGCCACTCGTACACTAACATGTTTCCTTCATGTATGTTTTAATCACCTATGGGAATGAGAGCCAGATTTTAAAGAAACTGATCTGGGTGAGACAGTAATGGGTCTGTTGGCCTCTCATCTGTCTCTCTTCAAACCTGGCACATCACAGGTGATAAGTAATAATCTCCACATTGCTGTTAATAATCTCCACACTGCTGTAAGAGAGGTCTTTCTAAAACAAGAATTTTATTGTATCAGCCTCTGGCTTAAAATATAATACTTCAGTGATCCCCACTGCCTTTAGCAGTTTGGTGTTTCTTAACCTGAAAACTTTGGTAGAGAGTAGGGAAAGAGTCTGAATCATATTGAATTTTTTTGCAATATGATTTGTGTGCATTTGCTGAGGCTCGGGATCACTGGTCATTGGTGAAATACCAACTTCATCTGACCTCCAGCTATCTTTTTCATCTCCTCTTTGATTAACCTCTAATCCTTCAAATCTGTTCTAGCCAAATTAAACTATGTACTTGCTGTTCTCAAACACTTTATGTCTTTGCACAGACACTTCACTTTTCAGGAACACTCTTTTTTTTTTTTTTTTAAGACTAGTCAAGTGCAGTAGTGAGAAGTGGGGAAAGAGTAGAACAAGGAGTTCAATCTGTACCTGACTGTGAATAATCAATTGAGATAACTCCCTACCTTTGGACCAGCCTTCAGGAACACTCTTGTCTGCCTATAAGACTTGTAATCATCCCTTATGATAGAACTCAAACTGAAACCCAAATCAAATATTTTCTTAAGCTTTCCTTTGACTCTCTTCAGTAGAGTTAGACTCGTCTAACATTTAGACATATTTCCATGTCTGAATTTAACACACATGTATTTGTAAATATCCTTCTTCTTGGCTAAACTGTGGGCTTGATGGTAGAGCCCATGTCTCCTTCATATTAATTTCTTCAACATCTCTACTTCAGTATCTTAATGAATATTTGAGGAACAAAAGAATAGTTCCAACATGTTTGAAGGTGGGAGAGACTTGAGATTATATAAATTCTATAGAGATAATTTCCCATATTCTGGGTGGGAGGTCAATTCAACAGAGATGGAATATACCTGACAGTGTTCTATGCCCAGGACCTCTCAAAAACAAAATTGTAATTTTAAAGAACAGCATTTTACTTCTCTTCTTTACTATTTCAATCAAAACTGTTAACTTTTAGTCACCTAATTAGGCCACAACAGTTTAAATAATAGGTACTTAAAAAAAAAAAAAAACACACACACACATAACCATAACTATTGTTTTACCACCAGTAATGTTCAGCTAGCTACCCTTGGATCTACCAGCAGGTAGCACAATCTGTGGGTAGAGCTGAGCACTGACTATGATATCATTGGCTCAAGCACAGAATTAAAAGTGGACATTGCACGTGAGATGGGTCTCCTGAATACGGCACATGGATGAGTCTTGACTCTATCCGATTTGCCAGTCTGTATCTTTTAGTTGAGACATTTGGCCCATTTACATTTAAGGATAATATCATTACATGTTAATTTGATCCTGTCATCATAATGCTAGCTGGTTATTTTGCACATTAGTTGATACGGTTTCTTCATAGTGTCTTTACAATTGGTCTTTACAATTTGGTATGTTTTTGCAGTGGCTGGTACCAGTATTTTCTTTCCACATTTAGTGTTTCCTTCAGGGTCTCTTGTAAGGCAGGCCTGGTGATGACAAAATCCCTCAGTGTTTGCTTGTCTGTAAAAGATTTTATTTCTCCTTCGCTTATAAGGCTTAGTTTGGCTGGATGTGAAATTCTGGGTTGAAAATTATTTTCTTTAAGAATGTTGAATATTGGTCCCCACTCTCTTCCTGCTTGTAGGGTTTCTGCAGAGAGATCCATTGTTAGTCTAATGGGCTTTCCTTTGCAGCTAACCTGACCTTCCTCTCTGGCTGCCCTTAACATTTTTTTTCCTTCATTTCAACCTTGAAGAATCTGATGATTATGTATCTTGGGGTTGCTCTTCTTAAGGATCTTAGTGATAGGCTCAAAATAAAGGAAAGAAAGAATATTTACCAAGCAAACGGAAAGAAATAAAGGTGGGGGTTGCAATCCTAGTCTCTGATAAAACAGACTTTAAACCAACAAAGATCAAAAAAGATAAAGACATAACAGTAAAGAGATTAAAACAACAAGAAGAGCTAACTATCCTAAATATTTGTGCACCCAATACAGGGGCACCCAGATTCATAAAGGAAGTTTTTAGGGACCTACAAAGAGACTTAGATTCCTGTACAATAACAATAATAGTGGAAGACTTTAACACCCCACAGTCAATTTTAGATAGATCAACAAAACAGAAATTAACAAGGATACTTAGGGCTTGAGCTCAGCTCTGGACCAAGCGGACCTAATAGACATCTACAGAACTCTCCACCCCAAGTCAACAGAATATACATTCTTCTCAGTACCACATAGCACTTATTCTAAAATTGACCACATAATTGGAAGTAAAACACTTCTCAGCAAATGCAAAAGAACAGAAATCATAACAAACAGTCTCTCGGACCAAAGTGCAATCAAATTAGAACTCGGGATTAAGAAACTCACTCAAAACTGCACAACTACATGGAAAATGAACAACATGCACCTGAATTACTACTGGGTAAATAAAGAAATTAAGGCAGAAATAAACAAGTTCATTGAAACCAATGAAAACAAAGACACAACATACGAGAATCTCTGGGATACAGCTGAAGCAGTGTTAAGAGGGAAATTTATAGCACTAAATGCCCACATCAGAAAACAGTAAAGATCTAAAATTGACATCTTAACATCACAATTAAAATAAGTAGAGAAGCAAGAACAAACAAATTCAAAAGCTAGCAGAAGACAAGACATAACTAAGATCAGAGGAGAACTTAAGGAAATAAAGACACAAAAAAACCCTTCAAAAAATCAATGAATCCAGGAACTGGTTTTTGAAAAGATTAATAAAATAGATAGACCCACTAGCCAGACTAATAAAGAAGAAAAGTGAGGAGAATCAAATAGACACAATTAAAAATGATAAAGAAAATATCACCACTGATCCCACAGAAATACAAACTACCATCAGAGAATACCATAAACAACTCTATGCAAATAAACTAGAAAATCTAGAAGAAATGGATAAATTCCTGGACACATACACCCTCCCAAGATTAAACTAGGAAGAATTCGAATCCCTGAATAGACCAATAACAATGGCTGAAGTTGAGGCAGCAATTAATAGCCTACCAACCAAAAAAAATCCAGGACCAGACAGATTCCACCAGAGGTACAAAGAGGATCTGATACCATTCCTTCTGAAACTATTCCAAACAATAGAAAAAGAAGGACTTCTCCCTAACTCATTTTATGAGGCCAGCATTATCCTTATACCAAAACCTGGCAGACGCAACAAAAAAAGAAAATTTCAGGCCAATATCTATGATGAATATTGATGCAAAAATCCTCAGTACAATACTGGCAAACTGAATCCAACCCACATCAAAAAGGTTATCCACTGTGATCAAGTTGGCTTCATCCCTGGGATGCAAGGCTGGTTCAACATACACAAATCAATAAACATAATCCATCAGATAAAGAGAACCAGTGACAAAAACCACATGATTATCTCAACAGATGCAGAAAAGGCCTTTGATAAAAATTCAACACCCCTTCATGCTAAAAGCACTCAATAAACTAGATATTGATGGAACATATCTCAAAATAATAAGAGCTATTTATGAGAAACTCACAGCTAATATCATAATCAATGGGCAAAAGCTGGAAGCACTCCCTCTGGAAACCAGCACAAGACAAGGATGCCCTCTCTCACCACTCCTATTCAACATAGTATTAGAAGTTCTGGCCAGTGCAACCAGGAAAGAAAGAGAAACAAAACACATTCAAATAGGAAGAGAGGAAGTCAAATTGTCTCTGTTTGCAGATAACAAGATTATATATTAAGAAAACCCCACTGTATCAGCCCCAAAACTCCTTACATTGATAAGTAACTTCAGCAAAGTCTCAGGATACAAAATCAACGTGCAAAAATCACAAGCATTCCTATACACCAAAAATACACAAACAGAGAGACAAATCATGAGTTAATTCACATTTACAATTGCTACAAAGAGAATCAAATACCTAGGAATACAACTTAACAAGGAAGGTGAAGGACCTCTTCAAGGAGAACTACAAACAATTGCTCAAGGAAATAAGAAAGGACACAAACAAACGTAAAAACATTCCATGTTCATGGATAGGAACAATCAATATAGTAAAAATGGCCATACTGCCCAAGGTAATTTATAGATTCAATGCTATTCCCATTAAGATACCATTGACTTTCTTCACAAAATTAGAAAAAACTACTTTAATTTTCATATGGAACCAGAAAAGAGCCTATATAATCAAGACAATCCTAAGCAAAAAGTACAAAGCTGGAGGCATCACACTACCTGAGTTCAAACTACACTACAAGACTATAACAACAAAAACAGCATGGTACTGGTACCAAAACAGAGATATAGACCAATGGAACAGAACAGAGGCCTCAGATATAACACCACACATCTACAACCATCTGATCTTTGACAAACATGATAAAAACAAGCAATGGGGAAAGGATTCCCTATTTAATAAGTGGTGTTGGGAAAACTGGCTAGCGATATGCAGAAAACTGAAACTGGACCCCTTCCTTACACCTTATACAAAAATGAACTCAAGATGGATTCCAGATTTAAACATAAGACCTAAAACCATAAAAACCCTAGAAGAAAACCTAGACAATGACATTCAGGACAGAGGCACAGGCAAAGATTTCATGACTAAAACACTAAAAGAAATGACAACAAAAGACAAATTGACAAATGGGATCTAATTAAACTAAAGAGCTTCTGCACAGCAAAAGAAAATATCATCAGAGTAAACAGGCAACCTATAGAATAGAAGGAAGTTTTCACAATCTATCCATCTGACAAAGGGCTAATATCCAAAGTCTACAAGAAACTTAAACAAATTTACACGAAAAAAACATACAACCCCATCAAAAAGTGGGTGAAGGATATGAACAGACACTTCTCAAAAGGAGACATTTATATGGACAAGAAATATGAAAAAAGGCTTGTCATCACTGGTCATTAGAGAAATGCAAAGCAAAACCACACTGAGAGATACCATCTCACACCAGTTAGAATGGCAATTATTAAAAAGTTAGGAAACAACAGATGCTGGAGAGGATGTGGAGAAATAGGAATGCTTTTACAATGTTGGTGGCTGTGTAAATTAGTTCAACCATGTGGAAGACAGTGTGGTGATGCCTCAAGAATCTAACACCAAAAACACCATTTGACCCAGCAGCCAGCAATCCCATTACTGGGTACATACCCAAAGGATTATAAATCATTCTACTATAAAGACACATCACACGTATGGTTCTTGCATGCAGTACTATCTACAATAGCAAAGACTTGGAACCAACACGAATGCTCATCAATGATAGACTGGATAAAGAAAATGTGGCACATATACACCATGGAATACTATGCAGCCATAAAAAAGAATGACTTCACATCTTTTGAAGGGACATAGATGAAGCTGGAAACCATTATTCTCAGCAAACTAATACAGGAACAGAAAACCAAACACCACATGTTCTCACTCATAAGTTGGAGTTGAACAATGAGAATACATGGACACAGTGAGGGGAGTATCACACACTGGGACCTCTCTGTCAGGGAGTGGGGGACAATGAAAGGGAAAGCATTAGGACAAATACCTAATGAATGCGGGGCTTAAAGCCTAGATGACAGGTTGACAGGTGCTGCAAACCACCATGGCACATATATACCTATGTAACAAACCTGTATATTCTGCACATGTATCCCAGAACTTAAAGTTTAATATTTAGACATTGTTAATCGAACATTAAATGAGAAGGAAAAGAGTTACATCTGAGGGCAAACACATTTAGTCTAGTCAACTGAAATCTTAATTGGTTACTTTGTTTCATAAAATTATGCTTTTTTTTTTTGCGGAGAATAAAATGCACTTATTTTTCTTTATGTATATATATATATATATATATATATATATATATATATATATTATTGCACTTTAGGTTCTGGGGTACATGTGCAGAACATGCAGGACTGTTGCATAGGTACAAACATAGCAATGTGGTTTGCTGCCTCTGTCCCCCCATCACCTATGTCTGGCATTTCTCCCCATGTTATCCTTCCCCAACCTCCCTATCCCCTGCTGTCCCTCCCCAATTCACCCCCAACAGACTCAAGTGTGTGATGCTCTCCTCCCTGTGTCCATGTTTCTCATTGTTCAACACCCGCCTATCAGTGGGAAAATGCGGTGTTTGATTTTCCGTTCTTGTGTCAGTTTGCTGAGAATGACGGTTTCCAGATTCATCCATGTTCCTATAAAGGACACAAACTCATCATTATTTATGGCTGTGTAGTATTCCATGGTGTATAAGTGTCACATTTTCTTTGTCCAGTCTATCATCAATGGGCATTTGGGTTGGTTCCAGGTCTTTGCTATTGTAAACAGTGCCGCAATGAACATGCATGTACATGTGTCTTTATAACAGAAAGAGTCATAATCCTTTGGATATATACCCAGTAATGGGATTGCTGGGTCAAATGGAATTTCTATTTCTAGGTCCTTGAGGAATTGCCACACTGTCTTCCAAAATGGTTGAACTAATTTACACTCCCACTAACAGTGTAAAAGTGTTCCTATTTATCCACATCCTCTCGAGTATCAGTTGTTTCCAGATTTTTTAATGATCACCATATTAATTAGCAGGAGATGGTATCTCAATGTGGTTTTGATTTGCATTCCTCTAATGACCGGTGATGATGAGCATTTTTTCATGTTTGTTGGGATCATATATGTTTTCTTTTGAAAAGTGTCTATTCATGTCCTTCACCCACTTTTGAATGGGTTTTTATCTTGTGAATCTGTTTTAGTTCTTTGTAGATTCTGGATATTAGCCCTTTGTTCAGATGGGTAGATTGCAAAAATTTTTTCCCATCCTGTTGGTTGCTAGCTCACTCTAATGCTTGTTTCTTTTGCTGTACAGAAGCTCTGGAGTTTAATTAGATCCCATTTGTCTATTTTGGCTTTTGTTGCCAATGCTTTTGGTGTTTTAGTCATGAAGCCCTTGCCTATGCCTACGTCCTGAATGGTTTTGCCTAGGTTTTCTTCTAGGGTTGTTATGATGTTAGGTCTTATGTTTAAGTCTTTAATCCATCTGGGGTTAATTTTAGTGTAAGGTGTCAGGAAGGGATCCAGTTTCTGCTTTCTGCACATGGCTAGCCAGTTTTCCCAACACCATTCATTAAACAGGGAATCCTTCCCCATTGCTTGTTTCTGTGAGGTGTGTCAAAGATCAGATGGTTGTAGATGTGTGGCGTTGCTTCTGAGGACTCTTTTCTGTTCCATTGGTCTATATCTCTGTTTTGGTATCAGTACCATGCTGTTTTGATTACTGTAGCCTTGGAGTATAGTTTGAAGTGAGGTAGCATTATCCCTTCAGCTTTGTTCTTTTTGCTTAGGATTGTCTTGGCTATGTGTGCTCTCTTTAGGTTCCATATGAAGTTGAAGGTGGTTTTTTCCAGTTCTGTGAAGAGGGTCATAGGTAGCTTGATGGGGACAGCATTTAATCTATAAATTACTTTGAGCAATATGGCTATTTTCACGATATTGATTCTTCCTTACCATGAGCATGGAATGTTTTTCCATCTATTTGTGTCCTCTCTTATTTCCTTGAGCAGTGGTTTGTAGTTCTCATTGCAGAGGTCCTTTACATCCTTTGTTAGTTGTATTTTATTCTCTTTGTAGCAATTACGAATGGCAGTTGTTCTTGATTTGGCTCTCTTTAAGTCTGTTATTGGTGTATAGGGATGATTGTGATTTCTGCACATTGATTTTGTATCCTGAGACTTTGCTGAAGTTGCTTATCAGTTTCAGGAGATTTGGGGCTTGAGACGATGGGGTCTTCTAAATATACAATCATGTCATCTGCAAATAGAGACAATTTGACTTCCTCCTTTCCTAAGTGAATACCCTTTACTTCTTTTTCTTGCCTGATTGTTCTGGCTAGGAAACTTCAATACCATATGGAATAGGAGTGGTGAGAGAGGGCATCCTTGTCTAATGCCAGATTTCAAAGGGAATGCTTCCAGTTTTTGCCCATTCAGTATGATACTAGCTGTGAGTTTGTCATAAATAGCTATTATTGTTTTGAGATACGTTCCATCAATACTTAGTTTATTGAGAGTTTAGCATAAAGTGCTGTTGAATTTTGCCAAAGGCCTTCTCTGCATCAATTGAGATAATCATGTGGTTTTCGTCTTGGGTTCTGTTTATGTGGATTACGTTTATAGACTTGCATATGTTGAACCAGCCTTGCATCCCTGGGTTGAAGCCTACTTGATCATGATGGATAAGCTTTTTGATGTGCTATTTTATTGAAGATTTTTGCATCTATGTTCATCATGGATATTGGCCTGAAGTTTTCTTTTTTTTGTTGAGTCTCTGCTGGGTTTTGATATCATGATGATGTTGGACTCATAAAATGATTTGGGAAGGAGTCCCTCTGTTTGGATTGTTTGGAATAGTTTCAGGAGTTTTACCAGCTCCTCTCTGTACATCTGGTAGAATATGGCTGTGAACCCTTCTGGACCTGGGCTTTTTTTGGTTGGTAGGCTATTTATTGCTGCCTCAACTTCAGCCCTCATTATTGGTCTATTCAGGGTTTTGACTTCTTCCTGTTTTAGGCTTGAAAGGGTGCAAGTGTCCAGGGATGTATCCATTTCTTCCATGTTTACTGGTTTATGTGCATAGTGTTGTTTGTAGTAATCTCTGTTGGTAGTTTGTATTTCTGTGGAATCAGTGATGATATCCCCTTTATCATTTTTTATTGCATCTATTTGATTCTTCTCTCTTTTCTTTTTTATTAATCTAGCTAGTGGTGTATCTATTTTGTTGATATTTTCAAAAAACCAGCTCCTGGATTTATTGATTTTTTGAAGGGTTTTTTTTGTTTTTGTTTTTGTTTTTTTTGGTCTCTATCTCCTTCAGTTCTGCTCTAATCTTTGTTATTTCTTGTCTCTGCTGTCTTTTGAGTTTTCTAAATCTTGCTCCTCTAGCTCTCTCAATTTGACAAAAGGGTGTTGATTTTAGATCTTTCCTTGCTTCTCATGTGGGCACTTACTGCTATAAATTTCTCTCTAGACACTGCTTTAAATGTGTCCCAGAGATTCTGGTATGTTGTGTCTTTGTTCTCATTGGTTTTGAAGAACATCTTTATTTCTGCCTTCATTTCATTGTTTATCCAGTCAACATTCAAGAGCCAGTTGTTCAATTTCCATGAAGTTGTGCGGTTCTGAGTCAGTTTCTTAATACTGAGTTCTAGTTTGATTGCACTGTGTCCTGAGGACTGTTTGTTATGATTTTCATTCTTTTGCATTGGCTGTGGAATGATTTACTTCCAATTATGTGGTCAATTTTAGAGAAGGTGCTATGTGGTGCTGAGAAGAGTGTATATTCTGTGGATTTGTGGTGGAGAGTGCTCTAGATGTCTATTAGGTTTGCTTGGTCCAGATTTGAGTTCAAGTCCTGGATATCCTTGTTAATTTTCTGTCCCCTTAATCTGTCTAATATTGACAGTGGAGTGTTAAAGTCTCCCTCTATTATTGTGTGGGAGTCCAAGTCTCTTTGTAGGTAGTTAAGAACTTGCTTTATGTATCTAGGTGGTCCTATATTGGGTGTGTATATATTTAGGATCATTAGCTCTTCTTGTTGCATCGATCCTTTTACCATTATGCAATGCCCTTCTTTGTCTCTTTTGATCTTTGTTGGTTTAAAGTCTATTTTATCAGAGACTAGGATTCCAACTCCCACTTTTTTTATGCTCTCCATTTGCTTGGTAAATCTTCCTCTATCCCTTTATTTGGAGCCTGTGTGTGTCCTTGTAAGTGAGATGGGCTTCCTGGATACTGCCCACCAATGCGTTTTGACTTTTTATCCAATTTTCCAGTTTGTGTCTTTTGATTGGGTCATCTATCCTATTTACATTTAAGGTTAATATTGTTATGTGTGAATTTGATCCTGACATTTTGGTGATAGCTGGTTGTTTTGCCTGTGAGTTGATGCAGTTTCTTCAATGTGTCGATGCTCTTTACCATTTGGTACATTTCTGGAGTGGCTGGTACTGGTTGTTCCCTTCCATGTTTAGTGCTTCTTTCAGGAGCTCTTGTAAAGCAGGCCTGGTGGTGACAAAATCTCTCAGGAAATGCTTGTTTGTAAAGGATTTTATTACTCCTTCACTTATGAAGCTTAGTTTGGCTGGATATGAAATTCTATGTTGAAAGTTCTTTTCTTTAAGGATGTTGAATATCGACCCCCACTCTCTTCTGGCATGTAGGGTTTCTGCCAAGAGATCTGCTGTGAATCTGATGTGCTTCCGTTTGAGGATAACCTGACCTTTCTCTCTGGCTGTCCTTAGCATTTTTTCCTCCATTTCAACCCTGGTAATATGATTATGTGCCTTGGGGTTGCTCTTCTTAAGGAATATCTTTGTGGTGTTTTCTGTATTTCCTGGACTTGAATGTTTGCCTGCTTTGCTTGGTTGGGGAAGTTCTTGTGGATAATATCCTGAAGAGTGTTTTCCAGTTTGGATTTCTTCTCTCCATCACATTCAGGTACACTTATCAAATGTAGATTAGGTCTTTTCACATAATCCCATACTTCTTGGAGGCTTTGCTCATTTCCTTTCACCTTTTTTCCTCTAATTTTGCCTTCTTGTTTTATTTCATTGAGCTCATCTTCAATCTCTGATATTCTTTCTTCTGCTTGTTCAATTCAGCTATTGAAACTTGTGTATGCTTCGTGAAGTTCTCATGTTGTGTTTTTAGCTCCATTAAGTCCTTTATATTCTTCTCTAAGCTGTTTATTCTTGTTAGCATTTTGTCAAACCTTTTTTCAAGGTTCTTAGTTTCTTTGCATTGGATTAGAACATGTTCTTATGGCTCAGAGAAGTTTGTTATTACCCACCTTCTGAAGCCTGTTTCTGTCAATTCATCAGACTCATTCTCCATCCAGCCTTGTTCCCTTGCCAGTGAGGAGTTGTGATCCCTTGGAGGAGAAGAGGTGTTCTGGTTTTGGGTGTTTTCATCCTTTTTGCACTGGTTTCTTCCCATCTTTGTGGATTTATCTACCTGTGGTCTTTGTAGTTGATGACTTTCGGATGGCATCTCTGAGTGACTTCCTTTTTGTTGATATTGAAGTTATATCTTTCTGTTTTTTAGTTTCTTTCTGATAGTCAGGCCCCTCTGTTATAGGACTGCTGAAGGTCTACTCCAGACTCTGGTTGCCTGGGGATCACCTGTGGTGACTGCAGAACAGTATGGGTTGCTGACAGTTTCTTCTTCTGTTATCTTCATTCCAGAAGGATACCCGCTAGATGTCAGCCTGAGCTCTCCTTTATGAGGTGTCTCTTTGGATATACAGGAGTTGGGGAGATGCTTGAGGAGACAGCCTGTCTCTCATCAGAGCTCAAGTGCTGAGCTGTGAGCTCCACTGTTCTGTTCAGAGGTGCTGGGCAGGTAGGTTTAAGTCTGCTGCGGAACTCATAATCACCTTTTTCCCCAGGTTCTCTGTCCTGGGAAGGTGGAACTTTATTTATAAGCTCCTGACATGCTGCTGCCTTTTTTCAGAGATGCCCTGCCCAGCAAGGAGGTAGCCTAGTCACAAAGTGCCAGCAGAGGCATTGCTGAGCTGCTGTGAATTCTGCTGCTGTGTGAACTTTCTTGCGGTTTTGTTTACAGAGGTATAGTTAGAACTGCTTCGGTAATGGTGGACTGCCTCAGTAATGGTGGACTGCCTCAGTAGTGGCAGACTGCCTCGGCAATGGCAGACGCCCTTCCCCCACAGAGGTGGACCATCACGGGTCCTGCTGTGTTTGCTGCGAAACTCTCAATCCAGAGCATTTCAGGTTGCTGGTCTTCATCGGGGTGAGACCTGCCGAGCTGGATCACCTGGCTCCCTATTTCAGCCCCCTTTTTTTCAGCTGAATGGGCAGCTGTCTTCTAGGCATTCTAGGCACCAGTTGAAACGGCCACCCAGATTTGTGTGAGTTTTTGTGCAGAGACCCGCTGCACCAGCTGAAACAGCCATGCTGGAAATTCATGATGCTTTTCAGCCCAGGAATCTCCTGGTCTGTGGGCAGTAATAACTCATTTGGAAATGCAGTGATCACTCAGCCTCTGTGTTGTTCTCACTGGGGACTGCACTTATCTTGGATCCTCCCCCTTCTAAAATTATTCTTATATTCAGACTAAGATATGGTGTTAGTATTTAAAGATCACATCCATTGGGGCTGTGAATAAAGCTTTCTTGAACAAAAGTACATTTTAGCATAATTTTCAAGTAGTTGTCATATTTTTCTTAGAGAGATTTCACATCCTTAATATAAAATGCGAAGGAAAGGAGAGAGGAGAAAGAGAAAAAGGAAAGGAAAGGGGAAAAGGAGGCTGTATTACCTGGCTTTATAGAAAATTTAAACTTCTTGGATTTTTCTTACATTCTGAAAATCATTTTAGGTGTGAATTACAAAAAAAGCTAAAGATACATTTCTTAGGCACCTATTACTGGTGTGATAAGAATAAGGGAGACATTTCTAAATTTAAAAACAAAGTGAAAACCACACATAACACAACTGTCTGTGCAATCAGTTATTCTGATCAGCTGCCTTTATTAGAATTCAGGATGTCTATTTGGATGCCCATAAATCTATACCAGATGCCTCAAGGCAGCTGCATCCAACTGCTTATCATATTCATTAAATAAATGATGACGGTTTCCTCCAACTCCCACCTTAATTCATATATGCTGGTTTTCTACATGCTTTGCTTTCTACATGCTTTCGTGAGTAAAGGCTGCTTATTTGTTTCCACATAGTTAAGATTTCAGCTCCATGCTTATTAAAACATTGACTGCTTAGACAGTGAGCTGTCCAGCTTAAACCATTTTATAAGATTTATACATGGGCAAAAATGGATTCTAACTATATTATGAGTCTAAAAAAAGAATCTTGCTTCTCCCACTGAAGTATTTTTTATTCCAGTAACTTAAGAAAGCAACTAGGATTTAAAAACTCTGACAAGTGAATGCCCAGGCCTTCCCCTCCCTTCAATTTTACTGCAGAATTCAATTTAGATCCATTTCTCCTTCCAGACTGCTCCTTCCAAATTTGCTTTAAAAGAAAGTCCATTGCTTTAAGTAGGAAAGAACATCCTCTCTTATCGCGGACCTTTGCTACAGTCCTCAGTGTCACCTCGGCTGGCTGTTCTGACTCTATTAACCTTTCCCTACTGATGGTTGACCCAGTGGCTCTAGTTGAGGTGCCTCTAAATGAGACATATTTTGTGTTTCTCTAATTACAAAACTATCTTGACAATCACAGTCACTACCTGTAATTACTCACCCTGGTTTCCTCAAAACCTGGAAAAAAAAATTGTCAAGGCTGAGAGGCTACTCTAACATTTCAAAAATAGTTATTTCCTTAGGTGCAAAACTGTCCCCTATTTTGCTTCCCCCATTCTACCTACTTGGCTGTCCTCATGCATCTTCCTTCCTCCTCCCCAAAGGTCTTCAGCAATCATTCAAGAACACACACTACACATCCTTCTCCCCTCTGTGGCCACTGCCCTGGAGCCCCCAGAATGTTAAACTGATGAATATGTGGACTTGAAGGATGTGTATACATCCCTGCAGCTATCCCATAATGCACTCATTTTCCACCAAAGGGCAGGAGTTAGAGAAGCATAATGAAAATTTACCAAGAAAGCACTCTCCTAGACAAAGCATTTCTAGTCTGCTAGTCTTGTTAGTGTTCCTGTGAAAAACAATGAACAGATGAATAAATTATCTTGAAGCATGTTAAAGAGGAAAATAAACACGAATCTGTAGGGGTAATGAGACATATCTCTGTATGTTTTTTATTAATGACAGAAATATGCCATTTCTATAGAGAATGAAATCTTTGGGCAAGAGAAAATTACTTAAGAAAGATCAGTCTAATATTTCTAATTTAAATTTGTGCTTTGACACGGGAATGAACTGAAATGTGACCCTTCTGGGTACTAGAAATTTTGTAACGACACAAAGAAAATTTAATCATCAACTTTTTTGCACTTTTTGTTTTTGCTTTAACACTCCTCCCCTTTAACCCCCTACTTATTTTAAAAAAAAAAAAAAAAAAAGGGTTTTCTCTGATGACAGACCATCCCGTGGGTGTCTGCACTAAGAACACTTAATTGATGCAGTGGTGATTGCTACTTGTCTATAAGGCTAATTAGGAATTGTGATAGCACTTATTTATTAGTGATTATTCCCATTTACATTACATCATTCATCCTAGGCCGCTCAACAAAAATAGAGTGAGTCCAAATTCTATATTTGTCACTATATCAACAGCTAAAAATTCAATCAGACTGTGTGATCTCTGAGGAATCACAGAGCACTGAGTATTAGGGGTACAAACAGAGAGATGACCTAGTTTAGCACTTAACTACCTTGGTTGTACATCAGAATCATCTAAGGTCATTTAAAAAATTACAAGTGCCTGCCTGTACCACACTCCTCTAGACTTTGATTCAGAAAACCTAACATGGAGCTAAGAGATCTGTATTTTTTAAAGCTCCACAGGGAACTCTGATGGCCAAGAAGGACTGTGAGTTACCAATTTGATGCACTCCTCTTATTTCAGATGAGAAGAAAATTGAGAGCTATGCAGCCTTTGAGATTTTCTAAGAGTCATACATTTAGTGTGTGACACTGGCAAGCCTAAATCCAGCTCTTCTCACTCCTCATCATGTTCTTTTAAATTGCCCAGGATTTTTTGGTTGCAAAGAGCAAAAGTCCAACTTAAGCTATCTTAAGCCAAAAAAGGAATAGATTGCCTCATGTAATGGAAAAGTCCAGGGATACATTGGGACAAGGGGCATTGTCTCTGCCTCCAAGTTTCTCCAACATGTCCACCAATATAATCTTAAACTCATGTTCTATCAATTTAGTCTCCCCAGTGAAAAGAAAAAATTGTTCCTGATACTGAAGAAAAAAAAAAAAATCTCAAGGAGGACTCTGATTGAATTGGCTTATGGCACATGTGTCTTCCTCAGACAATCATTATGACCAGAGAATAGAGCTGCTTAATGACAAGGCCTGGGTGGGGGTAAATTGTGTCTAACCCACTCTGCAGTCTAATTCATGCATTTCAAATGTTTTAACTATGACCTACAGTATTAAAAAATAACCCTATTCTGTGATTCCCAACTTTTGTGAAACACAAGTTTCGCAAAACAGTACTGTACAATACTCTGTTTTACTATGTCCTCTGGCATTTTCCATTCTTTCACATTCTATTTCATTCTGTAAAAAATCCTGACTCACTAAACTACTTTTATGATTGCAATTAATTGAGTAGCTTGAAAATTAGTTTGATGTATATTCACTCTGACAAATATTCAATGAGAAATTAACAATGCCCAGTAACACAGATAGGTATTACGCAGAATTTAAATGACATATCTAGCAGTCTCTAGTTTCTAAATGTGTAAGTAATAAAGGAGAGGCTGAGAAGGAGAGTGTAGCATAGAAGAAAGAGGTAAATGAGAGGAAAAAAACAATACAGTATCTCTGAGAAAACGGGTGAGGAGACAAGATACATTGAATCTAGCAGAGATGATCTGGGATGAGAACCAGACAAGCAAGTAAAATGGATGATATTCCAAAGCCAGAGAGTAAAACACAAACCAAGGATGAACAAGGTAATCCCAGGAGGCAGCCAAGAAAAAGTGAGAAAACAGTCAGAAGCTGAGAGTAAAGACAATTAGCAAGATGCTGGAAGTCATGTCAAATGTGAGCCCAGCAGCATGTGAAAGTAGGTCAAGGGCCTCTTCTATAGTTTCTGCTGGAAACCTGCCAGCAGATCTCCCAGAAGGTACAGGGGTAGAAGTCCGCCCTGCCGTAACCACAACCTAGATAGGAAAATGGGAACTTTGCCTAAACCTTACCCTGATCTGTTGAATACATCAGCCTGTGAGAATTATACCTCCTCCTCAGGCTGCTTCATGAGAATAAGCATTATGGAGCAAGCATTACTCTAATACATATAGCTAACAAGGATCTCTACAGGTCAGATAGATTTCCGGGTTGCAAATGGTGACGAAAGATTCTAAGCCAGTCAAATCCTGTGGCGAGTTCCTTAAAGCTCACAGAAATTATATAGGAAATATGCTGAACATCTCTAAGATAAATATGTTTTATATATGTTGTGGTAGATAACTTTAAATTATATTTGTTTAATTACTTATTTCTACCTCCCTTGATCATCAAAGCATTTAAAGCAGCTTATATTAATGCTTTCTTATAAAATAAAATGTTCACATTATGGAGCTTCCTCAAACTGTGAAAATAACCCCCAGGTATATTTTCCCATTGTGAAGTAGCTGCAAAGAGGCCCACATATGTACCGTTCTTCTTGGTTTTCTTGGATTTTTGTTTGCACTTTTACTTCCTAGAGTATTTCCTTTTTGAATATTAGTTTTGGTCTTCTCATAAAAAGAAATCTACCACTTCTGATTTTATTTTCTTCACTGCTTTCTCTTCCTCACCTTCATTGTCTTTTTCATGTACAACTAAGATCTATTAAGCATGTGGTCTCTTCCTGGTAAAACCTCTCGGTAAGCCCCAAGACCTGGAGTTACCATTCAGAATAAACTGAAAACTCTCTTTCTGCTGATAAGCTGCAGGCTGGGTCACAGCAACTTATTACCAGCTTCCCTCTCTTCCTACCCCTCACCTCCATCTGAAGGACATAGAACATAGCCTCAGCTTCCCTATTAGTTTCCAGTGTATGGATAGAGCCAGCCAAAAGGAAGTTGCTATGGTCCTGTATTTATTGCTTCCATGGCCAGCAGACTTAAACGTCAGAAAGAGCCAGGGAGCCCTAGCCACATGCTAGCTTCCCTACAATTCATTGCTCCCTGTTTGCCCTCAGGAAAGGGCAACCTTCCAGGTTAATCGACCTCAAAGGTGGTTATCCTGGTTGTCTTCTCTGATGTTATATTTCTCTCTGGTTGGAAATAGGTGACTTGAGGAGTCTCTCTGGAACAGTTGTCCTGTGCATGAACCAGTAAAATCAAAGTACTATTCCACCATTATTCTTCAGTTTCAGAGCTCACTGGATTTTTGAGCTATTATAAACCATAGCTAATAGTGGGGTTTTGGTGAGTGCCAATGGTGGTGAGTGGTTATTTATCCAAAGTTGGCCACATTGCATTGCATTGCATTGCACTGCCAACACTGTGAATCAGTGGTACTTGGACAGGGGTCTTCATTCCTACAGCCCTGTTCTTGCGTCTGGGAAGTACAAGTACCCATCCCTGTGTGATCCATCGGGGGTCTAATCAAGGTGCCGAAGCTGGCTGAGGCTATGCAAGACTCCCCTGATATCTTAGCAAAAGGACAATTTGTTGAGATATAAATCTGTATTTTTTTCTCAGAGTTTTTCCCAATCCCTCAGCTCCAAGAAGGTAGTCAGACCTCTTAGGTTCCTTGAGCTCTACATAGACAACTTTCCCTCTGTGTCATTTGTTTTCCAATAGCCTGAGCTCAAAAAGGGATTATATTTGCAAGTAATGGAGAGAGGTGTATGATTTTTGAGGATTGAGAGAGAGAAGAAAAAGTGGAATTTTTTTTTTTTTTTTTTTTTTGAGACAGAGTTTCACTCTTGTTGTCCAGACTGGAGCGCAATGGCACGATCTTGGCCACTGCAACTTCCGCCTCAGCCTCCTAAGTAGCTGGGACTGCAGGCACATGCCACCACACCCAGCTAATTATTGTATTTTTTTTTTAAGTAGAGACAGGGTTTCGCCATATTGACCAGGATGGTCTCGATTTCTTGACCTCGTGATCCACCCACCTCGGCCTTCCAAAGTGCTGGGATTACAGACCTGAGCCACCATGCCCAGCTGAAAAGGTGGAATTTTTAAAGCCACAGAAGAGTTTGGTGGTCAGCAGGCTTTACAAGGGGTGGGGACCTGAGGTAGGATTGGGGAAGGCAACAGAACTTGGGAGGAAAGTTGGCTGACTGGTCACCTAGCTTCAGCAGAAATTCACATGCCCAAAGAAATAGAAGAACCCTCCAAAATTTAGCAAGAAAAATAGGAATATCAGTGGTAACAACAGTAGACTGAAGATAGGTGCTACCCATAATATTTTCTAATTCCCTTGAAATACTTTATGAGATAAGGGGTAAAGAAGGTCAGAAAGTTCCAATATGACTGAGATTAAACTTTGTATCAATCTGGTCATGGGATTTGGGCTAATGTCATATTAAATTAGATTTTTAAAAATACCTTAACTGAGGTGATTTTTTACATATGAGTATGTAGATTCATATTTGCCATCATTAATTTTCCAACTTATTTCTGTCCCTTTCTTATCCCTTGGTAGCTTTTTAAAATATATTATCTGCCCACTCCTGATACCTATAATTTGATACATGTTTTTTATTCTTTATATTTTACATTTTTTTTTTTTTTTTTTTTGAGACGGAGTTTCGCTCTTGTTACCCAGGCTGGAGTGCAATGGCGCGATCTCGGCTCACCGCAACCTCCGCCTCCTGGGTTCAGGCAATTCTCCTGCATCAGCCTCCTGAGTAGCTAGGATTACAGGCACGTGCCACCATGCCCAGCTAATTTTTTGTATTTTTAGTAGAGACGGGGTTTCACCATGTTGACCAGGATGGTCTCGATCTCTTGACCTCGTGATCCACCCGCCTCGGCCTCCCAAAGTGCTGGGATTACAGGCTTGAGCCACCGCGCCCGGCTTACATTTTTTTTTTGACTTCACATTTCTTCCTTACCATTCCATTTTACTCTCCTCTTTTCCTGATGAGGAATAAACTCTTCTCAGAAGGTGATTTAGATGGACAAGAATAGAGAGAGAGCATTGGAATGCTTGGTCGTGACTTCATATAATGCAAAATGCCAAAGCAAAGCCATTAAACTATGTTTGTTTCTACATGATAGCCTTGGCTCATCTATGTCCTCTACTAGGTAGGGCTCTGGCTTGGGCTGGGATCTGGGAACAGGGATTGGATTTGGAAGTGGGGAGGCCTAAGTAGAGTTCTGTTCCTTGCTGCTGAGCTGACAGTGAATGGCAGCGGGCAAGTGTAAATAGCCATGAACAAGAGCTTTGAACAAGATCCTCCACCACTGCAACAATACTCTCTAGCTGACATTACCCAGACAGTGCTATGTCTTTGAGAGCATAAAAGATGAAGGGCGAACCTTGATAACTGCATATCAAGGGCGTTTAGAGACAAAAAGATGTTCCCAAGATGCCACAGGAGGTTGCCTACAGAGAAGCCTCCAGTAGACACTTCAGATAGCATTCCACATCATTAATGGGTCACAGTCATCTGATTGCAAAGTATTATAAAAGAGGAGCAGTACAAAATTGAGGTTTTCCTGATGGTACACCTATTCAGCTTCATGTTAGGCCTTCTCAGCACCCTACCTTTCCATCCCGCAGGGTCTTCCTTCCTGCAGATTTTGCAGGTGTTCTTCCCAAGTGTCTGCAGGTAGGGACAAACAACTCTAAGTTTTCATACATGTATAAAGTGATGAGCCCATGGTTTCTTAAAACTTGCTTATTTTTTGTTAGATTTATTTATGGGAACTTATTTGCTTTTATTGTTGCTTTGGCAACAATTTCCTTTTAAATTATATATTTATAGTATTACTATTGTATAAAAATGTTATTGACCTTCATCCTTTGTGCTTTCAATGCTGTGAAGTATCTCTGAGAATTCCTTTAAGGGGAAGATTTGTGTCGGTGTCACTTCCTCTGAGACATCATCATCCTTTAATCACCCTTTCCTTATTTATGTTGATAAGTTCACCTTCACAGAGTTCCTCTGGCTGCATGTCTAGAGTTTTTTGAATGGTGACAGACTACACATTATTTCTTCAATAACCCCATTGATGAGTGATTCAAATTCACTTTCACCCTTATCACTTTTCATGATTTTGCTGCACTTTCATATTTGGTGGCCAATTCCCTCTTTTGATTACCTATTTCTTAAATGTCATATGGATTTATCACTAGGAGACAACAAGGCAATGCAACTCCATGTTCTGCTGTCTGTGTGTGCACTTAATAAGATATGGAGTGACCCATCATGGACAGATTTTGGAAGAAGTACTGTGATTAAGCACTAGTCATGATGCTCATCTGTTCTTTGTGCATTGATTAGGGAATGTGCTCTTTATGCAATTACTCACAGCTAACATATTATGGTAACTAAAATTTGAACCAAATTGTTGGGAGATGTGTGTGTGTTTTTTTTTAACTAACTAAAATATAGTAACTAAAATTTGTGGATATTGGAACTGTGCAAAGTGAGGACTCTGTTGAGTTGATGTCATATGTATTGCTTATGCTTATAAAATCCAGAGCAACGATCAGAATGTACATTACAATCTGATTAGAAAACCAACAAAAGAAATAGTAGGAAAAAATATTATACAATAACTGACCCAAACTTATGATTCTTATAAATAATCTTACCAAAAAAAATGGGCAAAGCTTACATTTAAAAAACTATAAAATCTTAGTGAAACACTTAAAGGAAGATATGAATAAATGGAGAAACATATGTAACTGGACAGTAAGAGTCAATATTCTAAAGGTCTCAATTTTCTCCCAAGTCAATCTATAATATAACTCCCCCCAAAAAAGTACTAGGAAATTCTAAAATGTTTTTATAATTATAGAATAAGGAAGGCTTTTTGATGATGAATCTAAACCTACAAATCAGGTCATGAAGCAGAGTGCTTATGGAGATTACTATTAAATTTTTAAATTTAGTTTCTTATAACAAAAAAAGACTACAAAATCCATGATAAGATATAGACAAAACTCCAAGAACATCTTTGCATTATATATAACAGAAAAAGGGCTAATATTTATGATATAGAAAGAGCTCTTAATAGCAGCAACATGGATAAATCTTAAAATGACTATGGCAAGAGGTAAAAAGCCAGACGAAAAAAGAGTACATACTGCATTATTACATTTATATAAAATTCTACAATGTGTACAAAAATATAGTTACAGAGAAGTAATAAGTTCTAGTATTTGATAGCACAGTATTGAAATTATAGTTAACAATAATTTATTATATATTTCAAAACAACCAGAAGAAAAGAATTGTAATATTCTTAACCTAAAGTAAACAGATACATGTTTGATGTGATGGATAGCCCAATTACCCTGACTTGATTAATACACATCGTGTACTTGCTTCAGAGTATTACATTTACCCCAAATATATGTAAAACTATGATATATCAGTAACCAAATACAATAATATACTAGAAAATACAAACTAACCTGTAGTGATAAAAAGCAGATCAATGATTGCCTTGATCCAAGTTGGGGTGCAAGAGGGTGAGATGATGAAGAGTAATGACAAAACTTCTTGGGGTAAAGAGATGTTGATTATTTTGATTGCGGTGATGGTTTCACATGTATATATTATGTCAAAGTTTATCAAATTGTACCCTTTAAATTTGTACAGTTTATTATATGTTCAATTATACCTCAAAAATCTCAAGAAATCAACTCAAGGCTAAAACCCAATAAAAATAAGTAAAGGGATGCATAACCAATTCATAAAAGAAGAAAGCACATGGCCAATAAAATGATAAGAAAATATCTTAATTAACAATCAAGGCAACTTGAAACAATAAGTTTTAAATATCATCTTTGCTTATCAGATGAAAAACTTTAAAAAGATTTATAATATCCATTGTTGAGGAGGGCAGGGGATAAAAACATTCTTATATGTTGTTGTGGGGTTGTAGATTGAAAGGTAATTTGGCTGTAGCTATCAAAATAAAAGTTGCATATATCCATTTGATACATTCCTGGGAATCTAATATCAATGGAATTTTTAAAAATTATGGTACCTTCAAAACAGAAACATAGACCAATGAAACAGAACAGAGACCCCAGAAGAAACACCACACATCTACAACCATCTGATCTTTGACACACCTCACAGAAACAAGCAATGGGGAAAGGACTCCATGTTTAATAAATGTTGGGAAAACTAGCTAGCAATGTCCAGAAAGCAGAAACTGGACCCCTACCTGTCACCTTACACTAAAATTAACTCCAGGTGGATCAAAGATTTAAACATAAAACCTAACACCATAAAAACACTAGAAGAAAATATAGGCAAAACCATCCAGGAGATAGGCATAGGCAAGGACCTCATGACTAAAACACCAAAAGCAATAGCAATAAATGCCAAGATAGACAAAAGGGATCTAATTAAACTCCAGAGCTTCTATACAGCAAAAGAAACCATCATTAGAGCGAATCATTACCAACAGAATGGGAAAAAATTTTTGCAATTTACCCATCTGACAAAGGGCTAATATCCAGAATCTACAAGGAACTAAAACAGATTTACAAGAAAAAAACAAACAAGCCCATTCAAAAGTGGGCAAACGATAGAAACAGACACTTTTCAAAAGAAGACATATATGATGCCAACAAACATATGTAAAAATGCTCATCATCACTGATCATTAGAGAAATGCAACTCAAAACCACACTGAGATATCATCTCACACCAGTTAGAATGGCGATCATTAAAAAATCTGGAGACAACAGATGCTGGAGAGGATATGGAGAAATAGGAACACTCTTACAGAGTTGATGGGAGTGTAAATTAGTTCAACCATTGTGGAAGACAGTGTGGCGATTTCTCAAAGATCTAGAAATAGAAATTCCATTTGACCCAGCAATCCCATTACTGGGTATATACCCAAAGAACTATAAATTGTTCTACTATAAAGACACATGCACACATATGTTCACTGCAGCCCTGTGTACAATAGCAAAGACCTGGAACAAACCGAAATGCCCATCAATGATAGACTGAACAAAGCAAATGTGGTACATATACACCATGGAATACTATGCAGCCATAAAAAAATGATGAGTTCGTGTCCTTTATAGGGACTTGGATGAATCTGGAAACGATCATTCTTAGCAAACTGACACAAGAACAGAAAGCCAAACACCGTATGTTCTCACTCATAGGTGGGTGTCGAACAACGAGAACACATGGACTCAGGGAGGGGAATATCACACACTGGGGGCAGTTGGGGGTAGGTAGGAGAGAGACAGTGGGGGGTGGGGAGGGAGGGGAGGGATAACATGGGGAGAAATGCCAGATATAGTATGCACCTAAACTAAAATAAATAAATTTAAAAAAGAAAAAAAAATTATCCTTAAAAAAAATTATAGTACCTTTAGACAATAAAACATTATACAGCTGCTAAACAGAATGAGGTAGATACAAATATATTAAAATGGAGCAATGTCCATGATTATTCCTAAGTAAAAAAGCAAGTTGAAGAGTAATGTTTTCATTTAAAAAAAATGGTTTGCATGGGTGCATGTATGCACTTAAAATATTTCACCTGGGGAGTATAAAGTATAGAAATAAGGAGAGATTTCTACTTTTTACTTTATACACTTCTAGAGTTTTCAGATTTACATTATCTTTTTCTCTTATGAAGTTTATGTAAGATTTTATTTATATAAAGCAATATATATTTTTAAAAAGTATGCTGATGTCTACAGCTGATACTGTATCTTAACCTATTCCCTTATGGGAAGGTCTCTGAAATGGTTAGACTTCTATCAGCTCCCGGCCATCTTGCATGGCACTTGTGTCCCATGTTTTAGTTCTGTCCCTTTTCAAATCCTTCACATTAGACATTATCTCTATTATCATCATTTTTTGCAATGCTTTAGATTTATCTGTTTACTACTTTCATTACCATTGCTTCTTGCATTTTAGACCTTCCCTCTCACATCATTTTCCTTCTTCTTGAAGTTCAACTTTTACATGTTCCTTATGTGTGAGTTTGTTGGTGACAAACTAAGCTTCTATTTATCAAATTACATAATTTATTTATTTTGTTCTCGTTCTTGGAGGAAGGTTTTCTGCATACAAACTTTGAGACAGATATGTTCTCTCAGCACTTTGTAGCTTGTCTCTCTCTCTTGGTCTTCACTGTTAAGATCAGAAATCTACTGGCTATTTATTTGTGGTTCCTTGTTAGGTATCTGACCTTCCTCTTGCAGCCGTTCCTGCTGCAAGTAGAAGGTAGCTCCTGGCCTAAACTAGTTCATTGTTCAGGCAAAGGAGAGAGTCCTGGAATCTCTTTCAGATACTTTCATTGCGGTACCATCATTCCACCCTCTAACCTCAGCTCTCCTCACATATCTAACAGAGGAAAAGAGAGAGAGAGAGCAGTTATTTGCTTACACTCGAACCCCCAGAGCCCTTTATTTTGGGGTTCGGATATGTCTAATTCACCAGCTGGGGTTTATTTCCCCTGAAGGGCAAGGCACATTCAGGCCCTTTCCTTGTGATATGAGGAGCTCTCGGGAAGCCAGTTGTTATTTTGACTCCAAGGGCGACATCTAGAGGGAGAGCCAAGTAGCTACAGCGCTACTTTCAGTTCTGAATTGTCCTCCCACCGATCAGCAGAGGTCCTCTCTCTGGTAACGAGGACTGTGGTAAGGAAACAGGCGCCGCAGGCCGAGACTGCTCCCTCAATTTCGATCCCTCATTCCCATTTCAGACTGCATTCTGGTCAGACTTGGCCCTCTACTCTGGAAGTCAGCAGCAGGGAGTCGTGATGAGCTATAAGATTTAGCCAAAGACCCAAAACTAAGTCCGGTGAGAATAGTATTCCCTGCTTTGTGCATCAGCAACCTCCTGGAGCCGGAAGGGAGGGCGGAGGAAACAGACAACCAAATCCCACATACGTTCTCCAGTCCAAACAGACACAACCAGGTTAGCAATCCTCTGGTTCTCTGTAGTGCTGGTTTGCAGGGCGGCACCAGGGTTGGGTGCATGGGGCCAGAGAGAGGTCTGGCTGGGTCACTCTTACCTTCTAGGACTGGAAGGCTGTGGACTTGGCAGGCAAGGACAATTGCCCTGATCTCTAAGGAGAATCAAATTTCGCCATCCCCGCCATCCCCAGGACCTTCTTGCCCACTGTCTTCCTCATGGCCTTCTTCCCTCCACACTGATCTTCCAAGAGTTCTCCCAGCCCCCAAAAAACTGCTCTAGTTTTTTTCTTTCCCATTTACCCAGCCCCAGAAACTTTTGTGGATCCAGTCAGGTTTTTTCTATCAGTCCTCTGCCTTTTTCTTTCTCTACCCTACAGCTGCAGCTCCCTGCAAACACCCAAGGAACTGGGCCTAGAGCCAGAACTCATCACTCTCCTTGACTACCCCCTCCACTCAATTGAGGGATATTCCTAATTTGGTTTGCTGTCTCCAGATGGTGCAGCCTCTGGCTCAGAGAAAGCTCAAGTCAATACTGTTCAAGAATGGGGAGGGCATGCCTGCACCCTCCGCTTTGGTCAGTCCAGAAATTTTTCCAGCAATAGTAGGCCCTGCAATTGTTCAATCTTAATCTATGGAGTTCCTGTCCATAGATGCCTCCTTCTAGAGGATGTCCATTTTCTTTTGCCCGGAATCACGTGACACTACTGACCACCTAACCCTTTTCCAGTCTCTCCTGGTTTAATCTAGAAGTTTCAGGATCAGCTTACTGAAAGGCAATTTAGTAAATACATCTAAAGTCTTCAAAGTCTATAGACATTTTATCCTAATAATTCCAATTCTAGGATTTTAACCTAAGAAAATAATTGAACACATCAAGATCTATATACAAATATATTCAGAAAAAGTTTTATAAAAGGAAAAATTGAGAATAATTTTGTTTAGTTGGTGGTTGGATAAATTATGGTGCACCCACGCAAATGAATTCTATGTAACAGCTATGTTGTAGCTATTTTATTATTATTATTTTTGAGACAGAGTCTTGCTCTGTTGCCAGGCTGGAGTGCAGTGGCACGATCTTGGCTCACGGCAACCTCCATTTCCTGGGTTCAAGTGATTCTCCTGCCTCAGCCTCCCGAGTACATGGGACTACAGGTGCACAGCACCACACCCAGCTAATTTTTGGGTTTTATTATTTTTTTTTTCAGTAGAGACGGGGTTTCACCATGTTGGCCAGGATGGTCTCAATCTCTTGACATTGTGATCCATCCACCTTGGCCCCCCAAAGTGCTACAATTACAGGCATGAGCCACCACCCCTGGCCGTTGTAGCTATTTTAAGTCACAATGCAGATCTGTAGTACTGAAATTAAATCATGTTCATGATATCCTATAAGGAGTAAAGCAGTCTACAAAACAGTACCTATAATATGTTCCTGATATAATTTGGATCTGTGTCCCTGAACAAATCTCACTTCAAATTATAATCCCCAATGTTGGAGGTAGGGCCTGGTGGGAGGTGACTAGATCATGGAGGCGCTTTCTCATGAATGGTTTAGCACCATCAGGAGATGGTTTAACATTCTCATAAATGGTTTAGCACCTTCTCCTTAATGCTGTTCTCATGACAGTCAGTGAGTTATAACGTGGCACTTCCCCCCTGCCTTTACTGCTGCTCCAGCCCTACTCCTGCTTTGCCTTCAATGAAAGCCTACTCCCGCTTTGCCTTCTGCCATGAGTAAAAGCTTCCTGAGGTCTCCCCAGAAGCAGATGCTGCTATGCATCTTGTATAGCCTGTGGAACCGCGAGCCAATTAAACCTCTTTTCCTTATAAATTACCCAGTCTCAGGTATTTCTTTATAGCAATGCAAAGATGGACTAATATAATTCCCAGTACATGTCTCATTTGACCTTCTGCATCATTTAACACTGCTTATTATTCCCTTTTTCTTAAATCTTTCTTAGTTCTTATGACACCTCTTTCTTCATTCCTGATTTTTCTGTAACTTCTCTGGCTGCCTAGGCCTTCTCCATCTGATAATCTGATACTCCTCTCATTTTTTTTTTTTGCTTACTTCTGAATGTTAATGTTTTTCAGGCTTCCATACTCTCCTTCTTTTTTCTTCTCATTCTATCCTTTCTCCTTGAGTGATTTCACTTATCACATGAATTTCACAATCATTTAAGTGTTAATGACTCCTAAATCTAAGTGTTTAGCCCAAATGGCTTTCCCGAGTTCCAGAATCACTTAGCTAACTTGGCGTCACCATTTGGATGTTTTCCAGGCCCCTCATATTCTACCTGCCTGAAAAAGAATTTATTTTCCCTCTCCTAGTATTCTTGACCTCAGTGATGGCCACTGCTCCACTCAGTAACCTGGCAGTCATTGTTGTACTCTCCCTCTCTTTAACCACGCAAGTTTTATTATGCCATCTAAATTGCTCTCAAATCTGTGTATTTCTCCTCTTTTTCTCTTCCTGGGGTTGGTTTATCCGACAGCTTTACTGCATGAGTAAGGCTCTACCACAATATGGGGTTCCAGGGAGCCCTCAGAAATTCTTCACTGGCCAAGAATCTAGGCTGTTTGTCATTTAAGAATTATATAATATGTTCATCTGAGAAAAAGATGAACACTAATAAACAGATACCAGAAGACCATAAATTACTGAAAGATCTACAATGTCCTCTGAGAAATAATTAAGACATTACTGTAAGTGGAAGAAATTAAAATATCAAATGTTCTTCAGAATCCTTTCATCTTACTCAGTCTTGGGAATTCCCATATACTTGTTACTTTGTTACGTTTCTGACAACCAGTAGAGGAAGCCCATCTTTAAAGGCCCCAAATAAGAAAGGAGAAGCACCATACTTAGACAGTCTCACTGCTGATCAACTCAAATGTAAAAAAGAGGCATTTACTTTGCAGCCTCCTCCCTATGGAAGCAATGACCAGATCAAGTCTACAGAGTTTAACTGTAAATAGACATTATTAGCTACACAGAGGGCAGGAGAGGAATGAAATAGTTTCAAAAAAGAAAATTTACCAGTAGAAAACTGAGAAACCAGCGTGTAGATAATATCTAACTGTTATTGAATAAAAATGTTAAAGAAGAAGAAAAGGACTTTGCTTAAAAGCCATTTGTCTGGACTGGGCATGGTTGCTCATGCCTACAATCCCAGCACTTTCAGAGGCTGAGACAGAAGGATTGCTTGAGGTCAGGAGTTCAAAATTAGCCTGGGCAACGTTGTCTATTAAAAAAATCTTGTCTATTTAAAAAAAAAAAACATTTTGACTGATTTATGGGGCTTAAAATTCAGAGTCTTTCAAACCAGATAATTAATTTACATCTTTGCAAGGAGGAGAAAGTCATCCTAAATCTTTGTCAAATAATTTCTCCAAAACACCAGGAATCAAGGAAACAAACAAAAATTGGAAATAATGGAATATTTGAAATATCAAAACTATATATTTAATGTAAGAAAATATCAGAACATAATTGAGTTTTCTTGCTTTATTTTTATGACTCAATATAGTTTTTATTTGAAATACACATGGGGTACAGTAGCATACATCATAATCTTTGCAAATTGAGTCCTTAATGTGACCCTACTTCTGCCATTTCTTATTTGAATTCCTTATAAATTCTAAGCCAGTTTACCAACTAAGAGATTTTAAAGGTCTCTGTGTTTCTAATTCTGCCATTTTCAATGTTCTCAATACTGTGATCTTTCCAAGATGCAAATATCCATGCTTAAAATCCTTCAATGGCCACTCATGATCTTTATATCATGTCTAAACTCCATGTCATGGCGCACAAGACTGTTAATGCCCACGACACCCTTATCTCCCCAGGTTTCTTTTTTTTTTTTTTTTATAAATTCTTTTTCAGTCTTTTTCCATCTTCTTTTCTCTACCTTGTACCCAATAGTTGGGCTCTGCTGAAATCCCCACAGGTATCCCAATGTTTTCATGCTCTAAGTATTGAACCTTTGCACATTGTTCTCTCACTCAGTAACTCCTACATATACTTCATTATTCATAATAAATATCATTTCCTCTAGGAAGTCTTCTATGATTTATGCATTTGGTTGCATGTCCCAGTATCGGCATTTTTGTGTCAGTTCTCCAAACCCCAATTCTCAGGGCAACAAAACAAAGATAATGACAGTTTAAATCTTTACAGTGGATTTTGTTGCAAGAGAAGAAACCTTGAGCTTGGGGAACCTGAAACTTTTACAATGGGCAGTAAACATGCCTGCTCTTGGCTTATGTGGGAGACATTATCTTTACCATACTGGACAGAATTGCATGTCTGCTCCCTGTTCTCCAGAGGGAAACACTATCTCTAGCTTTCAAAACTGTTTAGTAGATAAACATCCTGCAAGACATAGTCCTAAAGAAAGGGCAGTCAGTGGCTTAATCACAAGACACGCAGAAATCTGAGAGACCGTGGGAGCAATGTCTCACAACAATACTTTAAAGGTAGAGTCACGACTTACGAGAGATTTGTGAGGTACTGAGCAAAAAGAGAAATAAATATAAGACTTCAAACTTTTTTGGTCTGAATTACTGGAAAAATGTAGTGCCAATTTAACGAGATGAAAAGTCTATAGGAACAGCAGGATAAGAATTAAAGTTTGGTTTTGGTAAGGTTAATAAATCAATA
Organism: Sapajus apella; assembly: GCF_009761245.1. Taxonomy (NCBI): domain Eukaryota; kingdom Metazoa; phylum Chordata; class Mammalia; order Primates; family Cebidae; genus Sapajus; species Sapajus apella. Next base: position 36,544,867 of record NW_022436947.1, read on the forward strand.
AAATAATAATTATGATAATATTTATTGGGTATTTGCCATGTGTTGGGAACCAGGTTAAACATATCACATACATTCACTCAACACATACTAACTGAGCTCCTTATATGTACTAGTCACTATTTTGCAGGTGGAGATATGGCATTGAGCAAAGTCAACAAAAATCACTGTCTTCACTTGTGGTGCCTGTATTCTAATGAAGGATATTTAGACTGTTGTGGAAATTCAATATGGTCAGAGATCAATCTTCCTGGAAATACAGAGATGTCAGCCTTGTGAGATAGATGTTATTTTTATTCACCTTCCCCTCAACTTTACAAATGAAGAAACCAAGGCCTAAAATCACAGTTAAGAAGCGTCAAAACCAAGATCCTAACCCACATCTATTGAAGTCTAGATCCTATGCTTTATTATTTATCTTTTGAATAAAAATGTTTTCATGAATATTTACTTATAGAGTGAATATGTCTTTTAAGAAATGTTAAATTAGCCTGTCTGATAAATTTTTCTTTAGAAATGCAATGTTGAAAGTTTAAAAAGAAGTAATGTAAAAATAATTGATCTGGCTGTTGCAGTAGAAAAGTTAACTGAATTGCTTTTCAATCTAATATTGATTTAATTTCACTGTGATATTGAATTTTCTATTTCATTATATAAATCACTTTTGAATACAGTTTTATTACATTTTCTTATTACTTTCTTTTTCTATTATGGTATAATTTTTAAAAATCTTTTTCATTGAAATAAGTGAAATAAATTTGAGTTGAGACAAATTTCAAAATATTTGGCCTTGTCAATGTAATATTATATAAGACTTCTAATATATGTTAGTAGCTCTCAGGGAATTTGAAGCTTTGGAGACTGTGGTCTTGCAATATAAAGTCAATGCTTACAGCTGCATTTGTCAAACAAATGAAAAGTTTTATAAAAAAATATTTTGGCAGCTATTTTATGGTAAAATTCTAGAATAATATGATCAGGAACGTAAGAAGCATTATATTTTAGGTGAAAAGTAATACAAAGAAAAGAGATAAGTAATTGTGGAGAAAGGATTATTTATATATTTATTCAACCTCTCATTTATTCTATGTTGATATTTCTGTTTACTGAAGCTTTGTATTTATAGCGCCCAGTAAGCTTCTAATTACATCTTCATTGTCTGTCTTCCCCACTAGATTGTAAGCTTCATGAGAACAATTACCATATCTCTCTTGGTCACACTCTAGCACTCTAGCATGACAGGTCCTCAGTAAATGCTAGATTAGCCAGGCATGGTGGCAAATGCCTATAGTCCCAGTTACTTGGGAGGCTGAGGCAGGAGGGTCATTTGAGCCAAGGAATTAAGAGGCCATAATGCGTTATGATTGCATGAGTGAGTAGCTGCTCCACTTTAGCCTGGGTGACAGAGACCCTCCCTGTCTCTAAAAAAATAAATTAAAATTAAAAACCATCTCAAAAAAGCAAAAGGTAGATTAATGAATGGAGGAATTAATAAATGACTCTGAGTATTTTAATCCTGTAGGTACCCAAAAAACACAAGCAGAAATAGCCATAATACAAGATTGAGATTTTAGGTGCTATAACAATTGCAACATAGTGAATCTTAAGGGCTTTGAAAACTGAGGGAGTTTTATAGCATTGGAGCTGGGACGGGACTATATAGGTAGGAAAAAAAAAAAAAAAGATATAGCCTAAGTCAATGATGAAAGCCTTCAGATGAAAGGTTCAAACTCAGGACAGAGGGTGAATAAAAAGAAAAATGGCACAAGAGTAGATATGTGAGCTTGGATTTTAAAAATATCTAGTTGAGTTCTACTATTCTCTAGAGTGGAATAATCTGGAAAGAACATTGCTTGTACTCCAGTAAGAAAAGCTAAATAAACTAAAAAATCGTAATTCTTTTTTAACCCATCAGAGAGCTAAAATGACAAGGAGGTGGGGACTGGTGGCTCACGCTTGTAATCTCAGCACTTTGGGAGGCCGAGGAGGGAAGATCACTTGAAGTCAGGAGTTCAAGACCAGCCTAGCCAACATGGCAAAACTTGTCTCTACTAAAAATACAAAAATCAGCCAGGCATGGTGGCATATGCCTGTAATCCTAGCTACTCAAGAGGCTGTGACAGGGGAATCGCTTGAACCCAGGAGGCGGAGGTTGCAGTGAGCCAAGACTGCATCATTGCACTCCAGCCTGGGTGACACAGTGAGTCTCCAGCTCAAAAAATAACAATAAAATGACAAGGAAATCAAGTAGCCTAAAATCTAAGGAAAGACAGGCTTCCCTAAGGAGAGATGAGTCACTGATGGCAGAATATTGGAGGAAAAGAGGCAGCTGCCATACAAGCAGGCAAAAACATTCAGCTAAAATTTTTAATGATTTGGCAAAGGCCAACTGTGGCTAGCATGAAGCCACAGACTACAAACGAGCTCACACTCACAGGCTCATCTCCATGAAACTTCACTGGATACTCACAAGAAATATTGAGGGCAGAGCAGGAGAAAGCCTCCCTCAGATGTGCAAGTGTGGAGAAATGGGAGTGGCGACCTCTCCTTTGGGAAATAATGTAGGAAAATGTTGGAAATTGGGAAATGAATAAAACTCTGCCTTGAACTTTGTCCTTTATAAAACAAAAGTTGTAAGCCTTTGGCAGAAAGGCAACAAACCCTGTCATCACCCAGCTTCCACCCTAAGGATAAGGAAACATTACAGAAATCTTGAAGCTGAAAGTAACCATAGCAACAACAAGCCCCAGATGCAGCTCACTCAGGACTACTTTGACTTGATGCAGTCACACATTAATACCTACTTGAAAAGGCATTCTAGCCACTGAGCACTCCAAATTTGAAACTCTGAAGACATGCCCATTAGAGAATTTCTGATTTCAGATTTTTAGATTTTGGATATCAGCCAGTAAGTATAATGCAAATATTCAAAAATCTGAAAAAAAAAATCCACAATCTGAAACACGTCTGGTCCCAATAATTTCAGACAAAAAGCATTCAACTTGCATTTACCCCAATCTCTACTGTCCTGCATATGATGTATAGCATTGACTAAAAACTTATGAGACATGAAATTTTTTTAAATACAAAAAACAAGCCTCTGACAAAGACAAACCAATCAACAGAATGAGATTCAATTGATCCAGATGTTTGACCATTAGACAGATAATTTTAAATAACTTTCATTAATATGTTTAAGAATCTGTGCCAGGTGCCTGTAATCCCAGCATTTTGGGAGGCTAAGGCAGACAGATCACTTGAGGCCAGGAGTTCAATCAAGATCAGCCTAGCCAACATGGTAAAACCCTGTCTCTACTAAAAATACAAAAAATTAGCTGGGCATGGTGGCACATGCCTGTAGTCCCAGCTACTCAGAAGGTCAAGGCAGGAGAATCACCTGAACCCAGGAGGTGGAGGTCGTAGTGAGACAGGATTGTACCACTATACTCCAGAGTGAGACTCTGTCTCAAGAAAAGAAAAGAAAGAAGAGGAGAGGAGAGGAATCTGAGGAAAAGGTAGAAATGAACAGATGGAATTTTAATGGAGATAGAAACTATAGAAAAGAGATAAAAATACTAGAAATAAAAAATATTGTAGCAGAGATGGCAAATGCTTTGGATGGGTTCGTCAGTAGATTTGACAATGTGGAAGAAACAATCAGTTAATCTGAATATAAGTCAATAGAAATTACCCAAACTGAAACACAGAGAATAGAGTATGGAGGGGAAGGATGGGAACATCAGAACAGAACATATAAATACTGTGGGACATCAACAAGTGGTATAACATACTTGTAATTGGAATTTCAGAAGAGAATAGAGAGAAAGGGGCAGAAGAACTATTTGAAGAGATCATGGCTAAAATTTTTTTTAAATAATGAAAGAATCAAATCACAGACCTAAACATCTCAGAGAAAACTCAAGCAGGAAAACAAATAAAAAATAATACACCTATACCCGTCATATTCAAACTATTGAACAACAGACCAAATAAAGAGAAAAGCTTGAAGGTGTCCACAGCAGAAGACAACATAGTTTCAACTTCAGATGCTGCAAAAAATCCATCGTCACCCAGAATTATATACTCAGCTAAAATATCTTTTAGAAATTAAGGTGAAAAAAAAAAGATGAGAGAATTTGTTAACAGCAGACCTACCTTAAGATAAACATTAAAATTATTTAAGCTTAAGGAAAATAATACTAGGCAAAGATTTGGATCTACTAAAATAAATTTAAAAATTCTAGAAATGATTAAATGAATGTTAATATAAAAACCTTATTTATTTATTTACTTTATTTATTTATTTATTTAGAGACAAGGTCTTGCTCTGTCATCCAATCCCAGCTCACTGCAGTGTCAACCTCCCTGGCTCAAGCGATCCTCCCACCTTAGATCTTCCAAGTAGATGGAACTACAGGTGTACACTACCATGCCTGGCTAAGTTTTTTATTTTTATTTTTGTAGAGTTGGGGTCTCCCCATGTTTCCCAATCTGGTCTTATGCTCCTGTTCTCAAGTGATCTTCCCTCCTCAGCCTCCCAAAGGGCTAGGATTACAAGCATGAGTCACTGTGCCCAGTTCCAGTTTTATTTTTTATTTTAGCCATTCTAAATATATTTATCTAAAACTGTACCATTAAATATACTAGCCACTAGCCAAAGGTAACAATATATAAATTAATTAAAAATTAAAAATAAAAGCTAAAAATTCAGTCCATAGTTATAACTTGCTGCATTTCAAGAGTTCAACAACCACGTGTGGCAGTGAATACTGTACTGGACAAAACAGAAAGTTTTATTGCACAGCACTGGCCTAGTAGCAACATATTTTGGGTTTATATAACATAATAAAAAGTAAAAGATGTGACAACAAAAGCACAAAAGATAGGCATGAGAATTGAAAGTACACTGTTGTAAGGTTCTTACAGTAGCCTTGAAATGGTTTAATATATTTAAAGGTAGATGATGGTTAATTAAACATATGTATTATAAACCCTAGGGCAAACATGATAACAACATTAAAAACTGGCATAAGTAATAAGCCCAAAGCAGAGGCAAAATGTAATTTTTAAAAATGCTCAAGTAACCTAAAAGCAAGGAACAAAAAAAGGAAAAAATACAGATGAAACAAATAGGAAACAACCAGTAAGATGATAGAATTCAGTTCAACTATATAAATAAGACAATATAAATCATCTGAACATACCAGTTGAAACACAGATATTGTCAGATGAGATAAATAAGGACAAATAAGAAAGCGTTCACTACAGTTGTCCCTTGGAATCTGTGGGGCATTGGTTCTAAGACCATCACGGATACCAAAATCTGTTGATGTTTAAATTTCTTATATAACATGGCTACAGTATTTGCATAAAACCTATGCACACCATCTTGTGTACTGTATAAATTATCTCTAGATTACTTACAATACCTAAAACAATATAAACGCTATATAAGTAGTTGTTATACTATATTTTTATTTGTATTGTTATACTGTTCCTTATTTTTTTTCTAATTTTTTTGATCTTATTAGTTGACTCCATGCATGTGGAACCACAAATACAAAAGGGCAACTATATACACTGCCTTCACGAAACCCATTTTATTTTATTTATTTACTTACCTTAAAAACCCCACCCCCTGCTATCCCTCCCCTAGCCTCCCATCGCCTGATAGGCCCCGGCGTGTGATGTTCCCCTCCCTGTGTCCATGTGAAGAAACCCATTTTAAAATAGAACACAGGTAGAATAAAAGTAACAAGATAAGGATGTGAAATATCTGGAATTCTCATAATTGCCAGTGGGAATGTGAAATAATACAGTCACTTTGGAAAACAGTTTGGCAATTTCTTGTGAACCTAAACATATATTTATCATATGACCCAGCAATCTCACTCCTATATTTTACTTAAGCGAAATTAAATATCTATGTTTGAAACTGTCTTTGCAAAAATTTTAATAGTTAGGGAAATCTAATCTAACTGATTCTATCTTGTGTCTAACCTCCAAGCTTCCCTTGTTTGTTCCAGAGTGTAGGCCCAGCTAACTATGGGAGGAATTTATGTTAACAGCCCCTTCCCAAAACTAACTCCCTCATTGCTCAGGGACTAAAACTGCCTTTGTAAAACTATCAAATTAGCCACAAGCTTAGAAATATGATTCAGGAGTCAGGTAACTAGAGGTCACAAGCTTTGTAACCTTAATTTCTCCTATAGATAACACTACTATTATAAACCCTAAGATTGATGTTTGAGATATTTTCCAGACCCTGCATTCTAATGGACCAGCTGGCACCAGCTGGACTGGTAACCCATACCAAAGAACTGGCTCATGTGGTCTTTTGACTACCCGCCAGGAACTGACTCAGCAAAAAGGAGATAGCTTCAACCCCCTAGGATTTCGTCCCTGCAGCAATAAAGCAGCATTCCCCATTTTCTAGCCTCAAGTGATCCACCTACCTCAGCCTCCCAAGTAGCTGGGACCACAGGCACAAACCACAATGGCTGATTAATGTTTGTATTTTCGTAGAGACGAGATTTCACCATGTTGTCCAGGCTGGTCTCAAACTCCTAAGCTCAAGCAATTCGCCTGCCTTGGCATCCCAAATTGTTGGGACAACAGGTATGAGCCACTTCGCCTGGCAGAGCCTATTTTTAACTTGTAATTTTCTAACAAAAAAGAAAAGAGAGAGAGAGCACACTAAGATTTTGTGATCCTATTAGTTGAATCCATGCATGTGGAACCCCAGATACAAAAGGGAAACTGTATACACTGCCTACAAGAAACCCATTTAATTTAATTTAATTTATTTATTATTATGCATGGATTCAACACTGGGATTGTGTTGAATCTACACATCAGTTTGGGGTAAAGTGACAAATTTTAACAAAATTGAGTCTGAGTCTTAAACATGGTATCACTCTATTTTAAAATAGTATCTTCTTTAATTTCTCAGTAATATTCTGTAGTTTTCAGTGTGTAAGTCTTACATATGTCAGACTTATTTTTCAGTATTTAATAATTTTTTTGTTATTGAAATTGTGCTGTTATTTTAAATTTCAATTCCCATTGCGTATTGCTAGTAAACAGAAATACCATTTTTTCTATGTTAATCTTACATCTTGAAACCTTGCAAAGTTCACTTATTAGTTCTAGTAACTCTTTTATAGAATCTATCAGATTTTCTACATAACAATCATGTTGTCTGCAAAAAAATTCCGTTTTTTTCTTTCAAATCTGGGTGCATTTAATTTCTTTTTCTTATTGCACTGATTACAACCTCCAGTACAATATTGCACAGAGGGGTGAGAACAGACACCCTTGCCTTGTTCCTAAACATAGGGGCTATGCATTAGTATTTCACAATTAATTATAATATTGGCTGTAGTTTTTTTCATACATGCTCTTTATCCAGTTGAGAAAATCACCTTCTATTCCCTAGTCCTAGTTATTTATTTTTAAGTAATTCAGTGGAATCCATGAAACAAACACCCATGAGTAACCTCATTTAGAGAACTGGCTCAACTGCCTATACAATGATTTCTATGTCTCCTCTGGGCCCTTCTCTCTCAAGTTACAGATCCCATTTTTACTGGACTTCTTTATCTGATTATTTTGCAGACACTTTACATTTAATATAACAAACTCATTTTGGCCATTTCTTATCCCATAAAGATAAAACTAAATTAATAAACCTGCTCCGTTTTTTTCCATCTGGCTTTTCATCTGTATTCCTTATTTTTTATTTCACTACTGGTAAAACCTAAAATCACCTATGTCAGAAACCTAAATGCTAGTCTCTGTGACTATTCCCTCCATCTCTTACAAACAGCTACTGAGTTATATAAAATATACTTCTAAATTTCTCTCACTTAGCCCATTCCCAGTATGGGCAGTAAAAAGATTAAGAGTTTTAGGATTAACCAGATCTAAGTTCAAGTAAGTATGAACTATAAACCTTTGGATAAATTACCTAACCTCATCTTATTTTTCCATATGTGAAACAAGAATGGTATCTCTATTATAATACTGTTAAAATTTAAATGGGAGTAATATATCACAGTATCTGCCACATTGTTTAATGAATGTTAATTACCATTCCCTCTCACCAATTCCCATTGCTTATTGAAGCCATTATTATTTACTGTTTGGGACATTGCAATAGTCTTTTTAACAAATCAAATTGATTCCACTTTCCACACTAGGCACCCAGCCTATCTGACTGTTTATTACGTATCTGCCAGGCATAACAGTATATGCTGGAAACTGAACTGTGAATACAGTATTCCTTGCCCTCATAAAGTATATAGAGAGGGAGACTAACATCTTAGTCAATGTCAGTTTTATTGAATGCTATAGATGTAGTGTTATGATTATAATGTATGTATATATTATATACATACTATTACAGATGTATAAGTCTTGGGAGAGTAGCAAAGGCCAACATCCCCTGGAGACATTGAAATTTGATGGATGGTCCCATTATAACCTTTACAATTCTCTATGAAAAGTACCTGGGCAAATGCTTTTGAATTATTGCATGAAAATATGATTTTGACTAGCTAATGCGTTACAGATCACAATTCCCAAAAGATCCTCTGACAGTCACAAATATGATCTACAATCTATGAGCAGACTGAAGTCCACAATCTAAAATTTATGTGTAGCAGGTAGTATATACAGCATCTTTTACTCCTAGCAATAAGCTAGCCAGTATTATCCCTATTTTATAGACAAGGAAGTTGTGGCTCAACGACTCCAAAGTCCCACTATTCAGTAGCTGACTAAGTGGTCCCAACCCAGGGGTTTCAGGACGCCAAGCTCTCTTCCACCACGCATTTGTCTACTTTTTTACCTTATTTCTAGAATATTCTAACGTTTAGTTGCTATAGGTGTCCCACGAATAAATACACGTTAAAGTCTTATGCTAAAAGTAGCATTATTATACTATTACCCTCACCACACACATACAATTAGGAATGAGAGGCCTTCCACATCTGGTTTCAAGCTTGCACGAAAAACAGTAATTCCAAGCTGTTCATTAAAACCTATTACACCCTGTTTTGCACTCAACGCCACTAATTTCCCACCTCCTCGTCAGGAAGAAAACCCATCTTTTGACCATATTAGTCTCCTAAGTCGGCCTTCCACGTCCCTCTAAGGGTCCGAGCTCCCGGTCCGTCTTCCAAGGCACTCAAGGTTTCTAAACTTGGGGCTTCCAGCCGGGAAAGCTAAAGGCACGGGTTCCCGGGTCATTAGAGGCCACAGGACCCCCTTAACTCCTCCCACATCTTCCCCATTCTCCCATCTCCGCTTCCTCTTCTCGGTCTTTGAGTGGGAAAAGCCCTGGCCCAAAATCCCCGCCAAGCAGAGACCCGCGAAAACTCCCCGCGCACCCAAGACCAGCGAGAAGGCGAAGAGTCTATCCGTGAGACTAGAGCGGCGGCGACGCTCGGCGCAGTTGGTGTCGTCACGCCGCCGCCAGGCAGCGCCGGCTCCTCCCACGACGCGGTGGGTCAGGTTTCCGGCGGGAGCGCGAGCCGCTAGACCTAGCGAGGTTGCTGCTTGTGATAGGGGCCTGTGCGCTGGCTGCACTGTCCTCTGCGGTGGTGTCCGGCAGAATGACCCACTTGGAAAACGTGGTGCTTTGTCGCGAGTCTCAAGTGTCCACCTTGCAGGCCTTGTTTGGAGAGGTATTGTAGTTAAACTGTCTTCCAGATACTCGAGGCAGACGTCTCCGTAGTCTTGCGATCTGTTCCAGTACTTTTTTTCGTGTTTGGATTGAGGGCCAAAAGGCCATTTTTACGTTGAGGTAGGGGTGTTGTGGGGCTGCCCTGCACCTTCACCCACAGTCTCTTCCGATTAAGAGGAGACTGTCCAAGAAGGACCCGCCTGCACTACATGACGTTGCCCAAGATGTGTTTGACGCACGCTGCACTTCTGAGAAGTTTGCCCACAGTAGCTGCTAGAAGTTGCTCATTATCTTACCCCAACCCAATGACATTTATGTAACAGATGTATTTTCGGAGTGTTATTTATTCAAATGTAAGTTCGTACGTTTCTATGAGGTAGTTGGAATAAGTCAAGTGTAAAGAGGTGGTTGTTTTCAAGGCCGCTAAGGGCCAAAGCAGTGCTTCGGGTTTAAAAATTCACTGGCTTTTCTAGAATTGTAAAAGTTCCGAAGAGGTCCAGTGTAAACTTTTCTGCTTAACTGGTAGTTCACAGGATGCCCTAGAGAGGATGTTTGTCTTTTCTGAGTGAACATAGGTAGGGAGTCCTTTCAATAGGCAGAGTGTAGCATTCACCAATTCAAAATTTAACCTATTTTTGACTATTTGCTGATGGTCTTTGGTGTGCTTTTTGATTCAGATTCATTAATCAGAATTGGAATTAATGAAACTTGGATCTTACCTGCGAAGAAAGTGAATGAGAATTTAGGGTCATACTCATACCCACATCTTCTGATTAGCTTTTTTAACTACAGTCATCCGTTGCTGTCACGTAATGAGGGAGATAAGTCCTGAGAAATGCATCGCTAGGCAATTTCATCGCTATGAATACCATAAAGTGTATTTACACAAACCTAGATGGTGTAGCCTGCTATACACCTAGGGTTGTATGGTGTAGCCCATTCCTCCTAGGCTATCAACCTGTACAACGGTGCTACTATACTGAATGCTGTAGGCAGTTGTAACACAGTGATAAGTATGCATCTAAACGCATCTAAACATAGAAAAGGTACAATATGTTACTTTCATCCAACTGGAAATACTGCGTGGTAATTTGAGGTGGCCTGTGAGGCATTAGTGGAAAAGTGCTACCCTCTGTCTAAAGGGGCACTTTATTTAGGGAAGTTAGAGGTCAACAACTGCATCTTCAATTAATTTTCTATTTATAATGCTTTCAATTATAGTTATCTGTATTATTTTCTTGATTATGTTCTCTGAATTTCATCTTTGGAATGCAGATCACTCCAACCAGAAATGCTCCTCCTGAAAAAGAGCATTGGCGAATAGGGATGAGTAGTATTGACTTAGTGGTGGATCACAGAAAGGTTTTTGACCTTTGCTCCTAATGAAAATTATGTTTAACAATATTAGTATCACTTTTCTGCAAGGTGCTGTGCATATGGGAAATCCAAAGAACTGTAGCAAAAAACTATAAAAAATTGGTTCATGTTTCTAAGAATATTCATTTTTTTGTACAATAAATAAATATTGAGCACCTTTTCTGTGTCAGGCACTTGCTTATTGCAGTTTATGTTAGCAAGATTTATAAAGGTGAAAGGTTAAATAACAGTGGAACAGTTCAACATAATTCTAGGTAACAAATAGGAAAGATGTTATAAGGTCTTATTAGGCAACAAAAATGTAATGGATAGCAGAGATGCTCAGCAACATGCATTTAATTCTAGGGACAGAATTTTTCGTTTGTTTTTTGTGACAAGGTCTGGCTCTCTTTCCCATGCTGGAATGTAATGGCATGATCTTGGCTCACTGCAGCCTCTGCCTCCTGGGCTCAAGTGATCCTCCCACTTCAGCCTCCAAGTAGCCAGGACCACAGATGTGTGCCACCAAGCCTGGCTATTTTTGTATTTTTTGTAGAGATGGGGTTTCACTGCATTTCTCAAGTGAACTCCTAAACTCAGGTGATCTACCTGCCTTGGCCTCCCAAAGTGCCAGGATCACAGGCAGGAGCCACTACACCCTACTGAGACAGAATTTTTGAGCCAGTTAATTTATAAGATTGTTACATATAAACTTTAGAAAAGGACTCAGGTATTATAATACCTATCCATTTCCAGTACATTTTTAGTCTATTTTTAGCAGTTGAGCTGTTTTTACCATAGCTGTATGCCATTTAAAAAGTCTTTTTCCTGCATAAATCTGAATTCCTGATTTGTTTTGTAAAAAATATTTAACTTAGTGACTGGAATGTGATAAACGTTTGTGACTATTGCTCTAATCGATGATAGAGACTCAACTTTCTCATGGAAATTGCATAATCTCATTTTCTTGTAATTATTTAAAAAATATATTATTAAAAAATAGGCCAGGCACAGTGGCCCATGCTTGTAATCCCAGCACTTAGGGAGGCCAAGGCAGATGGATCACGAGCTCAGGAGTTTGAGACCAGCCTGACCAACATGGTGAAACCCTGTCTCTACTAAAAATACAAAAATTAGCTGTGCGTGGTGGTGTGTGCCTGTAATCCCAGCTACTCAGAATGCTGAGGCAGGAGAATCGCTTGAACCTGGGAGGCGGAGGTTGCAGTGAGCCGAGATCATGCAGCTGCACTCTAGCCTGGATGATAGAGCGAGACTCTGTCTCAAAAAAAAAAAAAAGTATTATTAAAAAATAGTCTGATTTTCTTGTAATTATTTAAAAACTGTAGACTATAATTTTCTCCAAAGTAGATAATGTCTTTTACTGATATGTGTACTCTTCAGTACCTCATGGTTTTCAGCATTCAGTAGGTATCTAATGAAAGTGTTCACTGAATGAATGAAGTGTAAGTATTCATAGTATTGATTAGACCAGAGGGACCTTTGACAATATTTACTTTTCTCTGGGCTGCAAACTGAATGTACTACAGGAAGATCTTGCAAATATGTATTTTAAAATAAATGCTCTACAGATTGTATTAGTGTTTTATGTGATCTAATATATGCATTTATGCCAGCATCAGTGAGTACGCATTGTTCAGAATTAGTCTATAAGTTTTCCTAAGAATGAGGACCTTGATATTCCTTTTAACCTTTTGATTATCTATACTTAGTTTCATAGCATTAAAATGTATAGTGAAGTTGTAGCCTCACAGAAGATTAGATTCTTTAAGAAGGAGTAATATCAAAATGGATTATGAACAAAATTATTCTTGAAAAACCCCTTAAATCTCCTGTAAAGTTGAAAGTACAAGTTGGTATGTGTAAACCTGTACAATAATAGATATATAAATATATAGTACATTATAAAATATGACAAATATAATGTTACAGAAATTTTAATTTCATAACAAAGTGCTTAGAGTTGAATTCAAATAAGTTCAAAGTGTGTTGATGCATCCACAATATGCTCACTGTTAGGAATTTGGATTTAATATTTTACTTTTCCACATACAACTTTCTCACAAGTTGATGTGTTTATTTTTTATTTTGTACACGCAGCCTCATATTTGTCTTTGTCTTTTCTCCCCTTAGAGACATCATTTCAGTTTTCCATCCATTTTTATTTATGGACATACTGCCAGTGGAAAGACCTATGTAACACAAACTTTGTTGAAAACTTTAGAGGTAAGAATAAAAATATTAAATATTTCTTTGCCGTTCTTTAATGTATTGCTACTGATAATTCTGAATCTCCACAAATACAAAATTAAACATATGGCCTTTACATTGTTCTTCTTCCCGTATTATCTCTCTCTATGAATGATCCACTGTCATTGACACAGTTGTCTGTCCAAACTTGCATTTTCTTAACTTTTTCCTCATCTTCCCTCATTCAGTAAATCACATCAATAAACTTGGTCTGTTGCTTCACATTTTTAAAATCATGTCTCTATCTACCTTTAATCCTAGCCATTGGTGCTAGGATTTTCATTTACCATTGTTTTTTTCCATGTATTTCTGTAAGCCTCTTATTTGCAATCTTCACCCAGCAGCTAGCCCATGCAAATCTTAAGATCTTCAGGACGGTGTTCAAGTAATTTGCCCAGTGTATAAGACCTTTCATGAGCTGAATTTATCTTTCATAACACAGTGGTTAAGAGTTTGGGCTGTGGAGTCTGGCAGACTCATGTTGCTTTTTGGATTCACCAGTTAGTGCTTTCTCCATCTGCAAAGTTCGCTTTCATAGTGACAACATTTGGGATTGTTACAAGAATTAAATATTAGTACATGAAAAGTGCCTTTTGTAGTACATAGTGCGTAGTGCACTCAATGAAAGTTAGCTGCTATTATTGATGAGTATTGCCATACTGCCTTTCAAATCCTAAACCAGAGATGGGGAGTCTTTTTCTTAAGGGACAGATAACTAACATTTTATGCTTGTGTACCATGTAGTTTCTGTCTCACCTACTCTCTGCTGTATTGTAAAAGCAGCCATGGGCATTCTCTATGTGAATGGACAAGACTGTGTTTCAAAGCAACAGTATGTACAGAAACAGGCAGCTAGTCCGCAGGCTTTGGTTTGCTAACCCCATTCTTTTCTAGCTCTGAGAAGGCGTGTTTAGGATGGCATATTGAACTATGTACAGTTCCTGCTCTCTTACTTTCAAGCCATGGCCGATACTGCTCCCCTACTTGGAGTAGCTTTCCTTTACCCACTTGCTCTTCCTGTTGCTTGGCAAATGCTTGTTTATTTTGCCAGGTTTTCTTTCACTTATACTCTGCAGGTCTTTTCTGATCCTCTAGGTTATATTAGATGCACCCCTGTTTTGCAGCCTTAGCACCCTGTGCTTAATTCTTTCATAATATTTAGCTGTCTCAGCTATGATTTTGTGTTTGTTTCCCTGACCTTAGCCTGTAAGTTTCTTGAAATTATCCCCGGTACCAAGCACAGTGCTTAGTACATATTAACTTGTGGATTTCAGCTTAAGTTGTGGATTTCAGCTTCTGATCCCAAAGATAAGCTGTGCATTTTAGAAACACATATGCCTGGGCTATATACTAGACTTCAGAATCTGAGTGTACAAGGTCCCGGTCCAGGCATTTGCATTTTACAACCCCATGAATGAAGTGCCCCCAAAATAAATGTTGAATAAAAGCAAGAAAACCCAATAAGGAAGTTCCGTATTTAAGGGCTATATTCCATTTTTTTTCACGTTGTAATTTCTGCTGCCACTTAATCAGTGTAATATATAATTGTCACTGCTTCTGATACAGGGACCCAGACAGGCACTTAGAATATGCTGCCTTTAAAGGTCATGGACAAATGCCATAAGCAAGACACTATTCATAACAGAGATGTTGTGGACTTTTGTACGTAAAGGAGTGAGAGTGAAATGAGTTAACAAATGCTGGTAAAACTGTCCCCAAGTAAGTTTAATGTGACTTTAGTGACACTGTTACTCAGAGAAAGAAAAGCCTCCTAATTGGATAAAATTTATAAAATCACTAAAAAAGTTACAAATTCCATTATTTGTACCAAATGCCTCAAGTTATCTTCCTCTGAATGATCAGTACTGCTTTTGTGATCTTATTTTGAGGATAGATTGTATTTGTGAGCAAGTCTTGTTTGCTTCTTTATTACTTCTGGAGTTACCTCATTTTGGTATTTTAATAGTTCTTTAAATGAAGAGCTAGTTCTTTTTTTTTTTTTTTTTTTTCCCCCAAAATGGGGTCTTGCTGTATTGCCCAGGTTGGAGTGCAATGGTATGATCATAGCTCATTGCAGCCATAAATTCCTGGGCACAAGTGCAGCCATGAATTCCTGGCTACTTCAACATCCCAAGTAGCTGGGACTATAGATGTGCTCCACCAGGCCTAATTTTTTTTGTATTTTTAGAGACGGAGTCTCACTATGTTTCCCTGGCTGATCTTTAACTCCTGGGGTCAAATGATCCTCCCACCTTGGCCTCCTAAAGCACTGCAATTACAGCCATGAGCCATATGCCTAGCCAAGAGCTAGTTCTTACAGTCCTCATAAAAGGATTACAATGGTTTCAAACTCTTAAAATTCTTTTTTTTTTGACTTAGGTTTATTCAAGGATATTAAAGTTATAAATGTGAAATTTCTAGTAAGAATTTTAACATTCAAATATATTTGGATTTTCTTCTTTCTTTCTTTCCTTCTTTCTTTTTTTTTTTTTTGTAGAGATGAGGTCTCACTATATTGCCCAGGCTGGTCTTGAACTCCTGACCTCAAAGCCTTAGGATTACAGATTTAAGCCACTATGCCTGGCTGATTTCTATATAAGAATTCTTTATAGGAAAATAGAAGTTTGCTTTGAATTTCTGTAAGGAAGAAAGAAATGGCAAACTGAAAGAAATAATTGAAATGAGTTTAATGAAGGGAGTATTTTAAAAAGGTTGAGGAAATTTTATGGGAATCAGTAACAGATGATGGTACACCAGGGCTTTCACCACCTCCAGGCCTGAAGGGATCATAGAAAGGGGCTGTTACTGGAACCCAGCAAGAGGTATGGCCTTAAAAGAGGGGCTGTCCAAGTTGATCTTTGGTAAAAGAGTATCCACTGCCAAGCTAGGGCCACTGAGGGGTCGTGGTGGGAGTCAAGGAAATCAATATCCAAGCTTCTCTCCTACCATTTTCCCTTAGTCTCCTGCTAGTTCTTTTCCATTGGCTTCTCCATCCAGAGCCAGAAAATAAGAGAGTCTAGGTCATATAATCTGTAGCCATCAGGCTCTTGAGGCGTGGGGTGGGTTTGGTGGGATATATATCTAGAAAGACAAGTGGAGAATGTCTAGCAGACCCATTACTGGGTCTGTGTGTTTTCTTCTTTACTTATACTGTTTTGGTTCTCGTTTTCAGCTCCCACATGTCTTTGTGAATTGTGTTGAATGCTTTACCTTAAGGCTGCTTTTGGAACAAATTTTAAACAAATTGAATCATCTTAGTTCTTCAGAGGATGGATATTCTACCGAAATAACCTGTGAAACATTTAATGACTTTGTTCACTTGTTTAAACAAGTAACCAAAGCTGAAAATCTCAAGGATCAGACTGTATATATTGTAAGTAATTTCATTTGATCAGATCATCTCTTATATGAAAACGATTATTTATTACATCAGTTTTCATATATTCGAGTCCCATTATGTACAGTGCTCTGTGCAAGGTGCTTTTGGTATACAGAAATGTGTTAAACATATTCCTGGTCCAAGGGAAGCTTCATTTAATAGAAGACGTATGACACATACATATGACTACATGCAGAATGTGATAAGTGATTGTCACCAGATACAAAGTATTGACTGTGTGTATCCAATATAGCTTCATGAGGTGTTAACATTTGAGGTAGACCTAAATGAATCTTGAGTATTCTAGGAAGAAATTGAAGTAGAGGAATTTCAGATAGAAGCATATAAGTAAGGTCATGAAGGTGAGAATGGAGGCCAGAGAGTGCCAAATAGTCTAGTTATAGTGGGTTATAAAGTATGAAGAGAGAAAAAGAAGACTGGAAGGTAGGTTGAGGCAAATCATGGAAGGTATAGAAAACTATACTGAAGTACTTTATTCAATTTCTTAGGGAGTGAAAGAAGGTAGTGAAGACTTTAGAGCAACAGATGTGCCTGATTACTCTGAAGACATGTTAAAATGATTATCTTTGGAATTAGATAAGAACTGCCCGAGAATGGATGGTTTATAAAGGAAAGAAGTTTAATTGACTTACAGTTGAGCATGACTGGAGAGGCCTCAGGAAACTTACAATCATGGCAGAAGGCAAAGGGGAGGCAAGGCACCTGCTTCACAAAGCAGGAAGAAGGAGAAGCTCCTTATTAAATCATCAGATCTTGTGAGAACTCACTACCACAAGAACAGCATGCGGGAACTGCCCCATGAGTCATTAACCTCCACTTGGTCTCTCCCTTGACAAGAGTAGATTATGGAGATTACAATTTAAGATGAGATTTGAATTGGAACACAAAGCCTAACCACATAATTCCACCCTTTGTCCCTCCCAAATCTCATGCCCATTTCACATTTCAAAACCCATCATGCTTTCTCAATAGTCTGCCAGTCTTGACTCATTCCAGCATTAGCCCAAAAGTCCAACTCCAGAGTCTTATCTGAGATCTCTTCCACCTATGAGCCTATAACATCAAAAGCAAGTTAGTTAATGCCTTGATAATATGGGGATATAGGCAATGGGTAAATTCAGCCTTTTCTAATGGAAGAAATTGACCAAAACAAAAGGGCTGTAGGCCCCATGAAAGTCTGAAATCCAGTAGGGCAGCCATTAAACTTCAGAGTTCCAAAATGATCTCTTTTGACTCTATGCCTCACATCCAGGGCATGGTGATGCAAGAGTGGGCTCCTACGGCCTCGTGCAGCTCCATCCCTGTGGCTTTGCGGGGTACAGTACCCTCCTCACAGGCTCAGGTTGAATATCTGTGGCTTTTCCATGCACGCAGTGCAAGCTGTTGGATCTACCATTCTGGATCTGGAGAATGGTGGTCCTCTTCTCATAGCTCCACTAGGCAATGACCCAGTGTGGAACTCTGTGTAGGGGATCCAACCCCATTTTTCTCTCCTGCCCTGCCCCTACAGCCAACTTTTGCCTGGACATCCAGGCATTTCCATACATCCTCTGAAATCTAGGCAGAGGTTCCCAAACGTTAATTGATTTCTATACTCCTGCAGGACCACCACATGTAAGCCACCAAGGCTTAGGGCTTGTACCCTTTGAAGCAACGGCCTGAGCTACACAATGGCCCCTTTTATCCATGAATGGGGATGTAGGACACAAAGTTATGAGACTGCACAAAGCAGCTAGGCCCTGGCCCTTGAAACCATTTTTTCCTCCTAGGTCTCTGGGCCTGTGATGGGATGGGCTGCCATGTGAAGACCTCTACATACCTTGGAGACATTTTCCCTATTGTCCTGGCTGTTAACATTTGGTGGCTCCTCGTTACTTACGCATATTTCTGCAGCTGGCTTGAATTTCTCCCCAGAAAATGGGTTTTTCTTTTCTAACTCATGGTCAGACCACAAATTTTCTAAAGTTTTCTGCTCCGCTTCACTTTAAAATATGTTACCGTTTCAGATAATCTCTTTGTGAATGCGTATGACTGAATACTCTCAGAATCAGCCAGATCACCTCTTCAATGCTTTGCTGCTTAGAAATTTCTTCCTCTAGATACCCTAAATCATCTTTTTCAAGTTCAAAATTTCACAGAGCTCAAGGGCAGGGGCAAAATGCCACCCTTCTCTTTGCTAAAGCATACCAAGAGTCACTTGATTCCCTGTTCCCAAGAAGTTTCTCATCTCCATCTGAGACCACCTCAGTCGGGACTTCATTGTCCATATCACTGTCAACATTTTGGTCACGGTCATTCAACAAGTCTCTGGGAAGTCCAGACTTCCCCATGTCTTCCTGTCTTCTGAGCCCTCCAAACTCTTCCAACCTCTGCCTGTTACCCAGTTCCAAAGTCACTTTCACATTTTCCACTCTTTATAGCAGCACCCAACTACCTTGGTACCAATTTACTGTATTAGCCCATTTTCATACTGCTATAAAGAACTTTCCAAAACTAGGCAATTTATAAAGGACAGAAGTTTAATTGACTCACAGTTCAGCATGGCTGGGGAGGCCTCAGTGAACTTACGATTATGGTGGAAAGTGAAGGCAAAGCAAGCACGTTCTTCACAAGGTGGTTGTAAGAGAAGTGCCGAGCAAAGGGAGACGAGCTCCTTATAAAACCATCTTGTAAAAACTCACCTACTATCATGAAAACATCATGGGGGAAGCCATCCCCATATTTCAATGACCTCTAGTTGGTCTCTCCCTTGACACAGGATTATAGGGATTATGGAGATTACAATTCAGCATGAGATTTGGGTGGCGCCACAAAGCCTAACCATATCATTTTGCTAGCCTACAAATTAAGAGACTATTAGAATGCCTTAGTGTAAATTAAGAAAAGTATTTAGATCTGAATTAGAATTTCTGCTTCTCTTGATATTAGTCTGATAATTGCTTTTAAAAAGGAGTATTCATTAGAACATCATAAGATCATTACAATGGGTTAACTTATCACGTTGGAATAATTAACTATTTTACTGCTTTAGCTTTGTTTTGCATTAAAATGGGCAGAAAAAAATTGATGAATGTATTTTAATTAATCTGTTCTGGATTAGAGAGTTATTTAAATGGAGATTGATGGGTAATTTTATAAAATGCATAGTGAATGCATATCTTTATAGCAGTAAATAATTTTAGTTTTTTTGTCTAAACTAAGAATAAAATATCTTAAGTATGATTTTTTTCATACATTGTTTTAAGCTATTAATAAAACATACAAAAATTTGGTTAATTTGGGGAATTCTTAAATTCTTAATTTAAGTGATTATAATTTGCAATAAAAGTTACTAATAAAGTATAAGGGAAGATAACAGGTTTAGGGGAAGATAACAGGTTTCTTTAGAGGAAGGGTGATTTTAGTTCTAGGCAGAAAATCTACAAGAGGAGCCTAAAACATCTTGCCATACCAAAAAGCTAGGAAACCATCAATGACTATTAGGGTCATTTAGAAAAGAAATGGAAGCCAATTAAAAGAGGTTCCCATTGGCCAAAGATAGGACAATTTGGCCGTCAAAAAGAATAATGAATTCAATGAATGGAGGCATATATTAGATACCCTAAAGTGTACAAATTCATAACAATACATTAAAAACAAATACTTTAAAGATACAAAATGCCAACTCATTTGTTACCTTGGGAGTATAATTTAGTAGGGCATGTAGTAGGCTGAATAATGGCACCCGAAGATAAGATGCCAAGTCCTAATTCTGGAACTTACAAATGTTACTTTATTTGGAAAAAGGGTCTTTGCATGTGTGATCACATGAAGACTCTTCAGATGGGGAGATTTACCTGGATTATTTGGGTGGACCTGAGATATAGTCATATGTTTACATAGGAAGGAAGAGAGGGAAATTGAACTACAACACACACATAGAGGAGAAGGCCAGGTAACAGAAGCAGCAGGAAGCAGAGTCAGTGGGAAATTTGAGGATGCTGGCCTTGAAGACTGGCATGATGTAGCCACAAGCTAAGAGATGCTGACAATCACCAGAAGCCGAAAGAGGCTAGGAATGTATTCTCTCCTAGAGGTACTGGAAGGAGTGTAGCCCTACTCAACACCTTGATTTTGGCTCAGTGAAACTGACTTCTCAATTCTGGTTTCCAGAACTGTAAGAGAATGAATTTTAAGTCTGTTTTAAGCCAGCAAGTTTGTGGTAATATTACAGCAACCACAGCAAACTAATATAGACACAAGCTTATTATTCTGAAAATTGGCAAATAAAGGGAAAGATATTTATCCTTCTTGTCATATGTGAACTTTCTGGATAGCCAAATCGTGGTGAAGGAAAGTTCTTTCTATAAAAATGTCCACCTATAAATGCAGAAAGAATGGTAGAGGATTACAATTTTGCGATCCCTAATGAAATAGTATTATAAGCAGTGATCATCAAGAGATGCAAAAATCATTGTGTGAAAGGTAGCTGGGGAACTTTATAATGGATGAATCAGGCTAACAATGCCTGAATCTGTGAATCCATCTTAATATCACAAAAAGGAGAGACAACTAAGTATCGTATGCCTGCTGATATACTGCAGTAAAAATTTTACAGCACTACTTGTGAAGTATTATTGCCCAAAACTTGAACCTGAGTCTGATCAAACCTCTAGATCTATTGGCTGTTTTACAGTAAATTTCAGGGATTCAGATATATTTTTTATGTCATTACAGTGACACAATCAGCCAATCTAAAATACAGAAAATTCTGCTTGACAGATGACCTAGTTAGTTTCTATAACAAAGAATCAAGATGGGAGGATCTGTTATAAAATAAACTTGGAAGACAATTAAATCACATGTTATAAGTTGCAGTATTTGGGCCCTTTTGGATCTTGAGTTAAACACACTGAATATAAGAAGAAATGGATGAGACAAGTGGGAAAATTCGAGTACTGGTTATTAGATGATATTAAAGAATATTGTTAATTTTCTAAGGTGTAGATGATACTGTGCTTATGGTTAAAAAGAGTCCTCATCTCTTAGAGCGGCTTACTACATATTTATGGATGGAATGATATAATGTCTGAAATTTGTTTAAAAATAATCCAACAAAATGGTAGCCAGGGAGGTAAGGAGTGGAATAGAAGAAACAAGTTGGCCTTATGTTGATACTAGTATATGTTGGGATTGGGTGATATATATATGTGCAGATTCATAGTACTAGTCTCCCTGCTTCTGTGTATGTTTAAAAATTTCCATAATAAAAACAAACATTAGACTAAATGTTTTAGATAGTGTTTTTAAAACCTTGATTTCTTTGTTTTAATGGACAGGTTTTTTGTTTTTTTTTGTTTTGTTTTTTTTGTTTTGTTTTTTGAGACGAAGTTTCGCTCTTGTTACCCAGGCTGGAGTGCAATGGCACGATCTCGGCTCACCGCAACCTCCGCCTCCTGGGTTCAGGCAATTCTCCTGCCTCAGCCTCCTGAGTAGCTGGGATTACAGGCACGTGCCACCATGTCCAGCTAATTTTTTGTAGTTTTAGTAGAGACGGGGTTTCACCATGTTGTCCAGGATGGTCTCGATCTCTTGACCTCGTGATCCACCCGCCTCGGCCTCCCAAAGTGCTGGGATTACAGGCGTGAGCCACCGCGCCCGACAGGTTTTTTTTGTTTTCATGGACCTCTTGAAACGTTTTTTTAAAAAAAACATTTTTTATTATGGAAATTTGAGACACGTTAAGTAAAGAGAATAGTGTCATGTATCCATCACCCAATTTCAATAATTATTAATATGTGACCAAACTTGTGTCAATTGTACCCCATTCACTATTACCTGTATCAAATCATGTGGTCCATAAATGCTTCACTATATATCTCTAAAACAGAGGACCTTTTAAAAAACTATAATCCCAATTACATTATCATTACACGGAACAAAAATTGAACCTTTTTTTAACAAGATCAGTTATCCAGTTAGTTAGACAGGGTTTATCATACAGTTACAAAGTTGAAGAAAGACATTTCTACATGACAAAATTCATAATTTTCTGTTTCTCTTGGATAAGGAAGACCTGTAATTTTTGGTACATGGTAGCCATCTATCTTTTATCAAATGGAATAAGAAATGCACACAGTTGTAGATACCTAAGAAAGTATCATCAGGATACCTTACACCATCTGTTTTTTTTTTTCTTTCCTTTGGTAGTGTGCATTTAAAACAAACCTTTTAAATGTAGCTATTACTCATTTTCTATTTAGACATTTGAGTTAAAACGTGTTAGAAGTAGTCTGCTTTTTAACTTATTTAATCTATTTTAAATGTCTTTCTACAAATATAAAGAGGATTTTAAAAGTTAATTCAGAAGTTATAAGTTTTCTTTATAACTTAGAAAATTCAAGTTTTGTATTTTGCAGTGTATTATGTAAACTTACTGTCTCAGCCCATTTTGTGTTGCTGTAACAGGGTACCATGAAGTGGATAATTTATTAAAAGAACGACATTTTTTTCTCACAGTTCTGGAGGTTAGGAAGTCAAAGATTTAGGTGCCTGCATCTGGCAAGGGCCTTTTTGCTGCCTTGTCTCATGATGAAAGAAAGAAGTACAATAGAGGACAAGGGTGAGAGCAAGAGGTGGTAGAAGTTCCTTTTATAACAAAGCCATTCTTTCAATAACTAATACACTCCCTTGATAATAATATTAATTCATTCATGAGGGCAGAGCCCTCATGATGTAATCATCTTTTATGCGGCTCCACCTCCCAGTACTGCTGCCCTGGGAATTAAGTTCCAACACATGAACTTTGGGGGACATAGTCAAATCATGTTATTTTGTAAAGGGTTTAAAAATATGTTGTTGTTTTTTTTGTTTTTAAGGTTCTAGATAAAGCAGAGTGTCTAAGAGATATGGAAGCAAATCTTTTGCCTGGATTTCTTAGATTACAGGAATTGGTAAGTAATGTGAGAGAGTGATTTTTCCCCACAACTTAATCCACAGATCGTGTTGTGAATTTTTTTCATTTTGCTATTTGATAGGTGAGAATTAACATTTTAAAATAATTTTAATTCACATTTCTCTGTTATGAGTAAACCTCAGTATTTTTTTCATACTAAAAGCAGTTGATTTGATAGAATTTATTCTTCAATTATTTTAGCTTTTTCTCTCTAATTATGAAGTGATTGCTTTCTATTAAAAGATTTTAGATGTTGCTAGAATAAGTGGTGGAGGGCCAGACTTTAAAATCTCACAAGAATTTTACAATTTTCTTTGCATTTCAAAATAAGAATAATCTAAAGAATGGCATGGCTATTCTGGATCATCTGGATTTCTGTCTTATGACCACTCATTGTCAGAGTTTATCTTTGTATTTCAGTTTACTGTTGTGTTGGTTCCACATAGTACAGTAAGTCCTCATGTAACATCTCAGTAGATTCTTGGGAAATACAACTTTAAGTGAAACAGCTTACAGCAGGTTCTCCTTACCTTCAGCATCAGTTCATTTTAACATTGTAGAGGAAAAAAATTGGTTTTATTATATGTTACACTTAAGGTCACAGTTTCCAAGAACCTGTCAACAACATTAAGTGAGGGCTTACGAATTAGTACTACTGTGATTGTCATGGCCCAGTAAGAAAAGCACAGGAGTGGACTTACTAGGCATTTGTGTCAGATGAAAGCCAAATTGTATCATAGATAAAACAGGGTTTTATAATAGTTTGAATAAAGAAAATTGGTGAGGGAAATAGCTGTGGTTGTTTCCAGGTAGGACCATATTCACCATATTCACAAAGATTTCATTTCAGCAAAATAATACTGTTCAATATATTCAGTTAATATTAATCTAAATTTTACTGGTTTTATAGTTTGTTTTTATAAATTTCTTTTGGTTTTATAATTTTATAAGTGCTTTGAGCCTAAGCAATTTACCTACTTTTATGTTTGTATGTTTTAAAGTATTAAGTAAAATTATAATAAATACTTAGGGAGGGGAGGAGTGTTCAAAGCATTTCTGCCTTTCGAAGTTAAACATATTACTCAAATTTGAGAATCTGCTAGAAGCTTAGAGAGGCCACTGAAATCCTTGTGTGCCTAAGGCTGACTCCTTAAGTTTACTTTTAGTAGTAGTTGAGAGAGGGGAGGTATAGAGGGGACAGGAGAATAAGTATAGCCTATTCTGGAAGTTAACCTCACACAGTCTAGCTTTTCTTGGTATCATTAACTCTTGACATTTTATTAGTGAGACTCAAGACCTGTCTTCTTTGAGTAGAAGTCTCCTATATCCTTTCCTTTTATTTGTTGCATTTGTGTTCGCGGGTTTTTGCATACTCTCATCCACTGTTTCCCGTTGTTTGCTCAAGAACTCACCATCTGGTATCCAGAATGCATTATTGTCTTCTTGCCTTTTCAGTGTAGATCACCCTATTTTTTTCCTCCTTATGCTCAGTAATGGCGATCATGCATCCCTTCACAACAATTAGGACTTTTTACCATTTTTTAGTTTCAATTATAGACGCTGTTTGAAGAAAACTTAAAGATTTAGAGTAATCTCAGCTAAACTGGAAAAGAGAATTGTTTTGACATTTCTGGAAACATACGTGATTTTTAAAAAGGTATTTCATTTAAGAAAAATCTGGCAAAAGCCTTTCTCTTTTTTTGTATATTAAGTATCTAAGTGAAGGGAAATTTAAAATATGATGGATATCATATATGCTGAAAGTACTTATCAGATGAATAGATGAGAACATTATCAATTTAAAATCCTTTCAGTTTGATAAATATCCTCTTTTTTAAAACTTCTGAATATATTTAACTGGTTTTTAAAATGCTTTTAGATAATCATATTTTTATAGCAAAAACAACTCGATAATTTGTTATCAGGATTGTGATTAGGGCATACTGTTTTACCCCTATAAAAATAAATTCAGAAATTCTTAAAAAATCAGACCTAATGGGATGGCTAATGCCTATAATCCCAGCACTTTGAGAGGCTGAGGCAGGAGGATCACTTGAGTCCAGGAGTTCAAGACCAGCCTGGGCAACATACGGAGACCCTGTCTTTACAAAAGTTACAGAATTTAGCCGGGCATGGTAACACATGTTCCAGCTACTCAAGAGGTATGGGAGGATCACTTAGGCCTGGAGAGGCTGAGACCACAGTGAGCCGTTATACTACTGCACTCCAGCTTGGGTGACAGAGCCAGGCCTTGTCTCAAAAAAAATAAAAAACCAATGATTTTATAAGAAAAAAGCACTTGAAAGTAAACATTCTGTCTTCTATCATAAAGATGCTAGATAGTCAATGAAATTAAGAATTTATTGTACTCAGCTATCTTTGTTAATCAAAGTAATGTTTTTCTAAATAATGAAAGTTGGTGTATAAGATTAGGATACACAAGTTAGGAATCAATAAATAGTTAATCACTATAATAGTATGGAATAATTTACATATGAGATAGGGTCCAAAGAATACTTGTAGACCAAAACAGCTATCATACCTGCTTTGTCAACTTTGGAAATGTCAAAAAGAATATGAGAAAAATTTCAATGAATTCTCGCTAGCAATGTATAGAGTATTTGTGTCCACTCTGTAGAAGGATAACAGACACATTGAGCTTATTCCCTTAATGTTCTTCTTTGGTATATGAATTGTAATTTCTAAATATACTTCAGAGGTTATCTGCTTTACACTGGTGTTTTGGATACTAATAACTCATAGTCGTTAGTGTTTTTAATATATCTTCAACATCAGTTTTACTCAATTTGTGTAAAAATAATCTTTAAAAAACCTTAAACTTTCTTTTTATATTATGTTATATATTAGGGCATATCTGTTTTGGCATATGGCAACTCCTTTTTTGTTTCTCTGGGTTATAGTAGCCATTTTAATGATGGGAAATGCTAAGTTTTGTATTTTATTGTTTATTGATTGAAAGCTTATGATTTTTTTGAAAATTTCCATAAGAGAGTTTTAAGTATTCAAGTAAATATATTCTTAATTTCTATAAGTTCTTATCCAACTATCCTAGCACTCATGGGTAACTGAAATGTCAGTTAACCTATAAATGTGTGACAGTTTGCAAATGGATGAGCTCCTTGATTAGGTTTTCTAAATATGGTTTATTAATATGCAAATAATTTGTTATAGGTTAGAACTGTGGGGGATTTATTTTAAGGTAAACCCAAATGGAAGTACTGCTCTGATTAAAATTTTTAAATGCAAAGTTACTTTTATTTATTTCTTTTACAGGCCGACAGAAATGTGACTGTTATCTTTCTCAGTGAAATTGTTTGGGAAAAGTTTCGTCCAAATACTGGATGCTTTGAGCCATTTGTCTTGTATTTCCCTGATTACAGCATAGGTAAACCTTAAAACATTGTTTTGGCAAACGATATGCAGTAGAATAGTGTTTGTTGTTTGAAAGATTAAACTAGCGTATTCAAATGGGAATACTTTGATATCTTAAACTGCTAAGGTTTGCTGCCAGTCTCAAATAAGATGTTTATAGTTCTGCACTTAACAAAATTTTTATTTTGGAACTGTGGGAAGTTATTGTATAATTACTAATTTCTTTTGGATGAGCAGCTCTCATATTTGTGCCAATGTATCTTCATTTTTTTAGTCAGTACATTAAGATGTACATATATTGTGATTATGACATTGGTACAAGTAATCAGACTAGACTGGTAAAGCATATTAAGAGTGTGTTGAAATCTTCATTTACTGTATACTTGGGTTTCCTGTATGTTGGACTTGCGTCTTTTGATTTCGTAAATCTCATTTTTCTTTACTGTAATTCATATGGTACCAATTACCAGCCTTTGTGTGTCTTATTTTCTTGGGGGTTGTATTTAATCTTAAATTTCATAGATCCTGATGATTTTAGCTTTTGGAAGAACACAATAACTTTTTGTGTTGCTGAATAGCTTTATGGATTAACAGTGGGGTGTCATGCAGAGATGATACTTGTGATTCGGAGATTATAACTGTGAAGCATAAGGTGGTTAGCAGGCTATAAAAAAAATAGCATTCCATGACCTTGGCCTCATTAACACTATTCCTCTGAACTAATCAGCTATAAACATACATTGTTAAGATTAGCACATTTTTGCTTGTTTTCACCAAAATAGCAGTCAAATAACACCTCCTGTCTTAGCTAATTAGCTGAGATTTTTTTAAACAGCAACCCAAAATAGATGAAGGGAGTCCTTATTTTCATTAATGTCTCATCCATGAAAATCCCAAAGTAAGAAAAGGAAGAAGAAAAAGTAGTAAAAGATTTTATTTAAACAAAAAAATTCTGTACCTATGTCAGCATTGTTCATAGTTTTTTCATGACCCATTTTACTTTTTAGTACTGAAAAGTTTAGAATTTAAGAAAATTATAAAAAATGTTGATTTTGTACATTTTATTCAAGTTGAATTAACAATGTAACTATAGAATTTGATTAAAAAATTTAAAAAGTAAAGATACAAAGCAGCATAGGTAGTTTGAGGACAAAAGCAAATAAAGTGATCTTGCTAACTTTAGGGAGTATAGGATAATAGATTTTTGAAAAGCATATAATAATGGAGCCAAGTTAAATTCTGATTATTAAATTTTAGGGCCTTTTACATATTCAGGTTTTTTGAAGCAAAAACACTGTAGTCAGACAAAAAGCCATTCAGAAGGGGAAAATAATCGATAAGTTAAAATTATGGCTAAGTGTGGAACCAGGGCAAAGAGATTATCTAAGTGGTTAATGTTATTCAGCTGTAATAACTTGAAACATATATCATTTTCAGGATTATGGTGCCTGATTTTAAGGACAGCACTCATCTTAGCAGTTATGGCTAGGAGCCCAATTTGGAAGTCTTGCTTTCTAGTCTTTACCTCTTGCAGACTACCCATCTTTAGGCAATGGATATTTTTTTCTTCAGAGAGATTATAATGTACTTGATCACGTTTTTGGTTTAGTTATTGTGTCAGTTAGGATAGATTAAGTTATATTCTGATAACAATCTGAAATTCCAGTGACTTATAGTTTCCTACCTAATGACATTTGTGCTGCTGTCTTACATTTTTCTTCTATATTTTTTATAAACCATGTAATATTATATTATAAACCTCAACTATTATTATAAAACTCAAATATTAAATATAATATTTAATATTTTGGCATTAACAAATAAAAAGACAAGAAAGAAAATAACATTGTTTATTCTGCTGGGAATTTGTTAAGTTCTTAAATCTGTGGGTGTATAGTTTCATCAACTTTGGAAAAATTTCAGACATTATTTCTTCAAGTATTTTGTCTATCTCCCTCCCCACCTTTTCTTCTCTATCTTTTTTAGTTGCATTGTAAGTATGTTAGGCTGCTTGATATTGTCCCACTGAAAGACTGTTTATTTAAATTTTATATCTTTTTATGTATGTGTTTTATTTGGGATTGTTTTTTGTTTCTATGTCTTTAAGTTCATTGATATTTTTTTACAAGTCTCTAGTAGGCAGCTAATTTCATCCTGAAAAATTTTTTATTACTGACCTCATTATGCTTTTGTTTTCCTTTATATCCTTGAGCATATGAATATATTTATAATAGTCATTTTAATGTTCATGTTTACTAATTCAGTTACCTCTTTTGTTTGAGTTTGTTCCCACCGACTAATTTGTGTCCATCTTGGGTATCCATTATACTTCTTATGGTTTCTAGTACTTTTTGATTGAATTATAGACATTGTGTTTTTTGTTGTGTTTTGGGCTTTTTTCTCATTAGCATTTATCATTACTTACAGTTATAGTTGACCCTTTTAAGGCTATTTTTAAGCTTTTTTTGGAGAGAAGATCTAGAGTAGCCTTTATTCCAGGGCTAATTTTAGCACTACTTCAAAGACATAGTTTTTCTGGAATCTCTACTGAATGCCCTGTGTGTTTAGCATGGCCTCTGCATTCTGACTGGTGGCAACATGAAAAATTCACAGCCCTATATGAATTCTGGGAATTGACATATAGCTCTCCAGTAATGGTTTTTCCCAACACTAATTCTTGCATGGCTTTATAGGGTTTTACCCTATGCATACATTATTCCTCTGAACTAATCATCTATAAGCATAGATTGGTCTTAAACTAAGACTTGAGGGAACCCCTGTACTGATTTCTGGAGCTCTTTTTTTGGCATAGCTTTCTCCCCTCAGGTACTCTGCCCTGCAAATTCTAGCTATATCAGTTCCCTCTGCTCTGGTCTCTGTTTCCTCAACTCAGTAGAATAAATGAGCTGCTTTTGGAACTCTACCTGCAATACAGTCTTAAAATTGCCTCGTTAGAAAGCTTGACTACTGGTAGGACTCACCTTATTTGTTTACCTTTTCTCAGGTATTACGGTCCTTTATTGCCATTTGTTTGATATTTGAAAATAGTTGTTTTCTATATTGTGTCCAATTTTTAATTGATTATTAGAGGAGGGTATTTCTGGATGCTCTTACTCTCTCACAACTGGAAGCAGAAGTCTCTCTCCAACTTGGGAATGGCTTTTCTTTGCACATGAGACTATACTTGGATAATGAAATTTTAAGACCCAAGGAGACCAAGCAGTGGGTTTCTCCTACCCTTTATTTACTACCTGATGATACACCGTTTTCAGCTTTTCATTATAGCTGGGATTTTTTTCATGAATTTGAATAGTCCTAGACTCTTAGAGCTGGCATGACTTGCTTGTTATAGAATTGTACTCTGAGATTTTTTACTGTAGTCTATAAGCAAGTAGCTGGTTTACTTTTACAGTAACATAGTGAGGGTTCCGATTCTTCTAAGACTTTCATCAGGGCTGAAGTAGGACAATGCTAACATCTAATCAACTATCTTATGGGTTACGGAGGGCTACCTGCAAGAAATATAGAGATGTTCGGGGGCACTTAGAAGTACAGTCTGAGCTGGAGACTCAGCTGTTTTCCAAATTTTCTTATCCATTCATTTATAGAATAATTTTTTTTTTTTTTTTGCTTATGTATGTTCGTCTCTCTGATCATTTATCTCTTCCCTCCATCTCTCTTTTCTTACATCCATCCAGTTATTTGGTAGGTTTTATAGGTAGATATCTTTGTTCTAAGTTTTATAGTACCTTTTAGAAATTTTCACTATATCAGATATTCCCCCCATGGATAGCTAAAAAAACTTAGTGACATTATATTTAAAGTTTGCTATTAGAATGTAAAAGTATGTAGACTCCAAAGGGAAGTTTTGGCTTTTGTTTATTTTTTTTTCAGTAGTTTTGAAATAAAAAAGGAAATTCAGTAACAGTGTCTCATCTAGTATCTCTTCAGGATAATATTCTAAGTATGAAACAAGGCTTTAATTTTTTTTTTGTCAACTGCTGTGTTTAAAATATTCCTTAATAGAGTTGTTTCTAAACTTCTGTTTATAAATTTTCGTTGATAGTTCATACATATTGTTTGATCTTATACCTGTTTCTAATTGATTGTCAGGCACAACAGTGGTTAAAATCAAAAGCCAATGGTAAATGGCCTGGTTAAAAATACTAACTTAATGGTTAGTATTTTTAGGGAAATTGACGTGATCAGAATATCCTGGAAGGGTTTTTATCTGTAATTTTTTGCAAAAAACTTGAGCACTCTGGAACTAGGTTTAAAGTTCTAGTCATATGCAAAGAGCTCCTAACTGAGAAATCTAAGGAGACCATTGCACCAAGAAGTCAGAGGATCTTACAATAAGGAATGAATGACTAACTGATTCCTGTATTAAGACTGGGAAATTTTGAATAATAGATGGTTGTTTCCCTTTAAATTTTACCATTCTTCTAAAATATGATTCTTTCCAGCAGGATAAAATAAAAGGTTAGGACTCTTAACATGACATTTTATAAAGAGTCTGAGATATAATAGCAGAGAAATAAAGATATCAAAGTTGTCGGGAGAAAACTTGTTTTATAAGAGGGGGAATAATAAAGTAAGGACTAGGATCAGGTGATGATTGTTTTAAAAAAATTAATGTATTCTTTTCATTTTACAAAACATGAAGAGCATTTGCTAGTTTGTTGGTAGTTTATGTACTATCCCCTCTTTTTTTTCCTAGTTGATTTACTCAATAGGAAGAAAAATAAACTAGAATCTTCAGTATTTTTTTCCTTGTTCCTGATTTTGCCAGTAATATGGTTCTAGATGTAATTGTTTTCTACTTGTTTTAAGGAATATTTAATAGTTGTTTTTTTTTTTTTTTTTTTTGAGATGGCGTCTCACTGTGTCACCCAGGCTGGAGTGCAGAGGCGCGATCTTGGCTCAATGCAACCTCCGCCTCTCCCTCCCAGACTCAAGTGATTCTCCCACCTCAGCCTCCCTAGTGGCTGGGACTACAGGCACGTGCCACCATGCCTGACTGATTTTTGTATTTTTAGTAGAGACGGGTTTCACCCTGTTGGCCAGGCTGGTCTCGAACTCCTGACCTCATGATCTGCCCACCTTGGCCTCCCAAAGTGCTGTGATTACAGGCATGAGCCACCATGCCTGGCCTATTTAATACTTTTTTTAACCTCAGTTTCAAAATTTCGATTACTTTTTCAGAATTATTTTTACTCAAAACACTTCTGACGCCAAATGTATTGGGTATTTTTGTTCACCCAACAACAGATTCTTCAGTTCTCTAGATGTCAACGGGTATCTAGAATCTAAAATTCAATTCACTTCTGACACTACCTACCAGAAGTTAGTGACACTAACCTCACAAGTTAAGGGCTTAGTCCTACAAGAATATTAGTACTTTAGACACCAGTCTAAGTCCCAGGTTTCTACCTGTACTTCTGAAAACTGGCTATAAATTGGGGTTTCCCATGACCTCCTCTTCAGGTTTGATAATTTGCTAGAATGGCTCACAGAACTCAGGAAAACATTTTTCTTACTCGGTTTATTATAAAGGATACAAATGAACAGCCAGAGGAACAGGTACATAGGGCAAGGACCATTGGGGTCCCAAGCCCAGGAGCTTCTTCTCTGTGGGGCTAGGGTGTGCTACCCTCCTGGTATGTGGATATATTTACTATCCTGGAAACTCTCAGAGCCTCATCATTTATGATTTTTTTTATGGAGGTGTCATTATATAGTCATGATTGATTAAATCATTGGCCATTGTTGATGAATTCAATCTTTAGCCCTTCTCCTTTTCCCAAGGGCAGGAGGTGGGGCCTTGATATGATTTGGTTTGTGTCCCCACCCAGATCTTATCTTGAATTCAATCCCATAATCCCCACATGTCATGGGAGGGACCTGGTGGAAGGTAATTGAATCATGGGAGTATTCCCTCCATGCCGTTCTCATACTAGTGAGTTCTCATGAGCTCTGTTGGTTTTGTAAGTGTCTGGCATTTCCCCTGCTGGCACTCATTTTGTCTCCTACTGCCCTGTTAAGAGTGCCTTCCAGCCTGACTGTAAGTTTTCAAGGTCTCCCCAGCCACATGGAACTGTGAGTCAATTAAACCTCTTTTCTTTATAAATTACCCAGTCTTGGGTATTTCTTCATAGCAGTGTATGTGAGAATATAGGCTTGTAACCACATGGTTGATTCCTCTGACAACCAGTCCCTATCCTGAAGCTACCTAGGGGCCCATTTTATTAGTCCATTCTCAGACTGCTATAAACATACCTGAGACTGGGTAATTTATAAAGAATTTTTTAAAAATAGAGGTTTAATCAGCTCACAGTCTCCAGGTCGTACAGGCTTCTGCTTCTGGGGTGGCCTCAGGAAACTTAAAATCATGGCAGAGGGTGAAGGGGAAGCAGACACATCTTTACATGGCCAGCAGGAGAGAGAAAGTGAAGGGGGAAGTGCTACACACTTTGAAACAACCAAAACTCAACACAAGAACGGCAAGGGAGAAGTCTGCCCCATGATTCAATCAACTCCCACCAGACCCCTCCTCCAACACTGAAAATTTCAAATGAGGTATGAGTGAGGACATAGAGCCAAACCATGTCACCCATCAAGAAAGGGCTTATTATGAGTATCAAAAGATACTTCATTTATCCTTCTCATTCTTTAAATTATGAGGGTTTTTTGAAGCTGTATGCCAGGGACTGGGGTGAAGATCAAATACGTATTTTTTATTATGTCACAAATCACACTTTTCTAATCTTATAATAGTTTTATTATTCCTTAATTATTGCTGGATCTGGGTTGTTTTTTTTTTTAACACCTTTGTTATGAAATGCTCGAAGTTATGATTAGGGTGCTGTGTTAATTGTTATAAGTTGTTTTGTGTCTTGTGAACAGGGAACCTTCAAAAGATCCTGTCCCATGATCATCCTCCAGAGTATTCAGCTGATTTCTATGCTGCCTACATTAACATTCTTCTTGGAGTTTTCTACACTGTTTGTCGAGATTTGAAAGAGCTCAGACATCTGGTAAATAAACATTTTGCTTCAAAATATGTGTGTGTGTGTGTGTGTGTGTGTGTGTATTTTTTTTTTCCATGTAGAAATGGTGTGAGATAAGTTAGAAACTAAAATTTTATTCTGGGAATTTGCATACGGCCTCTTGAGGCTAATATACCATAAGTAGAAAGATGTCTGTGGTTTAGTACAAACTTTGGTCTGATCAGAAAAATGTCATTCTCAAATCTTCTCTCTTCCTTTTTTCTCTTTTCTCTAATTGCAGAAAATACAAAACTCCATTAAACTTAAAATGAGGAATAACAGAAAAGAGATGTAAAAACTTGAACAGTTTTACAAGTCTGTTAATGTTTTGTAACAGATTTTGTTTAAGTTTTATGTATGCAGTGATTGAGTTTCTAGAATCTAGATAGACTTGAGTTTGGTCAGAACTTTTCATTGTAGGCCTTTCATTAGTCACTCGCCCTAAGCTGGTAATCTTCCTATAGAAGGTTCTTAAAAAAATTTTTTTAAACAATTAGGATAGCTGTTTATGTTTCAGACAGTTTGGAAAAATGTTGATGTTTAATTTTCCTTTGACCTTTTTCATTTAATATGGGGATGGGAAAGGAAGGAGACAAGAATCTCTGGTTTCTGTTTTAGAAACCTTCAATTAATAATGAAGATCTTATCTCCATTTAACAGAAAACAGTAATATCTATAAGGCTGGAAAACAGTTACTTTCAAAGTAACAGATTCTATGTCTCTTAGCACAATTTCTTCACTTAGCTCTTTTTCTGTTTTTGACCTGAAAAGTATTATTTAGATTCAGTGTGTGTTTGAGACGTAACATAGAAGGCAATCATTTAAAATTATGCTCACATTTAGTATGTTTTTGAAAGTTTCGGATTTCAGGGCTTCTCTGATTTCCATGTAGATTTCAGACATCTTCTCAGTTGGGGAAAAAACAGAACAGTTTTTCCAGTTCAAGCTTATCACTAACATTTCTCGAGAAGTTGAATGTCAGGATCCCTGGCTTCTGAGAGAAATGATAACAGAAGAGATTTACACAGAGGAAAGGTCCAGGAAAACGCACCTGGGTGAGATGGACTTAGGAGCAAATAATCTTTCTCTCCCTTTCCTAGAAAGTAACTTGCAGTTACCACTCTTTAGCGCTTGAATCCTGTGGGAATCTGTGCTGGCAGCCATTTCAAAGTAAATTATAAAGTACAAGAAGGAAAAATTAAGGAAAAGATTTATGGGAAAATAAAATATAAAGAGAGAAATATATATTTTAATATGGTATTTTTTAAAGTTCTTTAGGTTTCACTGAGGAATGATTCTATTTAGGGTGAAGTTACAGCTTTTTTTAACATCATATTCATAAATGTAAAGTATAGTTTAAGTCTTATATTACTATTGGTAATGATAAATAGAGAAAAGGATCCTTGAACATTAAAGAAAAAAATAGCACAGTGTTCTAGTTTCCTCTAAATATAGAACATAGAAGAATAAACATATTCATTTTCCTATTTTCTTCAGATAGATAGTGTTGTTTGTTTCAAAGTTTGTAAGTAGCATTTTGCTTGAAAGTTTATTAAATCACCTGAAAAGTATTTTTTCAGGGATCTTTTCTGTGTGTGTGTGTGCTTTTAGGAATTGGATTTCTGAATTTTTTAGAGGCTAGCTCTATAGGTAGCTTAGGGCAGGAGAAAATAAAGTACTACTTTGAATATTCATTTAGATTTGTTTTCTCTGACAAACCTTATGATATTGCCTTTTTAACTGTTTTTCATAAATTATTAAACATATTTTAGTGTTTCAGCCAAAAAGAAACGCAATACAGTTGTCCCTTGGTATACTTGGGGGATTGGTTTCCATATATATCAAAACCTGAGCACACTTAAATCCTGTCATCAATTCTGCAGAACCTCAGTGTATAAAAACTTAGTCCCCATATTTTCATGAGTTTTATATTCCCTGAATACTATGTTTTTGCTCTGAGTCTGGTTGAAAAAAATATCTGTGTATAAGCGGACCCTCACAGTTCAAACCGTATTGTTCAAGGGTCAGTTGTTTATTTTTATTAGCCAAATTGTTACCAGTTGCTGTTAACATTATGACACTTCAGTGTTATTAAACTATACTTAGATCTGAAAATCTAAAATTAAGGTAAGAAAGTTTGGCTGAAGTTAATAATTTCTTCTTGATTCTTCGCTATACTTAATATTAGCAGAATTTGGAAGATTTTTCTACTTTAAATAATTGTTTTTTGTAAAGTTGAGTAGGAAGAAATTATTTTAATAATTTGGTTCTTAGTTCTCTGTTATGTGTTATATAGTTACACATTTATATATATCTTTTTTCTATGCCTTATTGAATTATTTTGATATGAAATACTGGGAACAAACTAATACTGATATATGGAAGCAGTATGTTTTTACCAGTTTGCTCAAATTACTTTTCAGGAGAATTCCAGTGTTAATTAATGGAAAACTAGTAAGTCGTTATTACTAGTCAATTAGTACTCCTCAAACTTTAGAATACATAGAATTTCTAGAGAGATCAGTAAACATAGATTTCCTGGGTCTTATACTTAGAGATACTGATTTAGTATGCCTGAGATGGTATCAAGAACTTCCATTTGTAACATTCTCAGCTAGTGCTGCCAATCCAAATACTTTGAGTCATACAGAACTCTATGATGTTTAATTTATGAGAATTTTCAGATCTTTACAAAGCAACAGTTAATTTTTTGGGCTTGAGGTTTTTCATTAAATGTTTTATGGTTCTATGTGACATAAATATAACCTAAAAGTACAAATTATGCTTTGTTACTGTAGGGAAATTCACATTTTTACCCTGCAGGTTTGATAATTTGAATCTATAAAACAAACTAAGAGATTAATAGGAAAAAAAAGCATACAAATTTATTTTTTTATTAATTTTTAAATTTAATTTAATTTTATATTAAGTTCCAGGATGCATGTGCAGGATGTGCAAGTTTATTACATAGGTAAAACGTGTACCGTGGTGGTTTGCTGCACCTATCGCCCCTTCACCTAGGTGTTAAGCCCTACATGCATTAGCTATTGCATACAAGTTTATTAATATGCATATAGGCACAGGAGCCTTACACAAAGTATGAGCCTCAAAAGGTAGGGGACAGATAAGGAGGGCCAGAGGTTCAAATTTGTATACCATCCAGAGGTTACAGAAGGAAAATGGGCTTGGGCATGGCATAACAGATTACTGGGGGGAGAGAAGAGAAAACACATGGTTAGGGAAGGCAGTCTTGTTGTGCAAATGAAACCTCATAGGTAGCAACTTTCAGATAGAATAGATAGTAGCCTGTGCTAAGTTTCTCTATCAGACGTTCAAAGGTGTCAGACCCTGAAGTCTCTTTCCTGAGAGCTAATCTTTCCTAAATCCAAGGTGAGGGATGATCAGAGAAAGCCTGTTTTCTGCTTATTTCCTCTACAGATGCAGATCTCCCTCACACGCACACACACAAAACGGCCTTTCAGTGCAATTCTTGTGCTTGCAGCCCCTCTGATTAGCCATATCAAAATATGCCAAAGAAGTATATTTTTGGTGAGACACTCCATTCTCTTTTATCATATAATTTTATATACAGAGGCTAATATATTAGGCAGGATTTATCCAATTAAAAAATATTTTATGTTGTGCTATCATTATTGGTATTTTTGCTGTTTTGTTATTATACTACTAAGCTACAATTACCTTTTTTTTTTTTTTTTAGAAAGAAGCGGGGTCTTGCCATGTTGCCCAGGCTGGAGTGCGGTGACTATTCACTGGTACAGTCACCGCACACTATAGCCTTGATCTCCTGGGCCCAAGCAATCCCTCTGCCTGAGCATCCTTAGTAGCTGGGATTATAGGTGCATGCCACTGCATATAATTATGTTTGACTGGAGCAATTGCTTTACGTAAAATTTCCTGAATTGTAGAACACATTTTACTTGAAAAATAAATTTCTAATTGTGATTGAACAGTGCGTTATTCTTCTCTTTATTTTTCTTTACTTACAGGCAGTACTTAATTTCCCTAAATATTGTGAACCTGTGGTTAAAGGAGAAGGTAACTGTAATTTTACTCATTAATATTTATTTTGAGAAAGCTTTTTATAAGATATAAATTACTGAAATTTTCTTCCCTTTGGGTAGCAAGTGAACGTGATACTCGCAAACTGTGGAGAAATATTGAACCTCATTTGAAGAAAGCCATGCAGACTGTTTATCTCAGGGAAATATCAAGGTAATTTTCTGTTTTTATGTATACTGTTTTTTATATCTTTATTTGGGATATATACTCTCTTAACCTAAATAACAGAGAAAGGGACTCTAAAAGAAAACGATACCCATTTGAGAATTGGCATTGCAGTTGGAAGGCACATGCTGTAGTAATAAACTCTGCATCATCAGAGAGGTAAAGAAAAACAATGTTTTTAAAGGAAGAATGAAGAGCATTACATAATTGTTTTGAGATAATTACTCTTGGCAACAAGGATCAATAACAACGATGACACCAGTTCAGAGCTGGACAAGCAGTTGCTGGGCAGATGTCCTCACTGAGGTATTTTTTTGTGTAGGGATTGCGTTAGCTTTTATAAAAGGTTATGGTTTTTTCAGTCTTTTGTAATAGTTCTTTTTATCAGTACATGATAACCCTTCCTTAATACATGAGAACTCTTCCTTCATGGCCTTTCTTGGCTCTGTTTTTTCAGGATTTTAAATCATGTAACTCCATTTTAATTCTGACAACTTTTACATTTTCCCCCTTTAATCAAGATATTTCTCCAAAAGCATTGCTGATCAGTCATCCTGTAGTTAGGTTTTTATTGTACCTTGGTGTCAGAACAGACTTGTCCTGGGTTTTGTGTGTTCACCTGTTGAAAGGAGTGAATGATGGCTAGGAGTCAGTGTCAGAACCCTTTTAGGGAGGTTTAAGGGAGTAGCTAAGTCTACCTAGAATCCATTGTGAAGTTTAATTTTGTCTGTTCCATAGGTGTTGGCTATCATTGCAAAGTGCTGGGTCCGCATTGTTCTGTTAGAAGTTGTACTTTTACAGAATTTTTTTTTTTTTTTTTTTTTTTTAGCTGGAGTTTCCCTCTTATTGTCCAGGCTGGAGTGCCATGATGCGATCTCAGCTCACTGCAACCTCTGCCTCCCAGGTTCAAGCAATTCTCCTGCCTCAGCCCCTCAAATAGCTAGGATTATAG
Source organism: Sapajus apella (assembly GCF_009761245.1). Lineage (NCBI taxonomy): Eukaryota > Metazoa > Chordata > Mammalia > Primates > Cebidae > Sapajus > Sapajus apella. Next base: position 36,584,149 of record NW_022436947.1, read on the forward strand.
GCGTGCACTACCATGCCCGGCTGATTTTTGTATTTTTAGTAGAGACAGGGTTTCCCCATGTTGGTCAGGCTGATCCCGAACTCCTGACATCATGTAATCCACCTGCCTCAGCCTCCCAAAGTGCTGGGATTACAGGTGTGAGGTACTGCACCCAGCATCTGCAGAAATTTGACAGCCAACAAGTGCAAAGTTTAAAAAGGAAAATACAAAGTAAAATGTATAGTAATATGACAATCCCAGTTTGTATAGTGCTTACTCACTCACTGTAAGGCTGGGAAAATCTTTGAAATCAGGCAATTCTGTGCACATTTTCTAATATGATATGATAGTCAAAGTCTTGGTAATATAACCAGTGTTTCCAGTTATATTCTGTTATAAAGAGAGAGCAAATTCTTATTGAACTTAGTAAAATACCCATGAAGAGTTTTTGAATTTTAGAGGAATGAAATAAGGAGAAAAAGCAGATGCTTGACCTTGGTTCACAAATTTACTTTACTCAATTGCTAGTTAGCAATTTTGTAAAACTGTAACTCTAGGTAGCTTTAGAGAGAAAATTTTCTTAAACCTAGAAAACAAAAACAAGCAAAAAACATAATATTTCAAACAAAAATCATGTTAACATTATCTTCATCAGTTATTCAGTCTCATGTAATTAAATTTTGTTCTGTTTGATCTTGATTAGCAGTTTCATGAGCCTATCATTTCTTCATTAGAGTTCTGATAGATTTTTATTTAATCCATTGATCTTTAAGTTTCTAGAAACATGTATTTAAGAGTACTATTAGAATCTTTTTTTATAAATCTGATTGCAAATACTTTTAGATAAAAATAAGAGCAATAACTGTAGGATGACAGAGACTTAGAATAGCTATGGTTAAAAATTCGATGAAAGTTTACCATAATCAGAAATTGACAAGGAAATTTGATTATTTTTGTGGTATATGATATATAACCACAATTATGACTTGATGACATATTAGATCTCTAACTTTTAGACAATTTTAGAACATTGATATTAATCACATACCTCTAACTGAAAGAAGATCCAGTATTACCATTTGGCAATGCTTCTTATACCATTTACAAAATAAATTTAATCATTTTATATCTTTACAATGTGAGAAATATGCAACTTGAGGCCTTCCAAGGGCTTAACTAGAAAATCCAAAAGTTAGTTCTGGGTCAAAAATATTTAATTTAGAATTTTGATATTGGGGAATTCAAGGTTTAAACATCTGGTCAAAACAAGATTACAGGTCACTAAAATAATACTCATTCATTTAACCAGAATGATAACCAAAGGACTTTGAAAGCAATATAGAAAGTTACCTGGATTTAAAAAACCTTAACCCTTTCAAAGCTATTTTCCTAAGTAATAAAAAAATAAAAATAAAAACTAGTAAGGACAACACAAAGTTATCTTGATAAAATGCAAAATATTTGGTTTTGGGCCAATTACCAAAAAAGTAGAGAAGAACCTCTTGCCGTCTGATTGCTTCTCCTTATAGCAAGCCCATTTAAATAACCTGGAAGTTGAACCCGATGAAAACAGTAATTGAATTTAATCAGACACAGGAAGAATGTGTGGTCATGGTTATGAGTACACAACATGGAGTGTAAACAAGAAAACTAGTACCTTGAGCAGGGAAATACATGGCTTTTAGTAACAGCATGGGAAGTTTCCTGATTACATGGAATGATTCAGACACATTAAGAAAGGCCAAGTGTACAGAATCAAGCTATACTGAAGGAAAACATTGCTTTTGTAGGCCATCAAAATAAACATTTTAGAGTTAGATTATAATCAGTGGAACAAAGTTATATCAAAGTCAAAGGAGAGAGTTATCACCTCAGTCAAGGTTAAAGGTGTACTTTCTCAAGGGGAGAAAGAGTTGAAAGCGTTCATGTATGGCATGGAGTAAGATACAGCAAACATTAAACTTCTGAGCTATAAATCTGAGAAGCTTTAAGAGGGAAATTCTACCTCAAGAAATGAAATTACCATTCTAAGGGAAGAAGACAGATTTACTAACCTGAAATTAAATGAAGACTGCAAAACAGAAGAAAAACAAACAACAACAAAAACCCCCTGCAGTTTAGAAGATAGCTATTAAAAAAGCAGATTTCAGAATTCAAAGTAAAAACCTATTCTAATTTTTACTACAAGCAGATCAATTCTTAGGAAAAATTTTTTTAAAAACCACACAGCTTTTTTCTAATGTAGTGGACCAAATTTCTAGTTTTATATTGAGAAATGTATTTATCTCAGAGTTCAATCTTTGGGAAGACTTAAAAATAATTTCCTTCTAATTATAGCCAACTTGATCACACACAAATTTGTTTAATAAATCTACCCTTCACAAACCTTATTATGACTTATATAAACCATCTATGACATGCTTAGATCTTTAGTTTTGTCTTATGCTTTCTCTGTTTAAATAGCTACGTTTAGAACAACATATTTACCACACAAAATTATTTCTCAAATTTATCCTTGTTTTGACTGGATGTAGTGCTTCACACATGTAATTCTAGACACTCTGGGAGGCCAAGACGCCAGAATTGCTTGAGCCCAGGAGTTCAAGACCAGCCTGGTCAACATAATGAAACCCTGTCTCTTAAAAAAAAAAAAATTCACTTTTCTTTTTAACCTTCTTTTACCAAAAATACATATTTATACCCTTAACTTTACACATCTGTATCTCCTACTTACTGGTTCCTTTCTATCATGTTTCTGTTTTCATCTTGAATTTACTTTTGGAAATAACCTTAAGTAACCTTCAGAATTTAGACAAAATTATTCTTTTTTTCTCAATGAAAAACACCTTTTTTTGGCTTTTTAAGAATTGTCATTAAAAACAGATTTTATTTTTGGGGGTACACTTTGTGTGCAGAATAATATATGTTAATTTGAATTGTTAAGCACCATAATAAATGGAGCTAGGAAAACTGGTTAACCATATGCAGAAAACAGAAACTGGACCCTTTCATGCAAGTTAAACAAACTTAACTCAAAATGGAATAAATACTTAAATGTAAGTCCCAAAACCATAAAAACCCTAGAAGAAAAATTAGGCAGTACCATTCAGGACATAGACATGGGCAAAGGCTTCATGACTAAAACACTAAAAGCAATTGTATCAAAAGCCTAAATAGACAAATGGGATCGAATTAAAGAGCTTCTGCACAGCCAAAGAAACTATCATCAGAGTGAACAAGCAGCCTACAGAATAGGAGAAAATTTTTGCAATGTATTCATCTGACAAAGGTCTAATATCCAAAATCTGCAAGGAATTTAAACAAATTTACAAGAAAAAAACAACCCCATCAAAGAGTGGGTGAAGGATATGAACAGACACTTCTCCAAAGAAGACATTTTGCAGCCAACAAACATGAAAAAAAGCTCATCATCCCTGGTCATTAGAGAAATGAAAATCAAAACCACAATGAGTTAACATCTCACACCAGTTAGAAATGGCAGTCATTAAAAAGTCAGGAAACAACAGATGCTGGTGAGGCTGTGGAGACATAGGAATGATTTTACACTGTTGGTGAGAGTGTAAATTAGTTCAATGATTGTTGAAGACAGTGTGGCGATTTTTCAAGGATCTAAAACCAGAAATACCATTTGACCCAGTGATCCCATTACTGGATTTATATACCCAAAGGATTATAAATCATTCTATAGAGACACATGCACACATATGTTTATTGCAGCACTATTTACAATAACAAAGATTTGGAACCAACCCAAATGCCCATCAGTGATAGACTGGATAAAGAAAATGTGGCTCATATATACCATGGAATACTATGCAGCCATAAAAAAGGAATGAGTTCATGTCCTTTGTGGGGACATGGATGAAGCTGGAAGCCATTATTCTGAGCAAAGTAACATGTTTTCACTCGTAAGTGAAAATACTACATGTTCTCACTCATAAGGAAACTTGAACACATGGACACAGGAAGGGGAAAAGCACACACTGGGGACTTTTGTGGGTGGAGGGCAAGGGGAAGGGAGAGCATTAGGACAACGACTTAATGCATGTAGGGTTTAAAACCTAGATGAGGGGGTGACAGGTGAAGCAAACCTCCATGGCACATGTATATCTATGTAACAAACCTGCACATTCTGCACATGTATCCCAGAACTTAAAGTAAAATTTTAAAAAAAGAATTCTCATTAAAAACACTTCTAAGTTTTTGGGGTAAACTTTGTGTACAAACTTATATATGTTAATTAGAATTGTTAAGGTTACTTTTAGTAACCTTAATTGCTAGTAAAAACCAAGGAAGCAAGAAAGTTTGAAATGCACATAACAGTTTTTTACAGATAAGAGCCATTTTATAATTTTACAAATGTTTCTCTATAATGTATTCATCTGAATACATTATACATGTATATATCTGAACTGCACATAACAGTTTTTTATAGACGAGAGCCATTTTATAATTTTACAAATGTTTCTCTATAATGTATTGATTACAAATGTTTCTCTAACTTTTATGTGTATTAGTAGTAGTCTTTTTATAGGCTTTAAGAAGCCAAGAACAAACTTATGTTTAGTAATTTATGTTTCAGTACTTCATCTTATTTGGAGGTGATTCAGACATTCAATGAGTATTATTTAATTCAACTATAAATGTTTATGCTACTTAGGTTTACCTAATTTATTTATGTTTAGCAGTTGTAAGTAGATTACTTATGAAAACTGAGGTATTAGGCAAGGCTAGTCATTAGTTCAAGCTATTTCCATGTTTGCCATTTTTTAAAATTATTATTATACTTTAAGATCTGGGGTACCTGTGCAGATCGTGCAGGATTGTTACATAGGTATATACATTGCCATTAGTGATTTGCTATATCCATCCCCCGCCACCTATATTAGGTATTTCTCCTAATGTTATCCCTCCCCAATCCCCCGACACCCTGCTATCCCCCGCCAGCCCCTCACCCCCACAACAGGCCCCAGTGAGTGATGTTCCCCTCCCTGTGTCCATGTGTTCTCATTGTTCAACAGTTGCTTATGGGTAAGAACATGTGGTGTTTGGTTCTTGTGTCAGTTTGCTAAGAGTGATGGTTTCCAGCTTCATCCATGTCCCCACAAAGGACATGAACTCACCCTTTTTTATGGCCGCATAATAGTCCATGGTACATGTGCCACATTTTCTTTTTCCAGTCTATCATTGATGGGCATTTAGGCTGGTTCCAAGACTTTGCTATTGTAAACAGTGCCACAGTGACCATACGTGTGCATATGTCTTTATGATAGAACGATTTTTAATCCTTTGGGCATATACCCAGTAATGGGATTGCTGAGTCAAATGGTACGTCTATTTCTAGATCCTTGAGGAATCGCCACACTGTCTTCCACAATGATTGAACCAACTTACACTCCCACCAACAGTGTGAAAGTGTTCCTATTTCTCCACATCCTCTCCAGCATCTGTTGTCTTCAGATTTTTTGATGATTGGCATTCTGACTGGTGTGAGATGGTATCTCCATGTGGTTTTGATTTGCATTTCTCTAATGACCAGTGATGATGAGTACTTTTTCATGTTTGTTGGCTGCATACATGTCTTCTTTTGAGATATGTCTGTTGATATCCTTTGCCCACTGTTTGATTTTTTTTTTTTTCTTGTACATTTGTTTAAGTTCTTTGTATATTCTGGATGTTAGCCCTTTGTCATATGGGTAGCTTGCAAAAATTTTTTCCCATTCTGTTGGTTGCCAGTTTACTCTAATTATTGTTTCTTTTGCTGTGCAAAAGCTCTGGAGTTTAATTAGGTCCCATTTGTCTATTTTGGCTTCTGTTGCCGTTGCTTTTGGTGTTTTAGTCATGAAGTCCTTGCCTATGCCTGTGTCCTGAATAATATTGCCTAGGTTTTCTTCTAGGGTTTTTATGGTGTTAGGGCTCTGTTTAAATCTTTAATCCACCTGGAGTTAATTTTTGTATAAGGTGTAAGGAAGGGGCCCAATTTCAGCTTTCTGCACATGTTTAGCCAGTTTTCCCCACACCATTTATTAAACAGGGAATCCTTTCCCTATTGCTTATTTTTGTCAGGTTTGTCAAAGATCAGATGGTTGTAGATGTGTGGCGTTACTTCCAAAGCCTCTGTTCCATTCCATTGGTCTATGTATCTGGTTTGGTACCAGTACCATGCTGTTTGATTACTGTTGCCTTGTAGTATAGTTTGAAGTCAGGTGTTGTGATGCCTCCAGCTTTGTTTTATTTTACTTAGGATTGTCTTGGCTATGTGGGCATTTTTTTGGTTCCATATGAAGTTTAAGGTGTTTTTTTCCAGTTCTGTGAAGGAGGTCAATGGTAGCTTGATGGGGATAGCATTGAATTTATAAATACTTGGGTCATTATGGCTGTTTTCACGATATTGATTCTTCCTAACCATGAGCATGGAATGTTTTTCCATCTGTTTGTGTCCTCTCTTATTTTCTGGAGCAGTGCTTTGTAGTTCTCCTTGAAGAGGTCCTTCACATCCTTTGTTAGTTGTATTCCTAGGTATTTTATTCTCTTTGCAGCAATTGTGAATGGGAGTTTGCTCATGATTTGGCTCTCTGTTTTTCTGCTGTTGGTGTATAGGAATGCTTGTGATTTCTGCACGTTGATTTTGTATCCTGAGACTTTGCTGAAGTTGCTTATCATCTTAAAGAGATTTTGGGCTGAGGCAATGGGGTCTTCTAAATATATAATCATTTCATCTGCAAATATAGACAATCTGACTTACTCTTTTCCTAATTGAATGCGCTTTGTTTCTTTTTCTTGACTGATTGCCCTGGCCAGAACTTCCAATACTATGTTGAATAGGAGTGGTGAGAGAGGGCATCCTTGTCTAGTGCCAGATTTCAAAGGGAATGCTTCCAGTTTTTGCCCATTCAGTATGATATTGACTATGGGTGTGTCATAAATAGCTTTTATTATTTTGAAATATGTTCCATCGACACCTAGTTCATTGAGAGTTTTTAGCATAATGGGCTGTTGAATTTTGTCAAAGGCCTTTTCTGTATCTTATTGAGATAATCATGTGGTTTTTGTCTTTGGTTCTTTTTATGTGATGGATTATGTTTATAGATTTGCGTATGTTGAACCAGCCTTACATCCCCAGGATGAAGCTGACTCAATCATGATGGATAAGCTTTTTGAGGTACTGTTGGATTTGGTTTGCCAGTATGTTATTGAAGATTTTTGCATCACGGATATTGGCCTGAAATTTTCTTTTTTAGTTGTGTCTCTGCCAGGTTTTGGTATTAGGATAATGTTGGTATCATAAAATGAGTTAGAGAGGACTCCTTCTTTTTGTATTGTTTGGAATAGTTTCAGAAGGAATGTTACCAGCTCTTCTTTGTATATCTGGTAGAATTTGGCTGTGAATTCATCTGGCCCAGGACTCTTTTTTGCTGTTAGTCATTTTTATAGCTTGTGAATATCAGGTGTTCACCTAAGTAAGAACCTTAAAATTAAAGTGGTGGGTATTTTTCTGATTACTTTGGAGGTATAGCTGTTTTTATTAAACAAACAATATTAAATTAGTCTTAATTATCAAAGAGATACAGAAACAAAGATTATTCTGTTTTTAGGCTGAGTTTATAGTTTTATACTTTTGTGTGAAACCCTGATACCTTAGCTTAAAACCTCTTGTCTATTAGAGACAAATATAAAACTACCTGGCCCATAAATCCCAGCAAAAATCTATGCTGACAATTCTGAAGACATTTCTATGTTTATTTTATCAACAAGTTTAAAAGCAGCTTGCTTATTTATTTTTATATTTAAAAAATTAATTTATTGAACTACTGTACAAAAAAATCCTAAGTTCCCTAACCAACTAAATGGACTCCCTCTGGGCAAAGGGGACCCAGAAGAAACCAGAAAAACTATTCCTGGCCATGAGGGGAAGGGAGGCCAGACATAGCCCCTCCTTTTTGGAGCTTAGGCACCAGTGACCAGCATTAACATTAAAGCAGATAGATCATAAGATGACAAAACAGACTCTTTGTGTCAGTAAGAAACCAAATTCCAATTTGACTCTGATATAGAATCACATATCAAAAAGCAGACACCAAAGGAAGTAAAAGTGTTTTACCTCAAAATATTTTTTGATGTATTTTGAAAATGGCCTGTAAAGTCTTCTTTGATGGGGGAAATTTGCATCTGTAGAGAATCCCCATTAATGCAGCCAGGGTTTCCCTTTCTGTGCCTTTCCCAGATAACTAGCTTATTTATTAAAGGTTCATTTAAGTCACTTGTCATTTGGTTTAATTACTGTATACTTTAACAGTTTTTATTATTGCTTATTTAAGCCAATCTGAATAGAATTCCCTAAGGGATTTCTGGACAACTGTGCCAGATTTTACCATGTAGACACAACATATAACACAACACATGGATATATGTATAAACACAAACACATATACACACTGGTTTATAAAAACATAGTTGGAGCCAAACACTATTTCTGATAAAATTGGGACCTGTTCTCTTGGATAAGGCAGTTTCCATAGCAGTTTGATTTTTAAAACATTTCTTTTGATTCTTTTTTCAGTTTCCAGTAAGTTTAGGGTTACACATTCTAGTGTTTATATTTTAGATAGGACTAGCTGAATTGTATAAGAAAAACATCTCCAAGTATCCTAGAATTAGTAACACATTTTTCTTTTGTTTATTGGTCTGGTTTGCTTGACTGGTCAGTGTGGATGGGGAAGCATTTTAGCAGGGTGTTTTTTGTTTGTTTGTTTGTTTGTTTTAGCTTTTTCTAGTTCTTGCATGGCAGACAAAACATTTTTTATGCCAGACAGAGACATTTTATATTATTGCTCTGAGCTCAAGATTTTAACCTCTTTGATCTGAGAGCCTCTTATAAACATTTACCACTTCTTTTCTTTTAGAACATCAATTCTTTAATTAACTGTTCCATCACTCAAAGCAATTGTTAGTAAGGCAAACCTAAATTTACATTTCCAGGAAATGTCTAGGTTGTCAGTTGCCATGGAGCTGATATAATTTGTATAACAATAATTTGAAAGCACTCTAAGACTTTTTCCCCCTTTCTTTCTTTGCTGGAATGCCATAGTGGCAAGTTTATCTCAATACCAGCAGAAAAAGTGACTAGATTCAAAGTAGGCAAGAAAAAAATAGAGAGGTAGAGAAATTAGAATGCTCTACATATTTTAATTCTTTACTTGGTTGCAATTTTTTAATAAGTTTAAAGATTTCAAATAATGGCCATTGTGCTCCAAATTTTCCTTGATGTCCTTTTGTTACCAGTGGCAAATTCATTTGGGCCTGCAGCAACCTCAGTTCTTTTCTTCCCAGAAGAAAGAATTCTACCAAGGAAGCACAAGGTACAAGGAGAGACAGGCAAGTTTTAGAACAGGAGTGAAAGTTTATTAAAAAGGTTTAGAACAAGAACAAAAGGAAGGAAGGTATACTTGGAAGAAGGCCAGGCAGGCAACTTGAAAGATAAGTGCCCCATTGACCTTTGACTTAGAGTTGTATATAGTGGCATACTTCTGGATTCTTGTGACCCTTCTCTGATTCTTCCCTTGTGGTGGGCAGTGGCCTGCTAGCCCTTGAGAGGTGAGCATGTGCAGTGCGTTTACTGGCCTTGTACATATGCTCACTTGAGGTGTTCTTCCCTTACCAGTGGAATGTCCCTGGAAAGTCATATACTAGTTATATGCCTCTATTTTGCCTCTTGCTGCACATGCCTGAGCTTACCCACCCAACTCCTGAGATCTTATTGGAAAGCTGCTGATCACCAGTTTCAGGTGTTTCTGTCTATTGGGAGACTGCCTTTGCATGGTGCCAGCGGTGACCAATTATTAGAGAGACAGTGTGACAATAGGCTGCCCATCACCCTAGGGTTGCCTGACATTCCTGGTGGGGTAGGGGGAACCTTCGCCTGTCCTGCTCATGTCTGACTAGCTACGTTCTGTAACCATTTGCCCATCAATTAAAAAATATGCCCAAGAATGGTCCATAATATAGCTGGCAGGAATCGCCAAAGGAAGATTGTTTTAGCATGCCTTTAGCATTTGAGGATCCCATTTTGTTTTTTTTTTTTTTAATCACTCAAGAGCAAAGAAAATCCTATAAATCTTATCAGGGAATATTAGGTGTTTGGACCAGTATTTTAGATGTTGGTGACATCGTAGTGGCTTTTAATTAGCTATCCTGTGCCCACCATCTAGAATGATTATTTTTGCTTTTTGTAGATTCTTAGAAATAAGCAAGAGAAAAGAGCTAAATTATTTATGGATATGTGTTACCAAACCAAAATGAAACCAAGGTAAAATTTACAAAAATTTTAAACCCAGGTATGCAGATTAAACAAAATACTAAATTTGGCATGTAGAACCAGAAGTGAATTCACTGGAAAAGACATATTTCACAGATAGAACACAAATTTTATAGTAACCAGAGTATTCAAACCAGAAGGACGCTTGTCCTTATGCCAGAAAGAGACTGCCAGAAAAGCCAGAAAGTTATTATTATCCCAAGAGGATTGTAAGACCCTTTCTTAAAGTGGCCTTAATCAGATCCTGAATGAATTCAAGAGCTTCCATCAAAAAGTGGGAGGCTCATGAGGGTAGAAAAGGTGAGCCGTGGAAGCAGAAAGTTCAAAGAGCTCAAGTAAGTACTACATGCCAGTTCTAAGAACTGTTGATTCCTTCTGAAGGTGATCTTTCTGCAGGTCTCACTTCAATATGTCAACATAAATAGCAGAGAGGGACTCTAAAAGAAAATGGTATCTCTTTGAGGATGGGCATTATAGTGGAGATGTACATGCTGCATATTCAGGGAAGTAAAGGGAGACAAAGGTTTTTAAAGGAAGAATGAGGAGAATTACATAATTGTTTTAAGGTAATTATTCATGGCGACAAGGTTCAATAACAAAGGTGGTACCAGTTCAGAGATGGACAGGCAGTTGCTGGGCAGACATCCTCACAGGATTTTTGTATAAGGTTATGGTTGCCTTTGTGCAAAGTTATGGTCTTTTCGGGTTTTTGTGATAGTTCTTTTATCAAGCATTATTCATGAGAATTTTCTTCATATCCTTCCCGGGCTCTGTTTGTCAAGGTTTTTAGCTCAACTGACTCCATTGTTACACAATTTGAAACAAAGCTTTTTTTTTTTTAACCTAGAAAGTTATAGGAAAGTCAGTACTAGCTTTCTCATATTTATACTAGATATTTGAATGATATAAAGAAAATTTGATTATAAAAGAGATGAACCATCATAAATTGACATTTGTCTATTATTAAAATTTCTTAGTAGTGAAGCGTCTCAGGAGAGACATGGTGGCACCTAGTGCATGAGAAGAACATGATTTTGATTTCTAGCTTAGCCATTGTCTGCCATGTGTGATCTTAGCAAGTTCTAAAACCTCTAGGCCTTGGCTTCCTCTTCTAACAATCCTTAGAAGATTTAAATAATATATCTGAAAATGATTGTGAATAATAAAATATCTTATAGATAATAGATTAAGTCCAGATTCCAAATCAGTATAGGAAACTTAAACACATAAACACTACTTGCTTTTCTTTATAGTCATTTTTTACTGTTTTTCTCTCATGAATGCCTTACTGTATCACTAACTACTTTTCCTTAATAATTTTGTTTGATGTCGATATAATTAGCTGATATAGCCTGTAATTCAGGTAAAAATTTAGTAGCTTCTTAATTAGCAGAAATACTACAAAGATACTATTATTCCTTTTCCCTTTTTAATAACAAAAACTCATTTGATAAGAGTTTTCTGAAGTCATAGAATGGAAAAGCTTGTGATGTTTTCTTCTAAAGGTAGGAAAATTTTTTTTGCATGTTAAAATGATTCTTACATAATAATGAAGGGACTTCTAGTCCCATAGGATAATTATGGCCACCTAAATCCAATTCTCTCCGTAATATCAGTAAGGACAGCCAACAGAACCACCTGTAACCCTTGCCTACTGTATTAATATGAGTTAGAGATTGCTACAAACTTCAATTTTTATGTATCAGTAGTGAAGTAAAAACTGAAACCAGCAGGGCCAGTTGTGGAGCTTATGCTGAGGTGAAAAGTCAAAGACTGAAAGGAAAAGAAAAGATTGTTGGGACAAGGGGTAGGTTGACTAGTAGTGGTGAAATATGAATAAAATCAGTTGCCAGAAAGAGTTCAACCCTGAGTGAGAAAGTAGTGAATGGTTCTGAGCCTGGAAAGATTAGAGCAGTGGCTACTGGAGAATCAAAGTGGCTTTTTTTTTTTTTTTTTGAGATAGGGTTCCACTCTTGTCGCCCAGGCTGGAGGAGTACAGTAGCAAGATCATGGCTCATTGCAGCTTCAGCCTCCCTGGGCCCAGGTGATCTGGCCACCTCACCCTCTAGAGTAGCTGGGACTATAGCCTTGTGCCACCACACTTGTCTAACTTTTTGTATTTTTTTGTTTTAAGAGTGTACGGGGCCAGAGTTAGCATGATAGTCTTCGGAAAGTACTGTTTTGAGGAGAGATAGTTGATTAAGATAGGTGTGATATTCTTTTGAGAGTTGGTAATGAAGGAAAAGAATGGAAAGAAAGGATAGAAATTAAAGATTCCTTTTGTCCCCCCAACAGAAATGACAAAATCGGAAGTTAAGCCAATCCCTCTTTTTCAGAATGGCACCATTTATTAAAGAAACTTGACTTCATTATTTTTACAGAAGGAAGTGCTTTAGAATTAAGTAGTAATCTGTGCCACCTGAAAACCTTAACTCCTGCATTCATAGAATCACCTGTTACTACTGCTTCAGGCAAATATTAGGCATTTCAAAATGAAGAAAAGACAACATGGAAAAGCCATGTAAAGGTATTATAAGAAGAAACAGAAAATGTGAGTAAAAACAGTTCAGTTAATGAAAATTTCCCGCTTAACACTGAAAACAGAGCAGAGGAAGACTGCCGTACAACAGCTTGACTTGGTTTAGATTTTTTTTAAAAGCATTTTCAGGTATGTAAAGAATACTTTAAGTTTGAAATTTAGTAACTCAGAATAAATGGACAAAGAACAGGGAATGTGAAATAAAAGTTGATCGAACTCGAGAGCAGAGTTCAGGCAATAGTAGTTAGTAATGAAAATGGAAAAGGGAGAGCAGATTCAACTGAGAACATAATAACGGACATCGAGGAGAGGACCAAAAATAACCAAGAGAACAAAACTAAAAAAAGAGGTAAATATGACAGACTTACCTCTTTGTCCAGTAAATGTGACAAATCTGATAGAGAAAGAAGATTTAACATATATTTAATTGGAGTTCCTGAAAACAGAAAACAACAATAGATTAGAAATAAGATCTAAAATTATAATCTAAGAAAACATTTCAGAAATAGAAGACCTAACTTTACACATCAAAATAGTTCATTTTCCCAATTAATCGAGAATCATCAATTCTGAAACTGTGCTTGTATATTGTACTGTAAAAAATTATCAGGAATTTAGTGACTTAACACAACACATAATTACCATGTTATAATTTTGTATGTCAGAAGCCTAAAACAGGTCCACAGGACTTTCCTTCTAGAGGCTCTTGAGAGGAATCTGTTTATTTGCCTTTTCTAGCTTCTAGAGGCTGCCTGCATTCCTTGGCTTATGGTTCCATTCTCCATCTTCTAAAATCTAGAAGTATAGTGTTTTCTCTTCTCTCTGACTTGTCTTCGTCTTAAAAGGATCCTGTGACTATTTTGGGCCTATCTGGATAATGCAGTATAATGTCTATCTGAAGATCCTTGACTGTCACATCTGCTAAGTCCCTTTTACCCTGTAAGAATGTATTCACAGGTTCTAGGGATTTGGACTTTGATATCTTTGGAGGCGGAGGCAGGGCCATTATTCAGCATAAGCTGAATACAGACTTCTTGGAAAGCATTTAGACTTTAAAAATAACAGAAAAAAAATCTCTGAACTTTCAGGCAAAAAATATAAGTCACTTAAAAAGGAAAATGAATTAGTAAAAAAGCAAGACCACAAATGGATCAACAATTTCAAGAAACTCAAGGAGAAAAAAGGTGTAAGCCAAATAATTTTATATTCAGTCAACCTGTCATTCAACTATCAAGGCTAGAGAGAAGCAATATTAAACATGGAAGAACTCAGAAGACACTACTTATAAGGCATTTCTTAGGACAACCTTGATGTAAAAAAGAGATGATTGGAGAAACTAACAAAAGGGTTGATGTTGAACATTGAATGTGATTAAGTTTACCTCAAAACTAAAATTAAGGTGGAAATAAAAGCAGAAGAATAGTATGTAAATATTATGTATTCTGACAAGGTAGGAATATTACAACTTAAAAAATGGGAAAAGAAGGAAAAGAGAATAGAATAAACTTGTTGATTGATATGCAGGTGAGAGATGGGTATCAAAGAATACTTCAAAAGCTAAAACTATTTTTTAAGAAGTATACTCAAAGAAGGCCAACAGTCATCCTTATCTCTTCCACTGTGTTCTTCATAAAGATTTTGAATATTTAATTGTTCTAATCCAGGATTATTTTTAAATTAGCCCTGTATATTAACTCATTATTTTTAAGGGTTTTAGAGTTGGAGAGGGCCTTTGCATCGAACTTCCTTTTTTTTTTTTTTTTTTTTTTTTTTTATGAGAAAGCTATTCATTTTTTCGAACTCATGCAGCTAGAACTGTCCTAGGTCATTCATTTTTCATTATACTATAATGTGTTGCTTTATAAATTCAATTTGTCATATGATAATCACTTCATATTCTTAATAGCGTTTTGGTTGTTTAATAGTTTTAATTGCAAGTAAGGCCAGGATGGGGCCATTAAAATACCATGAACTTTGCAAGCATCCTACAAGGATTTGACTCATAGCTCCACTATTGACTGGCTAAGTGTCCTTGGGTAACTTAACCTCTGGGCCTCAGTTTTCTGGTGTGAGACCTACTCTGAGAAATTGCTATAGAATTTAGAAATAGTATATGACAATTTTACCTAATATGCTAACTAGAACATTGGGAGTTTTACTGAATGTTGGTGGATTGACTGATTGATTGATTGATTGGATAGAGGCTCACTCTGTCACCCAGGCTGGAGTGCAGTGGCACAGCCTCAGCTCACTGCAGCATTCACTTCCCAGATTCAAGTGATTCTCGTGCCTCAGCCACCCAAGTAGCTGGGAATACAGGCATGTGCCACCATGCCCAGCTAATTTTTGTATTTTTAGTAGAGATGGGGTTTTACCATTTGCCTAGGCTGGACTCAAACTCCTGGCCTCATGTGATTCTCCCTCATTGGCCTCCCAAAGTGCTGAGATTACAGGCATGAGCCACCATACCCGGCCTGGTTGATGTTTTTTGGTAGCTACCACGGTAATCATAGTAAGAGAGATTGTTAAATAGTTAACATCTGGCTTTTGCTTTATATACATTGAATTATTTTGTACAGGTACAAACATGTATATTGCATGTACATATTTTTCTTTTCTATTTTGTTAATTTAAAAATTTCGTTTTTCTAGGGCTCTGTTTTAAGTACAGCATATTGATTTTATATTTTTAATCCATTTTTGCTATTCTATTTGCTTTCAGTTCCCAGTGGGAAAAGCTACAGAAAGATGACACAGATCTGGGGCAACTGAAAGGTATCAAAGGAAGTATTGAGTCAGTTACCAGAGATGCTTCTTTGACTAATTATCAAGATACTAAAGTTAATACTAAGGAGCTTTCAGTCAGGAAATAGTATTATAAAAGAGAATTTACTTTTTAAGCTATAATGATATTTTGATTAATGATTTTTCTTTAACTGAAGCTCTAATGGGAGGAAATAAGGTTGAGATACCAGTTTTTTATTTTCTAAATATTGGATTAAGTCATGAAAATCAAGCAATTTCTATTTCTTTAAATGCTTTTGTTAAAGCAATCTAATTATATGACAGTTTTATCTCATTATGTTTATATTTCATGAGTTTTATGGAATAAAGTGTAATTTTATGTTAATCAGTTTAGGGTATGCACTTTGGTGATTATGTTTTGAAAGCTTTGTGCTTTTTTTTCCTCTAAGAAAACTGCTTCTTTGGATTTATGCCAAATATTAAACAGAACTAATTTTACTTTAAAAATAAGCAAATATCGAAAATGTTGTTATTTTTTTAAAAAAGGTCAGTGGCTGATGGTTAAAGAAAATGTATGCAATAGTGGTGTTAAAATGCTGTTTTGTATTTTTTTATTTTTAAATGCTCCAGATGCTTTACAAGTGACTTCTAGTTGTGTGTTTTTAGGAAAAGAGATAGATGCCAGAATAGAAAAAAAAATCTGTAATAATTGGTTTGTACTACTTTCTGTTTGACCTTGAACCCAACTCAATTTTTCATTTGTAATATGGGAAGAATATTTAGTATTGTTACTGCAGAGATTCAAAGTGATGCTTAAGCAAAGCACCTAACAGTATCTGACACATAGTAGATTTTCAGTAAATATCAAATTCCTTCCCTTTCCTTAAGAATTAGTGCTACTTGCCTGATTTATCCATTCAGCAGTTATTTCCTATGTGCAAGGCAGTGTAGAGATACAGAAGAATGTTAGACATAGCTCCTTCAACTTAGTATTGTTTACTAAGGGGTGTGATTTATGTACAGGGCTAAGCATTTTGAATCCAAAACTTCCAAATAGAAAATGCTCCAAAACTTTCTGAGTGCTGACATGAGCTCAGAGGAAATGCTTGTTTTCTTTGATTTTTCAGAATTTAGGGCTATTCAACTGGTATATATAAGTATTCTAAAATCTGAAAAAATCCAAAACACTTCTGATCTCAAGCATTTCAGACAAAGTATACTCAGTTTGTACAGTAAACTGTTAATATAAGGCATGACGTTATGTGGGAATACTCAGAGTAGGAATTCATAGTAGAAATAAGTTTTTTTATTTTGGTGTGTTAGGGAGGGGAACATCAGGGAAAGTTTAATGGAGAGCATGGCCTTGAGGGGAAGAACGCTAGGATTTAGACTTCAAAATGAGAGGAGCCAAACAAAAGTAATAGATTGAGTAAAGCCTGTCATTAATGTTCATCATCACAGTGGCCATCATTATGGTACTTTTTAAGGTAAGGAAGTAAGTCATTTTGACGAGAGAATACCATATGGAAATCAAAAGTTAAGTGAGAAGAGATACTTAAAACCCAATGGTACCCTAATAAATACTTCATCAAAGTGTTTTGTTATATAGGTCTCTCAGCACATACTCATGTGGAACTTCCATATTACTCTAAGTTTATTCTAATTGCTGCGTACCTTGCTTCATACAATCCAGCAAGAACTGACAAGAGGTTCTTTCTTAAGGTAATAGTAACATACTTCTTTTTGCTTTTTTTTTTTGAGATCCCAGGAATATTTTGAAATTTCTTAACGCTTGTAAATTTCTAAGGGGAAGAGATTAGAATAAGATTGCCAAATATGTATTTAGGACTCATTCTTTTAAGGCTTTAAAGTAATTTCTGAAATTTGAGAGAAGGTAGGCAGTTTCATAGAAAAGAAGAAATTGGGTATATCTTAGGCAATAATTCTAGATTTTAAAAATATGTAAAGTTTTGTTAAAAGTATGGAGGATGGAAATAATTTTAAGGCTGGTAACTCTTTTGTTCTAAAATTCTTGCGATAGTGAATTATTATCCAGAACACTGAAGAAGCCTTTCCTGTATATACATTAGTTGGAGAAATCCCAGTTTAGAGTTGTTTTTCTCTTCTTCTTCACCCACTGTGTTCCCGTCACATTAGCCATTTTCCTTCCTCAAAACATTCTCATCTCTTTCCTCCCTTAAGGTCTTTGTCTGTATGTTCTGTCTTTCTGGAAAGCTCCTTCTCTACTCCTCATTCTTCAGCCTTCAGTTTAAACGTTGCCTTCTCAACACAGTTCTCCCTGTACAACTTATCTTAAATAGGACCTCTTTATTGTTTCCTTCCTATTTCACATGATGTTTGCTTTCTTCTTTGGACTTGCAACAATTTGTATGTATGCACGTATGTATGTATTCTCATGTCTTATGCTTCTCTTTAGGACTTTATTTTTTTGAGACAGAGTCTTACTGTGTCACCCAGGCAGGAGTGCGGTGGTGTGATCTTGGCTCATTATAACCTCTGCCTCCTGGCTCAAGTGATTCTCATGCCTCAGCTTCCCAAGTAGCTAGGATTAAAGGTGTGTGCCACCACGCCCAGCTAATTTTTGTATTTTTAGTAGAGGCAGGATTTTGCCATGTTGGCCAGGCTGGTCCTGAATTCCTGGCCTCAAGTGATCCTCCTGCCCCAGCCTCCCAAAGTGCTAGGATTACAGGTGTGCACCACTGCACCCGGCCCTCTTTAGTTTCTAAAGGGCAGGGACCACATTTATTGTTTTCCCCCATTATTGAATCCTGGGTGCCTAACTAAAATGCTCTCCGTCAGCGTTTATTATTGGAATTGTGCCTAACTAAAATACTCTCTGTCAGCATTTATTGTGTGAATTGTGCCTAGCTAAAATTCTCTCCGTCAGCATTTATTATGTAAATTACCAGACTTGTTTATGGGATGAATAAAAATCCATATCTGTTTGGAAGTTTCATTTTATAGCAATAAATACGCTGTACTAAATCAATATAATAAGTTCTTTTAGGAAATGTCACTATTTTATTTTAGAAATTTTTATTTTACATGCAAAAGCAATCTTACATCCAATCCAAGTCTAGATAAAATTGACCTAAAATATCAAGTTAAATATGTATATAAGGTGATAAGGAGAATAACAATTTAAAAATTTAAGATATATAGATTAGTATTATGTGTGCCATATTTTAAATAAATCATGTTTTCTGGTTTTGTGGAATACTGTCTTTTCAACTTAAAATTTATTTTTCTTAATTGTAGCATCATGGAAAAATCAAGAAAACCAACTTTCTAAAAAAACACGAAAAGGTATTTACATTTTAATTTCTCTAACAGCAGAAACTTAAGAAATGAAGATAATATAGGGAATAGATAAATCTATAATTATATTTGTCATTTAAATATAGGAACTTACTTATGTTAATAAGGTACTGTTATAATGTAATAGAGTTTTGTTATGTTGACTATAGTGATTGAAGGTACATTTAAGTGAGCTGGTGCTGGAGATTAAAACTGATTAGGCACAGTTTTTTTAGTGACTTAGTAGATGAAGAAGTTTACCCTGGATTATTTAGTTAAATACAGCCAGTTGAATACAGGCATTTTTCTCTTTTCTTTCCCCTTTGAAGCACCCACGACAGTAACGTTGAAGAAATAAAAAAAGTAAACTCATAACTACTAATCAGATGAGAGACCCCCAAAATTTGGAATTGCATGGTAGGGAGATATTGAGGTGACCAAGCAGATTAAAGAAAAGGCTGAAACCTAAGCCCCAAACTTAGCTGATTTGGCCTTAGGAACCTGGAAAAAGCTTAGGGATTAAAAACACTAAGTGTTTTGAAGGTGGGGTCAGGTAAGGTTGAAATTGGTGAAAGGAGCATTTAAACTGTTCACATCACTTCTTCTACCTTGTATGTCCAAACCACTGTGGCTTCTCTTGTCAGAAAATGGAGAATTTTGAACTATAGAGTGCACTATAGAAACTGAGTTTTGTTTTTCTCATTCTTAGAGGCAGTTTTCCTCAATTCCAGGACTGCCTGACTCCAGAGCCTGCAGTGACATTTACCACTCTTCTTGAACTCCCACAACAGACAGTTAATGCCTAGAATTTTTATTATCTACTTTTGAGGCAGGATCTCACTCTTTCGCCCATGCTGCAGTGCAGTGGCCTGATCACGGCTCACTGCAGCCTCCACCTCCTGGGCTTAAGCAATCCTCGTACTTCAGCCTCCTGAGTAGCTGGGACTACAGGCACATGCCACCATGGCTGGCTAATTTTTGTATTTTTTGTAGAGACAGTGTTTCACCGAGGACTCATCTAAGCCCAGGAGTTCAAGGCTGGCCTCAAATCATCCACCCCTCTCAGCCTTCCAAAGTGCTGGGGTTACAGGCATGAGCTACCATGCCCAGCCTAATGTCTAGAATTTTTAAAGACTCATTACAAACCAGTAAGAAAAAGACAAAAATTTGATAGCACAATGGATAAATGATACAATAAGAAACCTGAATGTCTAATAATCATGACATGATTATCAGCTTTATTCGCTAATGAGAGAAATGCAAGTTAAAACAACAGCAAGATATTTCATACTCTTGGATTGGCAAAACAAAGTCTATGATTTCAAGTGCTGGTGATAATGTAGAAGAGTGAGAGTCTGCCTATTCTGCAAGTTGACAATATCTACTGAAGTTAATATGTGAAGTTAATGTTAGTATTAGTCAGGAGATACTTGTTATGCTTGTAGTAAGAAGCTAACCCCCAAACCCGTGTTGGCCTTACACACACAAAAAAATTTATGTTGCTTACAACATACTGAACATGAATTGAATGGCCTTCTTTCATCTTATAGTGATATGAAGTGAAACATGGTGGACTCTGAAGTTGCCACTAAAAGGAAAGAAGGTGAAAGACCAGGCTTGGAAGTAGCTTACATCACTTCTATTCATATTCCATTGGACAGCCAACCCCCAGTTACATGACCTTTATCCAACTGCAGGAGAGACTGAGAAATGTAGTCTTCTTGTGTGTCAGGGAAGAATCAGTGTTGGCAAACACATAGCACTGACTCTGCCTCTGTACTTTAATCCAGCAGTCCTACTTAGAGAAACTGACACATGTGCACAAGGAGAAATGTACAAGATTGTCAGTCACAGGATTATTTGTAATAGTAATGAATTTTTTAAAGTAGTTATAGAATGGAATTCTGTAAGGTAATTTAAAACTAGACTAGAGCTATCTATATGGATAACTCTATATCTACATGGATAGCTCTATATAGCTATCTATATGCTCTATGTCTATGTATCTATATGGATAAATCTCAAAAAGCAATTGGTAGAAAGGTATGTTCAAAATGATATAATTTATATAAAATTTTAAACCATGCAAACATTGCTGTATATTGTTCGTGGATACATATGTGGTAGTATAAAACCTTCACGAGAGTACATCAAATTCTAGATAGTGGAATTTTTCTAGAGAAGGAAAGGGAGAATAGGATGGGAGAGGGTTCAAGGAAGCTTAAGCTTATTTGTAATGTGACCTAATGTTTTGTGTCTCTGCATGTATTGCACAGTATATTACATAAAATTGGTGAGTGCATTGGTATTCATTATATTCACTTCTGTACTCTTATATATTTGAAGTATTTAATGACAAAAGCATACAAAATTTAAGACCTGGAAAATGATTTCTAACTTTACAGTCATTCTTCTTTTAAATAAATAAATGGTTTCTCCTATGCACGTAAATATAGTTTCCAGTTTCATTTGCCATTGCTAATATAAAGTACTTATTTGTGGCTGCGTACAGTGGCTTATGCCTGTAATCCTAGCACTTTGGGAGGCCAAGGCAGGCAGATCACTTCAGGTTAGGAGTTTAAGACCAGCCTGTCCTACATGGCAAAATCTCATCTCTACTAAAAATATAAAAATTAACGAGGCATGGTAGTGCATGCCTGCAATCCCAGCTCTTAGGTGGTGGAGGCATGAGAATTACTTGAATCTGTGAGGTGGAGTTTGCACTGAGCCGAGATCACACTACTATATTCCAGACTGGGTGACAGAGTGAGGCTCTGTCTCTAAATAAATAAATAAATAAATAAATAAATAAATAAATAAATAAATATTTGCTGTTAAAATTATCTGCTAACAAACTGGAACTTGCGCACTGTATCTCATTTCTGATGACATGAATTATACCATATGAGTTTGTATAAAGTATGAACTTTTTACAGTCTTGAAAACTTTTTTAAAATTTTACATTGCTTTAGGCTGATAGCTTATTTACTTTATAAAATATTTTATTAGTTTTCTAAGTTAAGCTACAACTTACTGTAATTGATCTTTTTAGAGCTACTAAAGTTGAACAAATAAATTTTCCTTGCAGAGGTACAAAGAGGAATTGTGAGAAATAAGTAGTAAGCTCTAGTCTAGGATTTAGGAACCTGGTTTGGTTATTATCTTGGATTTGGCAAAATCACTTAACACCTGGTTTATAACAGCAAAATAGGAGGTATATTTAGGACTGGACTAGGTGACTGTGAGTTCTTTAATTAATATTTATTGATACTAAGTCAGAAATCTTGAGGAATGTGTTAAAAGATAAATCATGGCTGGGTATGGTGGCTCATGCCTGTAATTCTAGCACTCTGGGAGGCCAAGGTGGGGAGGATTGCTTGAGTCCAGGTGTTTAAGACTAGTCTGGACAAAATAATGGGACCCTGTGTCTACAAAATAATTTGTAAAAATAGCCAAGCATTGTAGTGTGTGTCTGGAGTCCTGGCTACTCAAGAGGGGAGTGTGAGGTGGGAGAATGGTTTCAGCCCAGGAATTCAAGGCTATAGTGAGCCGTGATTGCACTGCCACTGCATTCCAGCCTGGGTGACAGAGCGGACCCTGTCTCTAAACAAAACAATTATAAAGAAAAGATAAACCATGATCATATCAGGTGAACTTATAACTTAGAGACTGCTGGTTACATTTATTAGCATTTTTGGGGGAACTGTACAATACATAAATACATTGTTATTGGCAGTTTTGTAGTACAGAAAAGTCAGTGCTCTGGTATAAGAAGAAAATTCTTATTTTTGTTTTTTGTTTACTACAGACGAGCAATCATCTCCTTGGGCCAAAACCATTTCCACTAGACAGATTATTAGCAATATTATATAGTATCGTGGACAGCAGAGTTGCTCCAACAGCAAATATTTTTTCCCAGGTAAGCTTAATCATAGGTTATTATCTGTCATCTTTATGGGATTCTTCAGATAGCAGAGTTGATAGAATTCCATGTGTTCACGTTTTTGTTCAGCATATGTTGCTGCTTTAACTATATAATAAACCATTTTTCTGGTAATTGAAAATTACGTATATAGAATCTTTGGCAGTATAACTAAGTTTGCTTATATTTACAAGTATAACCTCATGGCAAAATAATTTAATTTGGCTCTTTTTTTGGTAAAGGAATTTTTAAAATTAAATGAGTATAATTATCTTGCCAGTTAAACAAGTGGCTTGATAACTAAGTTGATGAATTATAATTTAATGAAAACAAAATTTTTAAAAATTGTTTGTAAGAGAGTTATCTACAAATGTCCTTATTCCTCATCTGTGTACTTTGCAAATAGTTGTGCTTTTATTAAAAAATGCTATTTTCCCGAATATTAAGTTCTCACAATTTCGCTAGGTGGCAGCAAAAGCATAAAAGTAGAAAATATGACTTTAAATAGTTAAGGTTTGTTTTTTAGTTGACATTTTAAGAAAAAACAATTTATTAAAACTAAAGTCACAGTAGATTTCTTAAATGGTCCAAAAAAACAGTGTTTAGCACATGGTACAAGTGGTTAGAAGAAAAAGCAAAATGATGTAATTAATATTTATTTAAAAGCAAAGTCATGTCAGATATTGCAGTGAGCATTTTGTTTTCTCTATGCATTTTTAGGTTGAGAAATATGTAAATAATATTTGCATTTTAATCAATTCATGGAATAAATCTGGCCCCAGAATAGCTGTCATACTTTGGAATCAAATGTATGCTGTCAACTTTTAATTTTGCATTTAGAGATGAGTTTGAGTAACAAATATAGTCTCAATTTTCTCAACATTGAATGTAGATAATTTTTATAAGTGTCAGCATGTATAGAAAATTGTCTCTACGTTCATTTTATGTTCTTGAAGAAACACAATTCACTCAGTTACTAGGCTACTTAAATAGCTAGGTAGATAGCTAGATAGATAGGTTGGTAGGTTCCTAATGCTGATAACTTTAAAAAAGTAATTCCGTTTTAATTTG
The DNA here is from genome assembly GCF_009761245.1 of Sapajus apella. Classification (NCBI taxonomy): domain Eukaryota; kingdom Metazoa; phylum Chordata; class Mammalia; order Primates; family Cebidae; genus Sapajus; species Sapajus apella. The sequence continues at coordinate 36,608,058 of NW_022436947.1, forward strand.
TGTTACAGGGATTTTTTTCTATATATGTTTAAAAAATGCTTTGTCTGAAATTGGTTTTTAATCAAACTTTACCTTTTATTAATACCTTTCTACATACAACATACGAATTTTTTGTTTTGTGTTTACTGTTGCAATAACTAAATTAGCAAATATTTTAAAATATCAGGTCTTTATCAAAAGCAGTTGAGCTTTACAATACATCAGAGAGATTAAACAACTTTTATAGTATGCAACTGGTAAACCTTTGAGATTTAAAGCCTAAGGAAGTGAGATAGACAATGCTTTTAACAGAGCAGAAACATGTTTGCATCACATGTGATTGTCCTTCTCAGGTGCCCAAAAATTACCTGTGTTGGGGGGCGCAGTGAAGGATAATACATGTTTTTTCTTTCAATGAGCTTATAATTTGTTTTAGGGGATTAAAGCATATACTTAAAAATACTTTCTTAAGGCTATAAGTCCTCCTGAGAAGTTTAGAGCAGAAAGAGATCACTTCTAGATTGGGCAGGATGAAAGAATTCAGAGAAGATGAAAAATGAGGCTTGCCTTTAGAGAATGTGTAGGAGTTTTTGTTCTTTAAATATTTCTAATTTACGTAAGTGATACATGTTTATTATGTAGAAATGTGTAAATGGGTAAATAGAGAAATAATAGATTAAAATCACCTGATGTCTTATTTCCAAAGGATAGAGTTTAGAGATTCAGAAAGAAGGGTTAATATGATCCGAAGAAATGTATGAAAAGCAGGGCATACTTGTGAACTGTCACACTGGTTTGGTTGGAATTTAATGGGGTTATATTGTAGTAATAGTAGTCATTGTAGTTGTGATTGTAGTAGTAGTAGTAGTAGTCATAGTAGCACTACTGCCACCACATGTCACACCTTATTATTGGTACTTTACATATTGTACCTTACATGCATAGAGCATTTTCTCTTTTTAGAAATAAACTCTTCAGCAGTTTTATCCTCTGGGAAGAAATATGGCAATTAAAAACAGTGGGAGGTTTCTAATTAGAGATTTACTAGCTGCTCTGAGCCTTTGACTGTGATGAGCAGTGTCAGAAGTCTTCGTAGGTAGAGCAGTGCCAGTAATATTACATAGTTAAGAGAACAACTTGGTCCGAAATGCATCTTTGTTGGTTAATTAAGGTAATTTTTTTTTCAAGCTTGACAATTGTAGTTGCTGATCTTTTTATTCTTTATCCCTTCTAATTAACATTTTGTAATCAAAATGGTAAATTTTGTGTATTTAAAGTATTGCTATAAATGAATTTGTTTATGTTAATTTAATAAGTCATTTAGGGATTTGGTCTTAGTTCTCATTTGGGATACAAAGGGAAGGGAGTATATAGGGATAGATGCAACTAGTTCTAAGGAGTTGATCTTTACTTTTGCTTGGTCAGTAAAGTATCCAAGAAAATCAAGTAATGTGTTTAAGAACAAAATGTGGCAGGAATCACATCCAAAGAGTATTTCTCCCACATGCCTTATATTTTCTTCTTCCCATTCACTCCCAGTGACCTTTTCTATTTTTCTTCTTTCTCCTTTTATTCATCTATCAAAATTATACTCTTAACGATGCAAATGGCAGTTTGTATTTAACCAACATGCACTTAATTTGTTAGTGAAAAACAGAAATACTGTTTATTTTGTAAGTGCTTATTTGGTACGAACACTAGATGGCAATGTTTTTGCATTCAAGCTTTAAGATGAGCCAGGAAAACGTACCTTTTACCCATTAATACTGCCTCTGACGTATATAGAAGTTTGTTAACACATTGGTTCGTTTGAATGGAAATAAAATTGCTGAAAAATGTAATTATAAACATGTATGTATGTATTTACATTTTTATAAAAATGTAAATTGGCAATGAATTATATTTTGTACCTGGAAGTAAATTGCTTTTCATTGGTTGTAATGTGTCTATATGAGATGATCATGTATTATTTTTGTATTCACCTGTTTTAAGAATTTATGTGATAGTGATGTGCTATTTTTCTAGCTGGATTTACTGCTTAAATAGTTATTTAAATTTTTTTTGTATAAATTTGTCATGTATGATATAAACATTCAGAATTCTCCTGAAGCAAAAGTTTATTTCCATTGTATTTTATTTAAATCTATTCTGTTCTATAATGAAGTTATAAAAATATTAACTCAAGGACTCTTTAAAGTTTATTAAAATTCCAGTTGAGAATAATAAATTTATGATAGTAGTAGCAGCAATATTGTATTGTAGTTGACATTATTCTGAATTTGTTTATTCTCTATTGAATTTTAAATAAAAGTCTGCTCCTTAACTCTTTAGTCTCATAAGTAAAGAGAATAGTAGCACATACACTTTATGTTAATGCTCAGATTTATTAAGCTTAAATATGGCTTTGAATTTTTTTTTAGATACTTTAGTCTTACCTGATTTTTACTTTTAGTACAATTTTGCAGTCATTATCTTGGATCATTTAAAAAATTTTTATTCCAGTAAGATAAATGTAGCCCTTCTATATATGCCTGAACTTTCTGGGTGACAAAGCATTAATTCTGGTATTTCATTCTTTTCTCCTTTCCTTTCTTCTATCATCATTAGAATGGAATACATGCAGTAAATGGGTAAAGTTTATAGGCATTATTTCTAAATGTTTAATTTGATCAGATATGGTTTTGAAGACCATTTATCATCTTTTAAAGAAGTACTGTTGTCTTTTTTCCAGAAGTATATTAAAGCCAGGTTATGCTTTTTAATTGTATCTTTTTTTATTTCTTAAAGAAAAGTGACAATTTGGGAATTTTTGAATTACTGTTTCATTGTTTTATACTTCTATATCTTCTCTTACTCATTCTTACCTCCCTCACCCAAATAGTCTTATAGTTAAGTGAGGGCAATGGGAATATAGTTCTTTAAGATTGTGAGATATATCACTTATTTTAACATCTTAAGCCATCTTGCTTTATTTTTTTCCAGAGGATAAAATTGCTGGAGAGTTTATTCCTAAAATCATTGGTATAGGTTTCTAAAGTGACTTGTAAAAGGAGTATGTTTTAATTATCATTGATCTTCTTTGATCAATTTGCATTTTAGAAAATAATTTTTGAAAGTAGTTTAATTCTGCCATTTAAAAGGTTTTATTACTCTATTATAAAAATAATATATTCTGAATGAATACCAAGAAATAGCTGAAAGATAAGAAAAGGAGCATAGTTTTTTAAAAATAATAGCTCTGTGTACCATATTGACAAATTGGATTTTTCCATGATTAATACCTAATTTCTGAGTGGTTTTATACTTAGTTGTACATAATAAAAAATTTAGAGTGTTTTTGCAAATTTATTTTCATTTATAAGAACATATATAAACATTTTGGAGCATAGTTTATTACACCAATATATATTTTTTAATATGCATTTCCATTTGTACCTTCTCTGCTTATGAACTCATGTCACGATACTGTATGTTGGAATATACTTGGAGTTATTTGTTGCATGAGTTCAGCTTTTTGGTCATGAATCAACAATTGTTTCTTATACAGGTTTCATTTATTCTAATAATATTTAGACAAGCTTACTACTCATTTAGGTGTTGGTTTATCCGATATATAGGATATATCCAAACTATTTGTTTTTCCAAAATGAATTTATCATCAATCAGAAAGCAGAATGATAATTTAGTTGTTTTATCTGTGAAAAATTTTTTTAGCAGATACTTGATCTGTAATTCACCAAAGCTGTAGGAAGATGTTTTTGCTACATTGTACTTTTTAAGGTAGCTAACATTTCATTACACCAAAAACAAATTTTGACATATTTAGTCAAATACAGGTAGATATGTAGTAAATGTGTATAGCTTTGAGTTTTTTAAAGTAAAGAGGGGACTTTGTTAATTTTTATTTAATTCTAAAATGTTTAAAAATAAAAATATTTTAATCTAATTCACACTTCAAATTCAAAGTCAGTATTTATCTTTTTTTTCCATGGTTGGAATTAAATTTTTCTTTCTCTGTTTAAAATTTCATGTAACAAATGTTTACTAAGTGTCCGCTATGTTTCAGGCATTGTTTTGGATAAAGAGAATACAGAAATGAAGATGTGTCTGTGGCTTCCACAGCCCTTCATTTGTACTGGTGCAGCTACCAGATTCTAGCTTATACTTTTAGAGTTAATAGTGTATATGTGTATTTACTGTGAGGACATACATATGCTGAAGAAACTAATACTTAAATACTTAAAGTGAATGCTAATAATTAAAGTGAATAAATAAGAGTTTTTACTTACATAATTCTTAATATTTGATAAACTTAGATATTTAAGTGTCTTCTACTGAGTCATAACAAACCTGCTTGTTGAATATTTCCTTCTAATATGCCTTGAACTTAAATGTTTGAAGCAATGATTGTTTCATATTTATAACTAAGTTTTTTTTAATACCCAATTAAATTTAGTTATGACATTGGTGACAGACAATCTCAAGACTTTGAACTTAAGTTATGGACAAGTAATCAGTATATTGTATATGGCCTAGTATATGCAGCCAGAGTGACTTTTCTTAAAAAGCTATGTGGCTATATTTGAAATACTTCATAATGGAAAAGTATACTCATTATGTCCTTTTATAATATACAGGATTTCAAACTGCTTTTATAAATTTTTTTAACCAAAAGCACTTTAAATAAACTAATTTTATGAAGACTTTATGATTATAAAACCTCTTTACCTTAAAAATTAATTTGCATATTACATAGTATTATGGTGGTTCTATTTATATTTCTACAAAAAGTAGCTATATTTGTTAAATGCTAGTGACATAACACTAGAAATCTAGTAGATAAGGGTTTGAATCTTGTAAACATAAAGAGTAACATCCTAAAATCTAGCTGTAAGATATTCATATAAATTGATTTAAGTGTGAGCATTATCTTTATAGACATTAAACTTGGTAACTAAAAGGGACAGTTTTCCTTGAAATTCCATGGATACTAAAGTATTAGAAATGTGAAGAGCTCTTCCTTTGCAATTTCTTGCATTTCGTTTGTCCTGAACCAGCATTCCAATGTTTCTTTAATATTCAACTGTAATTCTTGATGCTATTAAGGGAAATTATGTAAATCACAGAAAATAACTTGAATGCTAACATTTCCTAATAATCTTACTATGTTTTTTCCTTAACAACAACTGAGATTGTAAGGCATTTCATCCCAAGGTTGGTAAAGGAGCCTTACTTAATGCCTACTTCGCTGATGAATAGGTCAGCAGGGATGCTGTTTGATAGAGGCCAGCTCTTTTCTAGCTGCTAAGAGCATCACCGCCATGATGCTCAGTCTCCACTGGTGCAGTAAATGAGATTCTCAAATCTTCTACTACCCCTGGTGTGGACATATTACTGTTCCGCCGTCAGACCACTCTGTAGTAGATGCCTTCTTCAGGAGATTTTTTTTTTTTTTTAACTGTTTTGGGATGTTTCATGTTTGCAAAGAGTAAAGTTAACCTATGATTTTTTACTAGCTGTACTATTGTTGTAAGTAATAACAATATTAATTATACCAAGGATACTAAAAAGCACAGCATATTTTGCTTTACTGCCCAGGGATAAAAGATTGTTTTTCTTGTTCTCATTTGTAAAAGAACAGTGTTTTCCTCTACTATTTTCTTGCCTTCTCTAAATCTGCTGTTAAATTTTTCAGTGTAGCCACTTTGCCTTTGTGAGTATATCAGTCCAGCAGTAGACATTTTCACCAAACTCTAGAAAAATAAAATTAGTGCCTAAGGGTGACACATAAAAAACTGCCTAAAGGATTTTAAAAATTGCATAAATTATGCTTTCTACTTTTGTATAAAATAACACATTGATACTTTATTTTTGTGGGCAATATTTTATAACTATCTTTCTCAAAGCTTAGTGTTGCTTCCAATAAGTTTACTAAATATATATCCTTTATTCACATTTTTGGTGGAAATATATTGAACTCAGTGAATTTTATTTAACTTGACACATTTTTACCTGACAGCACACAAAAAAGTTTGTGTGGACATATGCTTCCAAATGCATTTTTAAGAGATTCCATACTGCTAATATATAGTGATTATATAGGCAAATTTGTGCATTAGATAGAACTTAATGACTAGGTTGGTTTAAATGAGAGGAGTTTTAATAAGAATGGGTTAGGAGATAAATGATTTAGAAAAATCTTCATTATGGAAATGTGTGTTATATTTAAAAAACTTCTGGCTGGGCATGATGGCTCGTGCCTGTAAGCCCAGCGCTTTCAGAGACTGGGGTAGGAGGATCGTTTGCACCCAGGAGTTCAAGTTAGACCCTGTCTCTACGATAAATAAGTTAGCCAGGTGTGGTGGTACATGATTGTAATCTTAGCCATTCTGAAGGCTGAGGTGGGAAGATCACTTGAGTCGGGAGGTCAGGACTGCAGAGGGCTGTGATTGCACCACTGCACTCCAGCCTGGGTGTCAGAGCAAGACCCCACCCCAAAAAAAACAAAATATATAAAAGATTATTAAAAGACATGTTGGTGCTTAAAGGGGGTTTCCAGTAAGAAATTGTCTTGATTCCTTGTCAGCACACAATGAATTGGAGTTTTTTTGAAGGAGACTGGCCATACCTGGCCATCTATAGACATACTGCAGTAGCTGGTGCTGCAGAGAAGTCTTTGTCCTTTCCTCTAGGTAAAAAAAACCAGGGTTCTTAGGCCCAGGTAACTTTTAGTACCTGAATGCTCCCTCACATTTGGTCACTCTGAATGATGGTGGATAATTGAATTCTTAGAATCAAAAGTAATCATGCTTCCATGGTTAACAAGAAAGGGAACTAGGTTTACCCGGAGCTATCTTATCTACTCCCTTGGCTTTAAATGCTGTGTGTATGTTGGTGGCTTTTGAAATACATATTTCTAGCACTTATTCTCTAGTTCTCCATCCATATTGCCAGCTGAACCTGAACTGTACCTGGATGATCCATATACATCACACACTGGTATGTCTCAAACCAAATTATTCCCTAAATCTTTTCCTGGGTTTTCAGCCTTATCTAGATTTTAAAACTAATGATTAATTAATTCATCCATTACTAAGCACCTACCATGTGGTATATATATTGTTAGGTGGTAGAGAAACAAAGATAATACAGAGAAACAAAGATAATACACAGTTTCTAGTTTTTAGTTTAGCTAAATGGAGAAATTATCTCTGAACCATATCATTTTTTTTTTTTTTCTTGAGACGGAGTTTCGCTCTTGTTACCCAGGCTGGAGTGCAATGGCGCGATCTCGACTCACCGCAACCTTTGCCTCCTGGTGAACCATATCATTTTATCCCCTTCATTTACTTGGTTAAGTCCAGTCTGTCTTTCCTCCAAAATACAAATTTCTCTTAAACATGCTCCTTTTTTTTCCACCCTCACTGACATTACCTTAAATCGGTAGCTTCCTTATTAGACGATTTCACCAGCTTTCTAACTGGTCTCCTTGTAACTAGACACTTGCTGGTTCATTATCCATACAGTCATCAGCATAAATCTTAAAAGATAAATTTGGTCTTTTTCTGGTTACACTTTTTTTGATGAGTTACATTATCTACAGAACCAAGTCTACAGTAAAGTAACATTTATTGCCAGGTCCTTCATAATCTGGCCCCAATTTCTACCGCTTTCATTCATCATATATACATTACATAATAGGCTGTTTCCTCCCTGAAAACACACTAATTTTAAATGTTTTTATATTGTTGCATGTACTGTCCCCTTACAACTATTGAGCTCTCTTTTTATGCTTCATGGTCCATCTCCCAAATGTCATTTCTCAATGAATCTGCACTTTGCCCCCCTCCCTTTTAGTTCTTTTTCTTCTCTATAATCAGATAATTGTGTTTATGCATATTATAATACTAACATAGCACTCATTTTATGTCATTACCATTTTATGTGTTTGTCTCCAACTACCCTCATGTTTGAGGACGTAGACGTTGTTTGTTCATTTTTGTATCTCTTGCACAATGCTGTCCGTGAACATGGGGGTCATTCATTGAATGACCTCCCATTCTCCTAACATGCAGTTATGGTCTTTGTGGTTGCTAAAGATTTGCAGTCAATTTGCATGCTAAAAAGTTTCAGAGATTAGAGGCTCTATCTTCAGTTTCTCTATGTATAAACATACATGCTACTTTTTGTTTATCTGAACATATTTGAAGACTAGCAAACCATGCTCCTTTTTTGGGGGAATGAAAATTCATGTTGGTGATTTCAAGTTGAACTGCTTCGATGATATTTGCCTATCTCTGCCATGTGCTGCCTTTACCAGCTCTGCTTTGTGTGTGTAAAAATGTCAGTTGAACTCTCTTGATATATGCCATGAACCGTCACGTCTCCTGAATTCAAATCAAATGTGGTGCTTGTTGGGTTGTGTGGCACTCATACACTGACATTTCACGTGTTAAGTTTGTTTATTTAAATAATTTAATATGTTTCAGATTGCAAAGCTCCTCCAGGACAAACAGGATAGGATATTTCATAAGTCATTGGACATATGCCAACCTGTGAATGTATAAAAATAGTGAGCATGTTAAAAATTAATTACAGTTGTAAATTGATTTTCTTTCGTTGGCAGAAAGAACAGTTTATTAGCCCAGGAAGAGGTTCACACTGTTTTTACATAAAGCATTTCCCGCTGAAGCTTGTTAGTGGCTGCCTCTCAGATTAAGGGAAAAAAATCCTCACTGTGGTACATGAACTCCTATTGTTATGACATAAATAATCAGCTCATCCCCTACACGGATGAGAACAAAAGACATAATAGTACACAGAGCAAAGATTAAACAAATATCGTATAACCCCATTTAAGATGTAAGTCTATAAATATTGTACACATAAAGAGGTTTTCATTTTTTATTTTTCTTTGTGAATGTCTCAGTCATAACATAGGACCTAATCAAAGGAAAAGGAATATATACTTTGGCTTTTGAGTCGAAAAGATTGATTATTTTAAGCTAAGGTAAAATAAAATCTGTTAAGCACTATCAAAATGCTACTAGTGTAGGAAAGCTAGGGAAGTACTATTCTCTTTGATAACAGGATGCTTCAGATTTTGAGGGGATTTATTTAAACTGAGGAGGACAAAAACAGAATTTTTATTTTGAGGAGAAACATCAGTGGAAAACATATGACTTAAAACTTAGTAGTAAAACCACTGACTTTTAATACAGGTTTTGAAAAAGAAAAACAAAACTTTTCTGTGTTTTCTAACTTGAAATCTAAATTCTGACTTTGAAAAAGAGAACCCACTCCTTAGGGTACTTTTTTATTCATTTGAGTTTTATTCATTTGAGCTTGACAAAACAGACAAGAAAAGCAGCTGTGGAAACCATTATATAATCCCTTACAATCTGAACATTACTGACGATAGAGTATATTTATCCTCACCTTTAGTATTTTCAGCCACTGTATATTTTATGAGCTGTAGTTATGAATGTTTCTCTAAATGATCTTTAATCCACAAAGGTATAAGAAACTTTGCATTGGGATACCATTTTTAATATTGTCTAATAATTTCAGAATTTAAGAAATCATTGTTTCCCTAAACCTTAAAATAATTTACTTTGTTGTTGTTGTTTTGAGATGGAGTCTCACTCTGTCACCCAGGCTGGAGTGCAGTGGCATGATCTTGGCTTACTGTAACTTCACCTCCCAGGTTCAAGCAATTCTTCTGCCTCAGCCTCCTAAGTAGCCAAATCTGGCTAATTTTTATATTTTTGATAGACCTGGGGTTTCACCATAATGGCCAGGCTGGTCTTGAACTCCTGACCTCAAGTGATCCACCCTCCTCTGCCTCCCAAAGTGCTAGAGTTACAGGTATGAGCCACTGTGCCCAGCGAATATTTACCTTTTAAGTATTAAACCTTAAAGACAGCAGTTTAATGTCTAATGTAATATATAATCTGACTTATGAAAAACTAACCTGTCATTAGGCTAAATAAAATCCTTATTAATATTTTACTCTCAAGACATCAAACTCACACATCTTACAATTTTGTTTACCAGGATGGTTAATTGTTACTTCTCAAGGCTATTCTGTATCCCTGGGGCAGGACATTTGCCTATACTGTATTGAGATATTTCTTTGTCCTTATTGCTACAATTTTATTTAAGGCTTTCCTCTGTTTTACTGTATTGCCTGTTCTCCTGGGTATCTTACCTCTCCAGCATACTAACAGTTATCGCCTTCAGTGTAGAATGCAAGCTGGAGTTGTCATTTAACCCCCTTTCCTTCTTCCATAAAGCTCTCCTAATCTCTCCCAACAAAAAATTATCTTTTTGTATTCTATTGTTCCTTATTTGGGGTAGTATAAGGAATATGGGCTTTGGATTCATATAGTATTCAAATCCACTGCTGTTTTTAACCACTGTTAACTCCGTGACCTTGAGCAATTTACTAACCTCTCTGAGGTGGTGTCCTTATCTGGAAAAAAGAGATTTATTTATATTAATCATAGGAGAGTTTTTGTGAGGATTGAGGATGCACAGTGTCTGTCATAGTCTCGACACAATAATAAATTCCAGTCCATATGCTGCTAATTACCATGGTCATTAATATTGTTAATTAGTTCCTATAGCTATCTTTTCCTGACCCCTGCCTCTCAAGTTTTGTCCATATCCTCTGCTAGAACCTGAGGGAACGAGTGAATGACAAAATACATATGTGTCATTCTCAGGAATTTTGAAAAACAGCAGAAGAAAAGATAAAATCACATAGACTCATACTGGGATTCTTTAGTCACAGTAGCAGTAGTCTTGGCGAACCATTTTCTAATCAGCAATACCCAATTTGAAGTATTTTTTTGGCTAAGTGTTTTTAATATGCTAAGTATTCTTAAAATTAAGTGCTTAATTTAAAATTTGTTGTTACAACTCTAAAATGTTTTCTAGTAAACCTTTAGCATGACATATGTGTTATATTCTTTTTCATTGGGACTTTTGGATTAAATAATTTGGAAACAATAGTTTGTGTGGGTAACTGACTAGGGACTGATAATGCCAATTATCCTTCTATGATGTTTCTTTCCTCATCTATTAAGTGAAGTATTGATCTCCTAAGTTTCAAGTTCAGATGAGCAAGCTCACAATTTTGTTGTGCAATTATTTTTATGTTGGAAAATTTTACTTTTTAATAAATTTGCAGTGCAGTTGTCTTTCATAGCCCCCAAACAAGCAAATAAAAACAGAACTTTTATCATTAAAAAATATATAAAGTAAGAATTTGGAGAAAGAACACTCAGGTTGGGATTTATATAGTAATACTTCTGCTATAATCTTCCTTTTGCTATAGAGGAAATAATACATTTTACTAGCCACAGGTTTTAGGCAACTTGGTAAGAACCTTTATAGACTTACAGCGTGAAACCAGTAGCTACAAATCTTCTTTGGGGCTAAGCCCCAAGTCATAACTAATCATCTGCCTTTAGATTTAAAAATCTTTACAAATAAGTGTTAAAAAGTGTTTTTATTTTTACAAGTAGTTTTTTTTTAGCTTCATAGTTTACTTAAACATTTTGAGATAAAATTTATTCTGAGGGTTTACAAGATACTTCTCACAGCTGCCTGTATTTTGAATACTTTTTCAGTGTTTTTGTAAATTAAGCTTTTTTGAGATAATTGTAGATTCATACACAGTTGTAAAAAATAATATGTACTCTCTTTTCCTGTGTGTACTTTGCTGGTTCTCCACAATGTTAACATTTGGCAAAGCTATAGTAAAATATCACAACCAGGGAATTGACATTAATGCAATCTACTGATCTCATTCATATTTCCCTACTTCTATATGTATTCTTTTGTGTATGTCTATATATATGTTTGGTTATATGATATTTTATCCTGTGCATAGTTTTGTTAACTCATCACTACAGTCAAGTACAGTTCCATTATCACAAGGATTCTTCCTGTTACTCATCGATAACCATACCTTCCTCTCTCCCTCCCCTTCCCCAATTCCTGTTAACCGCTAATTGCTACCTCTAGAATTTTGTCATTTCAAGAATTTTTTTAAGCACAATTATATAGTATATAACACTTGGGAATTAACTTTTTTGACTAAGAATAAGTCTTCAGATTCATCCAAATTTTTGCATGTATTAATAGTTCATTCCTTTTAATTACTGAGGAGTATTCTGTGGTGTACATGTACCACAGTTTGTTTAACCATTCACCTGTGGAAGGACATCTGGGTTGTTTTTTTGTTTGTTTTTTGGTTATTACAATTAAAGCTGTTAGGAGCATTCGTGTTCTGGTTTTTATGTGAACATGCAGTTCTCTGGGATAAATGCTTAAGTACAATTGCAGGGTAATACTGTAATTGTGTGCTTGGTTTTATAAGGCATATCAGTGTTTTGCCACTTCAAGTGAATTTTGGAAGCCATACTACCATTCCTTTTACTTCCACACTTTTCAGATACTGTCTTGAGTATCAGGAGGTGTTAAAATGTGTAATCAAATGTGATTTCGAAAACTCATGAGGAGATATTCTCTTGTATTTATCTACAGATCTGCTTTCCACTGTTCGTTCTTTCACCTTTATCATTTCCTTTGGTTTGAAGAACTTCCTTTTGCTCTTCTCTGAAGGTCATCTGCTAGTGACAGATTGTTTAGTTTTGCCTTGTTTGAGCATGTCTTTATTTCCACTTTATTCATGAAGGATAGCTTTGCTAAATATAGAATTGCCAGTTCTTTTGTCAACATTCCTCTTTAATCCAGGGGAGGAATGTGCATACCTAGGTAGTTGTCTGTTGCTCAGTTGTGGATTGGGAAGTGCTGGGCTTGGTTTACCTTTTGCTCTTGGGTGAGGAATTATAAGACTCCCTCCCTCTGTCTTGTTTCTGTAGCCCTAGAATCCCTAAGCAGTCCACTTCCCTCTTTCTACCTTTCAGAGTCTTCTTTTGGTCACCTCTTAACATTATTTCTGGGATTTATAATTGTACGAAGCAGGGAAGAATAACAAATATGAATCTATGCATCCTGTCTGGGTTGGAAGTTCTGTATTTATCTTTTTTCTAACCTTCTGTCTAGGCTGTTTGCTGGTGTTTGTTCCTGAAATGTGTTCCTTGGTAATTCAAAGCTCAAATGAATGAGAAGCCTTCTGTAAATTAGTGCTAAAAAAAGATTACAGAATGTTTTACCATTATTATTTGGAGAGCTTTTTTTTTTCCAAAAGAGATTAAATCCTTCCAAGTCATTAATTTATTTACTGCAAAATGTTTCAATTTTCTATTCTATGCTGGAACTAGAGACTTTGTGTAAATCACTCCCCACATTTGGGGACCTAACAATAGGAATGACTTTTATATTTCTTTTCTCTAAGTCACAGATTTGTCACTGAATAAAAAGGGTTGAAGTTAATATACTTAGCCATCGAAGACTATGTTATCTCTTTTCTGCATATCTTCCCATTCATTAAAATTTCAGGCCTACTCTTAGAATAGATTTCTACAAGTTTCCAAACTGAGAAGACTATTTGTCTTATCTTGGCTTTCAGCAATATTTACTCTCTCCCAAAGACTCCTGTGTCCCTTGGTTGCCCATCCTGTTCTGTGTCTTTTTCCTTTGTAGGAAAGGTCTCAGGCTGGTAGATGGGAAAGGCTCTGCCCCACCTCTACCTTATTTAGGCATATACATGCATACATGTGAAAGGGAGATACCACAATGAATCTGAGTACCTTCACTGTCTAGAGACTTTTGCCATGTCCACACTGACCATATCATACTATGTAGGTATTAATGCTAGCCTGGAGATCTGAGTTCATCATGTTGTCATGAGCATTTAAAGTGGAGCAAGGAAGTAAATAAATATTTTTTGTGATCCTGTTCTTTTTTTTTTTTTTTTTTTTTTTTTGAGATGGAGTCTCGCTCTGTTGGCCAGGCTGGAGTACAGTGGTGCAGTCTTGGCTCACTGCAACCTCTGCCTTCCAGGTTCAAGCCATTTTCCTGCCTCAGCCTCCTGAATAGCTGGAATTACAGGAACATGCCACCATGCTCTGCTAATTTTTTGTATTTTTAGTAGTGACAGGGTTTCACCCTGTTGGCCAGGCTGGTCTCAAACTCCTGACCTTAGGTGATCTCCCTGCCTCGGCCTCCCTGTGTGCTGGGATTATAGGTGTGAGCCACTGTGCGTAGCCTCATTTTTAAATACATAGTACCTAGAGTAAGTCCTGAAGAGTTTCATGGATATGTAGTTGGAAATAAAAATCAACTAATTTAAGGATTGGATAATGGAGAGGAAGGTGGATATTCTGCTATTTATGCATGTATAGAAATAGTTTTTAAACTTTTACATGTATTTTTCCAGAAGTTTCCATTTAGTACAGTTAATGAACTAATACATTTGAGATTTAAAATGTTAACCCCACTAATTAATCTTTGTGCTTTATTTTGTTTTCAATTTAACTCTTGCAGAATTTTAATAAAATGGGAAAGGACCTTTAAATATTTGGTATATTGTTCATTCCTTTTTTAATTATTTTTAATGTTATCTTTGAGACAGAGTCTCACTCTGTCACCCAGGCTGGAGTGCAGTGGTACTAACTCAGCTAACTGCAACCTTCACCTTCTGGGTTCAAGCAGTTCTCATGCCTCAACCTCCCAAGTAGCTGGGATTACATGCGCGTGCCACCGTGCCTGGCTAATTTTTGTATTTTTAGTAGAGATGGGGTTTCACCACATTGGTCAGGCTGATCTGAAACTCCTGGCCTCGAGTGATCCGCTCATCTTGGCCTCCCAGAGTACTGGGATTACAGGTGTGGACCACACCATGCCTGGCCTGTTGACTGCTTTTATGTAATAGATATTCATCCGAATATCTATTATTTGTATATTTGTATACAATGTATATATATGAATATTTTTATGTTGAGCTTTTCAGTGATTTTCATATGATAAAGTCAACAAATAAAAGACAATTTTTTTTTTAATGTGAAAAATCACATTCTAATTTAATTGCTTTCTTTAGGTTTAGTTCTTTTAATGTATTAGCTTTTCCAAAATCAGCCCTACTCCTAAAAGAATTGATCAGGAGGGATCCAAGACGGCCAAATAGGAACAGCTCTGGAGTGCAGTTCCCAGTGAGAGCAATGCAGAGGGTGAGTGCTCACTGCATTTCCAAACAAGGTACCAGGTGCATCTCAATGGGACTGTTTGTACAGTGAGTGTAGCCCAAGAAGGGTGAGCCCAGACAGGCCAGGGCATTGCCTCACCCAGGAAGTGCAATCCCTGGAGGACCCTGCTCCCTACCCAGTGAAGGCCATCATGGGCTTTTCCATCCAGTCGAGCACTCTGATTCAGGTACTGCACTTCTCCCACAGTTTTTACTGACTATAGACCAGGAGATCCCCAGGCCGAAAAGCCACGAGTTTCTAGCACTGCTGTTTTCGCCGGCACTGCAGATTTCCACACAAAAACTCAAATAAATCTGGGCAGCTGTTTCAACTGGCGCCTGGAATGCATGGGAGACAGAGCTGCCCATTCAAATGAAAAAGAGGGGCCTGAAAGCAGGGAGCCAGGTGATCTGGCTCGGCAGGTCCCACCCCCACAAAGACCAGCAATCAAATACTCTGGATTGAGAGTTTTGCAGCAAGTGCAGCTGGACCCAGGGCAGCCCAGCTCTCTGTGGGGAATGGCATTGGCCATTACTAAGGCAGTCCACCACTACCGAGAGGCAGTCTGCCATTACCAAGGCAGTTCTAACTGTACCTCTGTAAGCAAAACTGCAAGGAAGTTTACACAGCAGCTAGGCAGAGCGCACAGCAGCTCAGCAGTGCCTCTGCTGTCAGACTGTGACTAGGCTACCTCCTTGCTGGGCAGGCATCTCTGAAAAAAGGGAGCAGCACGTCAGGAACTTATAAATAAAGCCCGACCTTCCCAGGACACAGCACCTGGGAAAAGAGGTGGTTATGAGTTCCGCTGCAGCAGACTTAAATATACCTGCCCAGCAGCTCTAAATGGAACAGTGGAGCTCCCAGCATAGCACTTGAGCTCTGATAATGGACAGACTATCTCCTCAAGATGCTCCCCCACCCCTGTATATCCAAAGAGGCATGTCATGAAGGAGAGCTCTAGCTGACATCTGGCGGGTACCCTTCTGAGATGAAGATAACAGAAGAAGAAACTGGCACAACCGTTACTGTTCTGCAGCCCTTTTGGGTGATCCCCAGGCAAGCAGGGTGTGGAGTGGACCACCAGCAGTTGTGCAGCAGAATGGCCTGACTGTAAGAAGGAAAACTAAAAAAGCAAGAAGAAATAGCTTCAACATCAACAAAAAGGATGTCTATTCAGAGACCCCATCTGAAAGTCACCAAATACAAAGACCACTGGTAGATAAACCCATGCAGATGGGAAGAAACCAATGCAAAAAGGATAGAAACACCAAAAACCAGAATGCCTCTCCTCCTCCAAGGGATCACAACTCCTCACCAGCAAAGAAACAAGGCTGGATGGAGAATGAGTCTGATGAATTGACAGAAACAGCCTTCAGAAGGTGGGTAATAACAAATTTCTCTGAGCTAAAAGAACATGTTCTAACCCAATGCAAAGAAACTGAGAACATTGAAAAAAGGTTAGATGAAATGCTAACTAGAACAACTAGCTTAGAGAAGAACATAAATGACTTGATGAAGCTGAAAAACACAGCACGAGAACTTTGCAAAGCATACACAAGTTTCAATAGCCAAATCGACCAAGCAGAAGAAAGGATATCAGAGATTGAAGATCAACTCAATGAAATAAAACAAGAAGGCAAGATTGGAGAAAAAAGAGTAAAAAGAAATGAAAAAAGCCTCCAAGAAATATGGGATTATGTGAAAAGACCTAATCTGTGTTCGATACATGTACCTCAATTTGATGGGGGGAATGAATCCAAGCTGGAAAATACTCTTCAGGATATTATCCAGGAGAACTTCCCCAACCTAGCAAGGCAGGCCAACATTCAAGTACAGGAAATACAGAGAACACCACAAAGATACTCCTCAAGAAGAGCTACCCCAAGGCACATAATTGTCAGATTCTCCAGGGTTGAAATGAAAGAAAAAATGCTAAGAGCAGCCAGAGAGAAAGGTCGGGTTACCCACAAAGGGAAGCCCATCAGACTCACAGTGGATCTCTCAGCAGAAACCCTACAAGCCAGAAGAGAGTGGGGGCCAATATTCAATATCCTTAAAGAAAAGAACTTTCAACTTAGAATTTCATATCCAGCCAAACTAAGCTTCATAAGTGAAGGAGAAATAAAATCCTTTATGGACAAGCAATTGCTGAGAGATGTTGTCAACACCAGGTCTGCCTTACAAGAGCCCCTGAAAGAAACACTAAACATGGAAAGGAACAACCAGTACCAGCCACTCCAAAAATGTGCCAAATGGGAAAGCCCATCGAAATAGTGAAGAAACTGCATCAACTAACAGGCAAAACAGCTGGCTAGCATCAAAATGTCAGGATCAAATTCACACATAACAATACTAATCTTGAATGTAAATGGCCTAAATGCCCCAATCAAAAGACACAGACTGGCAAATTGTAAAAAAGTCAAGACCCATCGGTGTGCTGTATTCAGGAAACCCATCTCATGTGCACTGACACACATAGGCTAAAAATAAAGGGATGGAGGAAGATTTGCCAAGCAAATGGCAAAAAAAAAAGCAGGAGTTGCAATCCTAGTCTCTGATAAAATGGTCTTTAAACCAACAAAGATCAAAAGGGACAAAGAAGGGCATTACATAATGGTAAAAGGATCAATGCAACAAGAAGACTAATGATCCTAAATATATACGCACCCAATACAGGAACACCCAGATACGTAAACAAGTTCTTAATGACCTACGAAGAGACTTAGACTCCCACACAATAATAGTGGGAAACTTTAACACTCTACTGTCAGTATTAGATCAACAAGACAGAAAATTAACAAGAATATCCAGGACTTGAACTCAGATCTGGACCAAGCGTACCTAATAGACATCTACAGAACTCTCCACCCCAAATCTACAGAATATGCATTCTTCTCAGCACCACATCACATCAACTCTAAAACTGACTACATAATTGGAAGTAAATCACTCCTCAACAAATGCAAAAGAACAGAAATCATAACAGTCTCTCAGACCACAGTGTAATCAAATTAGAACTCATGATTAAGAAACTAACTCAGTACTGCACAACTTCATGGAAACTGAACAACTGGTCCTGAATGTTGACTGGATAAATACTGAAATGAAGGCAGAAATAAAGATGTTCTTCAAAACCAGTGAGAACAAAGACACAACATACCAGAATCTCTGGGACACATTTAAAGCTGTGTCTAGAGGGAAATTTATAGCAATAAATGCCCACATGAGAAGCAAGGAAAGACCTAAAATCAACATGCTTTTGTCAAATTGAAAGAGCTAGAGGAGCAAGATAAAAAAAACTCAAAAGCTAGCAGAAGACAAGAAGTGACTTAAGATCAGAGCAGAACTCAAGGAGATAGACACACACACACACACAAAACCTTCAAAAAAATCAATAAATCCAGGAGCTAGTTTTTTGTAAAGATCAACAAAATAGACTGCTAGCCAGATTAATAAAAAAGAAAAGAAGAATCAAATAGATGTAATGAAAAAACGATAAAGGGGATATCAACACCAATTCTACAGAAATAGAAACTACCAACAGAGATTACTACAAATAACTTTATGCACATAAACCGGTAAATCTGGAAGAAATGGATAAATTCCTGGACACTTGCACCCTCCTAAGCCTAAACCAGGAAGAAGTTGAAACCCTGAATAGACAAATAACAAGGGCTGAATGTGAGGCAGCAATTAATAGCCTGCCAACCAAAAAAAAGCACAGGTCCAGATGGGTTCACAGCCAAATTCTACTGGACA
The DNA here is from genome assembly GCF_009761245.1 of Sapajus apella. Classification (NCBI taxonomy): domain Eukaryota; kingdom Metazoa; phylum Chordata; class Mammalia; order Primates; family Cebidae; genus Sapajus; species Sapajus apella. The sequence goes on from NW_022436947.1 coordinate 36,626,954, forward strand.
TACAAAGAGGAACTGGTACCACTCCTTCTGAAACTATTCCAAACAATACAAATAGAGGGAATCCTTCCCAAATCATTTTATGAGAGCAACATCATCCTCATACCAAAACCTGGCAGAGGCTCAACAAAAAGAAAAAACTTCAGGCTAACATCCATGATGAACATAGATGCAAAAATCTTCAATAAAATACTGGCAAACCACATCCAACAGCACATCAAAAAGCTTATCCATCACAATCAAGTCTGCTTCATTCCAGGGATGCAAGGCTGGTTCAACATACACAAGCCTATAAACGTAATCCACCACATAAACAGAGCCAAAGACAAAAACCACATGATTATCCCAAAAGATGCAGGGAAGGCCTTCAACAAAATTCAACAGCCTTTTATGCTAAAAACTTTCAGTAAACTAGGTATCAATGGAACGTATCTCAAAACAATGAAAGCTATTTATGACAAATGCACAGCCAATATCATGCTGAATGGGCAAAAACTAGAAGCATTCCCTTTGAAATCTGGCTCTAGACAAGGATGCCCTATCTCACCACTCCTATTCAATTAGTTTTGGAAGTTCTAGCCAGAGCAATCAGGCAAGAAAAAGAAATAAAGGGTATTCATTCGGGAAAGGAGGAAGTCAAATTGTCTCTATTTGTAGATGACATGATTGTATATTTAGAAGACCCCATTGTCTTAGCCTAAAAATCTTCATAAACTGATAAGCAACTTTAACAAAGTCTCAGGATACAAAATCAATGTGCAGAAATCTCAAGCATTCCTCTACACCAATAACAGACTAACAGAGAGCCAAATCATGAGTGAACTGCCATTGATAATTGCTACAAAGAGAATAAAATACCAAATAATACAACTAACAAAGGATGTAAAGGACCTCTTCAAGGAGAACTACAAACCACTGCTCAACGAAATAAGAGACGACCCAAACAGATGGAGAAACATTCCACGCTCATGGTTAGGAAGAATCAGTATTGTGAAAATGGCCATACTGCCCAAAGTAATTTATAGACTCAATGCTATCCCCATCAAGCTACCTATGACCTTCTTCACAGAACTGGTAAAAACCACCTTAAACTTCATGTAGAACCAAAAGACAGCCCAAATAGCCAAGACAATTCTAAGCAAAAAGAACAAAGCTGGAGGTATCACGCTACCTAACTTCAAACTATACTACAAGGCTACAGTAATCAAAACAGCATGATACTGTTACCAAAACAGAAATTTAGACCAATGGAACAAAACAGAGGCCTCAGAGGCATCACCACAGATGTACAACCATCTGATCTTTGACAAACATGACAAAAACAAGCAATGGGGAAAGGATTCCCTGTTTAATAAATGGTGTTGGGATAACTGGCTAGCCATGTGCTGAAAGCAGAAACTGGACCCCTTCCTGACACCTTACACTAAAATTAACTCCAGATGGATTAAAGACTTAAACATAACATCTAACACCATAAAAACCCTAGAGGAAAACCTAGGGAAAATCATTCAGGACATAGGCATAGGCAAGAACTTCATGACTAAAACACCAAAAGCATTGGCAACAAAAGCCAAAATAGACAAATGGGATCTAAGTAAACTCCAGAGCCTCCGTACAGCAAAGGAAACAATCATTAGAGTGAACCAGCAACCAACAGGATGGGAAAAAATTTTTGCAATCTACCCATCTGACGAAGGGCTAATATCCAGAATCTACAAAGAACTAAAGCAGATTTACAAGAAAAAAACAAATCCATTCAAAAGTGGGCGAAGGATATGAACAGACACTTTTCAAAAGAAGACATATATGAGGCCAACAGACTTGTAAAAATGCTCATCATCACTGGTCATTAGAGAAATGCAAATCAAAACTACATTGAGATACCACCTCATGCCAGTTAGAATGGGGATCATTAAAAAATCTGGAGACAACAGATGCTGGAGAGGATGTGGAAAAATAGGAACACTTTTACACTGTTGGTGGGAGTGTAAATTAGTTCAGCCATTGTGGGAGACAGTGTGGCTATTCCTCAAGAACCTAGAAATAGAAATTCCATTTGAGCCGCAGTCCTATTACTGGGTATATACCCAAAGGATTATAAATCGTTCTATTTTAAAGACACATGCACATGTATATTCATTGCAGCACTGTTTACAATAGCAAAGACCTGGAACCAGCCCAAATGCCCATCAGTGATAAACTGGACAAGGAAAATGTGGCACATATACACCATGGAATACTATGCAGCCTGAAAAATGATGAGTTCGTGTCCTTTGTAGGGACATGGATGAATCTGGAAACCATCATTCTCAGCAAACTGATACAAGAACAGAAAATCAAACATTGCATTTTCTCACTGATAGGTGGGTGTTGAACAATGAGAACACATGGACACAGGGAGGGAAGCATCGCATATTGGGGTCCGTTATGGGGGAGTTAGGGGAGGGACAGCAGGGGGTGGGGAGGTTGGGGAGGGATAACATGGGGGAAAATGCCAGATATAGGTGATGGGGGGATGATGGCAGCAAACTACCTTGCCATGTATGTATCTATGCAGTAATCTTGCATGATCTGCACATGGACCCCAGAAATGCCAGATATAGGTGATGGGGGGGATGATGGCAGCAAACTACCTTGACATGTATGTATCTATGCAATAATCGTGCATGATCTGCACATGCCCTCCAGAACCTAAAGTACAGTAAAAAAAAAAAAAAAAAAAAAAACTGAAATAAATAAAGTAACAATAAGTAGAAAATTGATCACTCTTGTTATTAATATTTTGGAAATGCCTTTTAGCTGCTGCATGTTCAGCTGAAGTGACACTGTATCCTTTGTACAATTTACATGGTTAATTTAGCCATGGAATCCTGGTAGAACTGAAGTGACTTCAGGGGCCTATTTGTTCTAACTTTCTGCCTTTAGACATTTGTTATCACTAATGTGGTAAAAGTAAAAAAAACTGTAAGGTATCTGAAAATATCCTTGAGACCCTATCTTAACTATTAAAGACAGATTTTGTGTTTTTCTATGAAAACAATGTGGAAAAAGTAATTTAGTATACAATTTTCATTAAAGAATCTAAATATTTGAGAGTGTTTGAATTTACAGGAAAGTATCAGTTATGAGACATAAGTCTCATAACTTTGTCAGTGGCAAAGTAAAAGATAATTAATGTTTTCTTCTATATTAAAAAAAAAAAAGTACTAAGGAGAACTGCCCTCAGTAATAGATTTCAATGCATGATTTTTCAAATAGCTATTACTCACCTATTTTAGCAAATGAATCTCTTACAGAAAACTAGAAAGGGTTGAAGCTAATATACTTAGCAATAGAAGACTATGTTAACTCTTTTCTATATGTCTTCCCATTCATTAAAATTTCAGACCTACTGTCATTATAGATTTCTACCTATTTCCAATCTGGGAAGGCTATTGAATTTGTCTTGTCTTGACTTTTAGCAATATTTACTCTCCCCCAAAGACTCCTGGATCCTTTGGCTGTCCATCCTGTTTTGTGTCTCTTCTCTTCATAATAAACATCTCAAGCAGTTAATCTTGTAAGATACATGAGCTCAGGGTCTGCATTTTATCATTTTTAAGTGAACCTTTCCTTAAATCTCATTTCAAGTCTGTTTTGTCTGATGTTTAACATACTTTCATTATTGTTCTTTTTGTTAGAATTTGTGTGATATACCTCAGTTTCGTCCTTGACCTTTTACTTTCATATATGCTTCCGTTTTATATGTATCTCTTTTAAACAATATGCAGTTTGATTTTTTTTTTTTTTCGGTCTTTTTATTTTATTTGAAGCATTTAGTTTACTTTTAAAACAATTGCTAATATAATTTTGTTTCTATCTATTATCTTGTTTTGATTTACCTGATTATTTTCTCCCATTCTGTAGATTGCCTTGTCATTTTATTGGTTGTTTCCTTTGCTGTGAAGAAGCTATTGAGTTTGATATAGTCTCATTTGTTTATTTTGGCTTTTGTTTCCTGTACTTTTGGTATCATATCCAAAAAATCATTGACAAGACTAACGTCAGAGAGTTTTTTTCCGTGTGTTTACTTTTCGGAATTTTATTGTTTCATGTTTTACATATAAGTCTTTAATACATTTGCATTAATTTTTGTGTATGATATAAGAGTTCAGTTTTACTTTTTGTGCAACCGGATATCCAGTATTCTCAATACCATTTATTGAAGAAACTATCTTTTTCCCATTGTGTATTTTTGGTACCTTTGTCAAAGATTAGTTGACCTTATATGTGTGATTTTATTTCTGGACTTGCTGTTCTGTTCTGTGGGTCTGTGTGTGTGTTTTTATGCCATTACGGTACTGTTTTGATTACTATGGTTTTGTATTAGTAATGTACTTTGAAATTAGGAAGTGTGACGCCTCCAGCTTTATTCTTCTTTCTCAAGATTACTTTTGCTATTTGAGGTCCTTAGTGGTTCCATATGAAATTTAGGATTGTTTTTTCTATTTTCTGTGAAAAATGACATTGGAATTTTGATGGGGATTGCACTGAATCTGTAGATCGCATTGGGTAGTATGAACATTTTAATGATAACAATTCTTCCAATACATGAACACAGGTGTCTTTTAACTTATTTGTGTCTTCTTGAATTTCTTTCATCGAGGTTTTATAGTTTTTAGTGTATAAATAATTCACCTCCTTGATTAAATTTATTCTTAAATATTTTATTATTTTTGATGCTGTCATAAATGAGATTTTTAAAAATTTCTTTGATAGTTCATTTTGATAGTTCATGTCTAAATGTATAGATGTTTTTTGATTTTTGTGTTCTATAACTTCACTGAAAGCATTTATTCTAACAGTTTTTTGTTGCTCATTTTTAGTTACAAATATTTAGAACATCCCTTTGTGGGTGAAAGATTATTTTGATGATTTTTTGTTTTGAAAATTGAGGTCTACATTGTTTAACTGACCAGTCTGAAGCCTACTGCTAGTAAGTGGCAAAAGGTAGATCTTACTAACTTTGAATGTTTTTTTCCTCTTAAACTATGTTCCCTCTCTTTCTAAATCAGATTAAGTATGGAATCCAAATGGGCCCAGTGGTGGGAGTAGGAATGAGATAATTGGATGATCTTAATACCTTGAGTGACAGCCAGACAGCTCCACCTCTGTGGTGGGCACAAACTTGTAGCATATGCCAGATTTTTAAGTTGATGGGCAAAGAGTCCTGTATCTTAGTGCTAGAGGCATACTGCTGGGTTTATTCTATTGAATGCTCCCTTTATGACTGTTTTGCAGATCATCCTAATTCTTTTAGCACACACTATTTTCAGGCAAAAGTATAATACATCTGTTAGATGTATGCTTTCTTAGCTGTGATCACAGCTTATGCATGTTTTTAAAAAGTTTTAGAGTTGGAGTTAGGAGATTTAAGTCCTAGTCAAGTCAGTTTCTGGTAACATCCAGTCATTATCACTTTGAGAAAGTTACTAAGTACCTTAGTTTTAATGTTGGTTAAATTAACAATTTGAATCTAGCAATCTTCTAAGGCAGAGGTCTGCAAACCTTTTCAGTAAAGGGATACATAGTAAATATTTTAGACTTTGCAGGCTAAGAGGCAAAATTGAGGATATTATGTAAATACCTTAATAAGTACGAGAAAAACTCTTGTTATGCCCTACCTCATTTGCCTGGGGTAAGTCATCCTGCAAGGTGGACATGCATTGTCCTCTGTTGTTATCAGCTGGAGAAATTCTTGGGACAGAGCAAGAAGGGGCGTAGTGGACAGAACAGGCACAGTAGCCACCATGTTCAATTTCACTCTGTCACAGTGCCACCCAGGTTCCTGTGTACCCTTCTTTCCTCCCAGAGAACCCAGCTACCTCAACAAATTTCAAAGGATTGCCAGTATGCAGATCACATCTGTGATCCACCCAAACAAAACAAAAAACTAGAAAAACTTTGTAAGTTGGAAATAAAGGACTTCCAAAATAGCATGAGAGCCAAAGAAGAAATCAAAATGGACATTCAAATTAAAGGGACTATGTAACTACTTACAAGGCAGTAAAAGTAAAAAGAGATAAGAAAAGATAATTTAATACATTAAAAGGTAAGAAAGGAATGAGAAAAAGGAAAGGAGGGACAAATAACTCAATATAACGGTAGAAAGAAAATTTTTAAAAAATCATTAGATATATTAAGAACAAATGGAGTCAATGGTCCTAATGAAAGGTAAAAGTTGTCAGACTGACTATAAAAACAAAATTCCACTATATGTTATTTACATGAGAACTGTGTAAAGTTGAGAAAACATGAACCTTGAAAGTAGAATCATGAAAAGTAACATAAGAAAAAGGCAGAGCACATAAAGGAATGCTGATATAACTATATTAAGATTAGAAAAAAATATACTGTAAGCTAAAGACATTACTGGAGAATAGAAGGTTTATTATCATAATGAAAAGGTTTGTCAACAAAACATAGTAACTTTAAATCTGTATGTACTTAGTAATGTAGCTTCAAAAATATAAAGCAAAAACAATTGCAAGAAGAAAAAGATTCTATGATAACGAAAGAATTGTAATGCCTCAGTTTTGATCAGGCAGATTTTTTAAATGATATATATAAGGTTTAACAACACAAATAATGTCTTTATTACATATGTGTCTTATATAATAGACATATGTAACAAAGTAATAGACACGTAACAAAACACATAACAGTTGTAAAATGCATATGCTTTTCAACACACACAGGATACTTATAAAAGATGTTTCAAGGTGTAACCTAATTATTGATATTGAATTAGAAATTAAAGTCTTAGCCTTTCAACAGCAGAGCTTCATATTTTGATGTATTAATATAAATTGCTTTTCCAATTGAAATAATATTTCATATTTACTAAATGTAGGATTTTCTCTATGTAAGATACTCTATATAAGTTATCTCTTGTCAATTCACTCTTTAATTCAGTAATAAACTAATAGCAGACTGAGCACTGCATGACAATTTTCCCTTCAAAATTATAATGGGAAATGTGTAGTAAGATGATCATGGATTCTTGAATTCTTGCTAAGCCAGTGGATCTGGGATATGGGGAAAGTTACTTAAGATCTCTAAGGCTCATCTATAAAAAATTTAAAAAGTATATTAATATCTACCTTGTGGACATGGAGGTCATGAGGAATAACGTGAGATAATGTGTATAGAGTACTCAGTACCAAGCAAATTTCTACTGCTTAAGTGTGTTTACTATTCATAGGATATTTACTTAGCCTCTGTAAAGTATTAGTTCCAAATTAAGCAAGACTTTTAATTCCTAAGACATATGATTAGTTATTACAGATATTATAACTTAAAACTCTTATTCATATTGCCACTGAGCAGTTATAGGTAACTAAGTCTCCAAATTTTATTTTATTGCCATTGCTGGCTCTTTTTCCTACTGACCTATGGGAGATAAAAATAAGAAATTAGGAGAAGACAGTGGGCACTCAAAAGAATTTCAGCTCTTGGATCAGCTTCCTTTCTTAGACTTCAGAAAACTTAATACTTTAGTTGGCCGTATGAATGTTATTTTGTACTTTGATCTTGACCTAACAAAATGCACTTTTGCTTTTACTAATAATTCCTCTGGTATTTTCTTGAGTACATGATCAGCAATAAGTTTTAAAGCAATGGTTGGTTGTTGTGGCTTATGCTTGTAATCCCAACACTTTGGGAGACTAGGCAGGTGCATCACTTGAGCCCAAGAGCTCAAGGGCAGCCTGGACAACATGACAAAACCCCACGTGTACAAAAAGTTAGCTGGGTATGGTGGCATGTGCCTATAGTACGAGCTTCTCAGGAGGCTGCTGTGGGAGGATCACCTGAGCCTGGACAGGTTGAGGCTGCAGTGAGCCATGATTGCACCATTGCAATCCAGCATGGGTGTTGGAGTGAGACCCTGTCTCAGGAGAAAAAAAAAAGAAAGTTTTAATGCAAGACTAAGCCCAGGTCTGAAGGATGTGTTTCTTATCATCTAACCAGCTACCCAACTCTTAAAAAGGTCTAGATCCGGCCAGGCGCAGTGGCTCATGCCTGTAATCCCAGCATTTTGGGAGGCCGAGGCGGGGGGATCATGAGGTCAGGAGTTCAAGACCAGACTGGCCAACATGGTGAAACCCCCGTCTTTGCTAAAAAATACAAAAATTAGCTGGGCATGGTGGCTGGTGCCTGTAATCCCAGCTACTTGGGAGGCTGAGGTAGGAGAATTGCTTGAACCAGGACCAGGGAGGCAGAGGTTTCAGTGAGCCGAGATCGTACCACTGCACTCCAGCCTAGGCTACAGAGTGAGACTCCATCTCAAAAAAAAAAAAAAGCCTAAATCCATATTAGAATTGTTTTATTCCCAAAGGAGTATAGATTTTGTATTCTGAGTTATTTAGATAGAAATTCTGTGAAATGTTTATGTGGAGAAGGAATGTGCTGTATTTGCAGCTTTTAAAGGTTTAGCAGTCATGTATCTGAGTCATTAATGAAACAAAGCTATCTCTAGTGGAACTCTTAAGGACCGACTGTTGAATCAGTTGTTAAACTAGGACTCTTGGTTGGGCTGAGCAGTGTGGCTCACCAATAATCCCAGTGAAACAGGAAAAGTTCCCTTGTCCCCCTCTTGGGGAGAGTGGCTCACTTCTTCAGTGTCCTGCTGCTCAGACCTCTAATGGGAGCATGCAGATGGGGCTCTAATCCCATGGTAGCATCTAGGGGTGAATGCTTACAGCTCCTGAAGCCCCAGTGGACGTGTATCACTGTGTGCTCTTTTAGTTTTGCCATCTGTAGGCAGCTTGTGTTAGCTCAGTTAGGCCCTCTGCCTTACCACGAGGATAGAGGCCTTTCTCTATCCCAAGTTCTTGCATTGGTGTACTGAAAAATTAGATCAAATGTAGGCTGGGAGAATGAGTGCAAGGTTTTATTGAATAGTAGAAGTAGCTCTCAGCAGATGTATGGGGAGCCACAAGGGGTATGGAGTGCAAAGATGGTTCTCCCCTGGAGTCTGGCTGCTCTTGGCCAAACTCCCTGTCATCCCACCGTAATGGCCTGCTGGTGTCTGCCAAGGTGTTCCTCTTGATGTCCAGTCACTTATGTGTTCTTCTGCTGGTGTGTTCCTCTCAACATCTAGCTGCTTGTATCTACCTGCTAGGGTCTCAGGGTTTTTATAGGCACAGGATGAGGGCATGGCTGCTAGGGTGGTCTTGGAAAATGCACCATTTAGGCATGAAAACTGAAATGCCTATTCTTACCTAGGTCTGTGGGTACAGACTTGTGGGTGGAACTCTAGCCACGGACCATGCCCTTCTCTGCCCAGCCCTTTCCTGCCCCCCTCCTATATCACTGACCTTTTGGGGAGCCAGGACAAGAGGATGACAAACCAGGAGTGCAAGTCCAGCCTGAGCAACACAGTCAGACCCTATATCTACAAAACAATAAAAAAAATTAGGTGTGGTAGGCATGTGCCTGTAGTCCTAGCCACTTGGGAAGGCTGAGTTGAGATGACCACTTGAGCCCAGGAATTTGAAACTCCAGTGAACTGTGATCAAGCTACTGCTCTCCAGCCTGGGTAACAGAGTGAGACCATATCTCTAAGCAAAAAAAAACAAACCAGGACTCTGACAACTAGTCCTAGTTGCCAGACTAGTAAACATATGTACAAATTTGTGTTTCCAGATTGCAAAGTTGTCATTTTCTTTGCAGACATTTTTTGTGATTCAGTTATGTATGGTTATCAAAGAGATTATGTTTCAGAAACAAAATCTTATTAAAACAGTTTCTTATAATAATGTTCTCTCACTTTTAGATTACTTCTCTAGTGACCCTTCAGCTGTTAACTCTGGTTGGCCATGACGATCAGCTTGATGGACCAAAATATAAATGCACAGTGTCTCTGGACTTCATCAGAGCTATTTCAAGGTAAAATGTCTTGAAATATGTAAATGATATACTAACTATAAAAATTAGTGTTCTTACTAATCTAATGTCATTAGTCACTTAAACAAGAAAAAATCATTTATTTAAGTGCCAAGAATGAATAAGCTATAATACAGAATGAACCTTCTCAAATTTACAAATGACGTAAAATTGGGAGAAATAGCTAATGTGTTAGACGACAAAAATCAAGATTCTGGAAGACCTTAATAGACTGGAATAAATGGTCCAATAGTAGCAAGGTAAGATTTAACGGACAGTTGGCTACGGAAAACTCTCTTCTATTTAAATAAGATGGACAGCTGGCTTAAGTCCTAAATTTTTTAGCTGACTACAAGGCTTTAAAAATCCTGACTTAGGTAACACTGATAGAAATACAGTGTCTAGGTCAGGGGACATAATCATTCTACTGTGTGTTGTCACAGGCCAATCAAATCTGGTATGCTGTGCTGTGTTTAGAGTTTTCAGAGACAGATGGATAAATGCCGAAGGGGCACAAGGAGAGTGGTAGAATGAGGAATTATGTCACATCCCTGACTGAAGGACAGAGTGTGAGAGAAAAGCCTTAGGAAGGACATGTGACCTGTCTTAAGTATTTCAGGGGCTGTCGTGCACAAAATGGATGAAACTAATTCTGAGTAATTCTAAAGTGTTAGAAGTTCTGGGGAAGAAAGTATGTTTGTCAAAATGAAAGCTGTCTAAAAGTATGAGTTTCCTTACCAAGAGGTGTACTTAGTGTTGTGGAAAATGTTCAAACTGTTTATATGAATAAATGACTTCATCATACGGTTACATCTGGATGATGATCTGTCAGGACTGTAATGGAAAAGGAGATGCGTGTGCAGACTGGCAGGTTGAACCGGGCAATTCATAGACAGTGTGTTCCTAACCTTTTTGAATATGAAGATACCATTTTAGCATCTTTTAAAAATTAGTTGTGGAAGTATTTACATATATTTCAAAATTAACAATATATAGGCATGAGACGTTACTTTGTTCAGCCTAAAAACAGTGCTTGATATCAGTATAGATTTTCAGATCTCCTCTGATGATTAATTTTACAGCTTCTTGAGGTTTTGAAGTCCATAGGTTGTCAGGCTTCTCCCTGAAGTCTCTTCTGAATTAAAAGTGTTCTGAAAAATAAATAAATGATAAATGAATGAATGAATGGCCAGGTACAGTGGCTCACATGTGTATTCCCAGTAGTTTAGGAGGCTGAGGTAGGAAGATCGCTTGAAGCCAGAAGTTCAAGACCAGCCTGGGTAATGTAGTGAGACCCCCATCTCTACAATGTAGTGATAATACGATGCAGGTATTTTGCTACATTTTTGTGGCATATAGGCTCTAAAACATGAATTCAAGGGTTTTAGTGTTTCATTTTAATAAAACCAGGCAAACTTTTACACAGAGAAAATTAAATGAAAACTTATTTTTTAGTGTGTTAAGTATGATCATAAAGCAATTACTTCCTTTAAATTCTATATCTAAGAGCCTCTATCCAAGGCATAACTTTGGAGTGAAGCCTATTTATTTCAGAGATTTTATTATTACTCTGAATGTCTTAGGTTGTGCAAAACAGAAGTTTGTGGGTTCCTAATATAGTGAATATACATTGACTCACAATTTGGTGTTACTTAGTACAGAGCATCACAATGGTGGATGTCAAACACATCCAGAGACATGCACTTTCATTTACCACTCAGCAGAAAGCAAGAGCTTTAGACCTGGAATATTGCCATAGAACTTGGGCACTCTGTAACTTTCTTTTGTTTCCTTTACTGTTCCCTACTTCCTGTGGGCAGTGTCCAAAGAATAAGCACCCACTTCTCCCCACACCTGCCTTCTTCTGCTCTCTCATCCCTGTGTTCTGTACTTCTTTTCTGCTGACTACCTTTCATTCTCTCCCTCCCTCCCATGTTCCTAACTCTTCTCCTAATTGTCTTCCTCATTGCCTTAGCTAAAACCTTATTCTTCTTTGGGACACTATTTCCCCTGGAGTTATCTCTAATTGTAACTATGTATTTGCTCCAACCTCAGGGTTGGAGGTCATTTCAGTGTCATCCTTTCTTCCTGTTGCCACTTCCAGACTGTTACTGTCCCCCAACTTCTTATAAAAATGTGAACTTCTTTGAGACTCACGCAACCTGGCTCTATATTTCCCTATTCTCCTTAAGACTGATTTTTGTCTACCCAGCCATTCTACCTCATGTATTGAAATAATAGGAGACTTGCTATCCAGACTTCTTTGCAACCTAAATTATTATTATTTTTATTTTTTGAGATGGAGTCTTGCTCTGTCGCCCAGGCTGGAGTACAGTGGTGCGATCTCAGCTCACTGCAGCTCCACCTCCTGGGTTCAAGTGATTCTCCTGCCTCAGCCTCCCAAGCAGCTGGGATCACAGGTACATACCACCACGCCCAGCTAATTTTTATTAGAGAAAGGGTTTCACTATTTTGGCCAGGTTGGCCTTGAACTCCTAACCTCAGGTTGATCCACCTGCCTCAGTCTCCTGAACTGGTGGGATTACAGGCATGAGCCACTGTGCCCAGCCTCCACCTAAATTCTTGACTCTATTTAAGCTACAGATTCTGACGTCTGCGTTTATTCTGTTCAGTCTTCACTCTGTTTCACAGAACAAGGTTGAAACCATCAGTTGAAAATTCAGCTACCTGTGTTGGTGTCCATCTTCTCTTTCTTTCCTTTTTCAGTAGAATGGGGTTTCTCTTCCTAAGGTGGATTCTTCTACCTATGCTCTGAATTCCATCTCCTCCACTTTCCGAGAACCTTTGTTAGTCTCAGGCTATTTGTCCTCTCAGTGGCACCTGACACTGTTGGCTACTCTGTCTTTCTTAAAACTCTCTTCTCTTAGATACGATTCTCGTTTTCCTCTTTATTCTTTGGTTGTTTTTACTAACCAAGTTTGGTTTGTTAGTAAAAACAACCAAAGAATAATCTCCACCATCTGACCTTTAAATATAGCTGTTTCTTGAGGCTTGGCCCTAGGCTCTTTTGTCATATTAGATTTTTTTCCCTAGGCAACTTTAGCTACACATGTGACTTCAACAACCATCTGTGTGTTAATAATGCCCCTATTTTTAAAGACCAGACCTATTTATAATTTCTTGACCTTTATTGCTGTTTCCAGCTACAGTAATATATTTCCAAAACAGAACTTAGGAATTCTAACCTCTGCTTCCACCCACCATGAAAGAGTGAAATATCTGGCTTTCCTCCAGTGTTTTTTATTTAAGTGATAAGCACTGCAGTCTGCTGTGTTGCCTAGGCCTGAAATTTGAGAGTTCTTCTTGACATCTCTCTCTTCCCCACTCCCAGTATTCAACCATTAATACTATTGAGCTTACAAAGCCCCTTTTATTTTTCTCAATTTCATTCACTTGTTATCATGATAGTTTACCACTCTAGATCAAGCCACAATCATGTCTTCTCTAGCAGTCTCCTCTTTCCTCAGTTATCTGTACTTTAACCACTGTGGCTTTTTTCGGTTTTTTATATTCACCATTCTGCTTCCCATCTTTACATACACAGCATTTTCCAGCTTCTCTTCTCCTTCACCTAGCTAACTACTATGGAACCTTTAGATTTCAATTTAAATGTCTGCTCCTTAAAAATGCCTTCTTACAATACCACAACCACCATCATCACCCACCCCACACCACACACACACACACACAAACACACACACACACACACAATTTGGAAGTTCCCCTTTGTTCATTATACTTACCAAGTTTTACTTAATTAATTAATTGAATAATTAGAGTTCATCTTTCTTTCTAGAATATAAGTTCATGAAGCTCAAAGCACACTATGTTTGTGTCTATCACTGTCTTATCCTCAAACCTAGCACAGTGCTTTAAACTTAGTATGTGCTAAATAAATAAATATTGCATGTTTTCCTACAGTGATTAGCAGTAAAACTTCACATGAAAGGGAACTATATGAATTTGTTTTGGGGGACAGCCAGAAGGGAGCTCAGGAGAGTCTCATTCCAAATCAAGTCTTGATGGGAGAGGAAGTCCCAAGGATAGTTACCAAAGAAAAGGTTGGCCCCATTCCAGACACCTGGCAGAGAACAAATGATAAGATAATAAGGATCACAGGATACAACCTAAGTGTCTAAAACAGCAATCAATCAATATTATATATTATACAATTATTGAAAATCACACTTTTGAAGGATAATATGGGAAAATAACTCATGATGTGAACTTAAGTGGATATAACAGTTCATATAAAGTTGGATATAAAAGAAAACTAAGAAACCCTAAGGGAAGGGAGTAATGGTCAGCAATCAATTTCCACCAAGAAATCAGGCAGAGTTCCCTGATTTAATGATAAAGCAGTCATTTGTAGTTTTATCCAGAACAATTTCAGTGATATAATGCAGTAGAAATCAGATTATAGTGAGGTTAAATAGTGTTTATGAGAAAGTAGATGTAGCAAAGAGACATAATGTTTTTTATTCATTTATTTGACATTTATTGTGTTGCCCATTATAAACAAAATACTGTGGTGGGCTTTGGGGAAATATAGCAACAAGTATAACATAGCTATACTCTATTCTTATAAGCCTGTATTCTAGGGGTATGTGTGTGTGTGTGTGTGTGTGTGTGTGTGCACGCGCGTGAGCTATAAAGGAAAGAGAGGTGTTTTCTTTGGAGAGACAGTCTCACTCTGTCGCCAAGGCTGGAGTGCACAATCTCGCCTCACTGAAACCTCCGCCTCCTAGGTTCAAGCAATTCTCCTGCCTCAGCCTCCTAAGAAGCTGGGATTGCAGGCATGTACCACTATGCCTGGTTAATTCTTGTAATTTTAGTAGAGATGGGGTTTTGCCATGTTGGCCAGACTTGTCTCGAATCCCTGACCTCAGGTATTCCACCTGCTTCAGCCTCCCACAGTACTAGGATTACAGGCGTCAGCCACTGTGTCTGGCTAAGAGAGAGAGGATTATAACTGCTAAAGGGGTTGTAGGGTTGAGAGAGGGTTATTATTTATTTTTTAAAGATTGGAGCATATTTAAATGCTGATAGGAAAGAACAGATAAGAGTTCATTAAAGGGAGAAAGGTTAATTTAAAACATACAATTACTGAAATGTTATATAAGAATGGGATTTAGAATTTGAGTTGGAAGAGCCCTGAATGAGAGAGCAGAATCCTCTTGCATTATAACAAGAGAAAAAGATGGATTCAGATGGAGCTGAATTTGGAGGTTTGGTAGTAATAAGTTGGGGAAGTTCTGAACTGATAACTTATATTTTCTCTGTGAAGGAGACAAAATTGAGACCAAGGGCAGAAGTAGTAGCAGTTTAGAGAAATCGAACATATGAAATAGCTGCCATGGGAATGGAAGAAACTGTTGAAAGGAAAGCAGTTTGTTGGGAGTGTTGAGGTTCTTGACCTTGAATTTACAGTGGCACCAATCTGTGAGACTTGTGGTCTTCTCCAACACCAATCTCTGTACTAGAGACTGGGACAGCAAAGAATTATAATTGAAATCACATCGTACTGGGATTTTGCCAGGTGAGCTCAGTGGATGCTAGCAAGTAACTACTTGACCTGATGAATCATGGAGTCTAAGCTAGGAAGGGCAGGAAGGAAGTAAAGCAAGTTGGGGGCTCATAGTTCAGTGCCTAGTACATAAATATTCAGTAAACGTTTGTAGATCAGGAAACAATGAAGGTATTTGTGAACTGACTATCCCAATATGTCATATAGCAAAAAAGGAAGAAATTGGGGATCATAAAGTAGAATGTCTGAATTTATGTAGAAGTAAAGCATTTCTGAGCGTGATTATGAGAGTGGAAAAGGCTATTGGACATAAGAAAGAGAAATATATAGTGAAGTCACTAGGCTGACACAGGTCTTGGAATGGAAAGAAGACTAAACTGTATGCTAAATTATTCAGTGACTAAGGGATGGTTGCATAGAGGATAGGGGATGTTGAGCAGAATGGTCTTAATCTCAGAGTAGCAGAGCTTTTTGCACAGGACGCCATCCCCACCTGACTGAACTATCTGGGGTAAACATTCACTGGAAGGAGCTGAAGAAAAGACTGTGGGGAACCCAGTTTCAGTTAAGCCCAGAAGGGGAATACAACCATTCCTTGAAAAGATAGAGGATATAGAGACGACAGCAGAAAGGTTTGGGCAGAGAAGCTATAGGAAGCTGATTCTAGAATGGGAACATAGAATATGGAGGTAGAGTATGGGAAAAGGCAGATAACAGATGACTGAGAAGCTTATTAAATATTGTTCTTGGATTGTTCTTAATGTGAATGGTAGTTACACATTTTCAGTTGTTTTCTTCCACAGTCATTGGGAAGACTATAAGATAAATCGAGGTTACAACTTAAAGTTGTAAGGTTGCAAGTGGTCAGAAAAAAAACAAACAAAAAAACGCAAACTCAAACTGCCCACAAAAGTAAAAGGAAACAAAATAGCATCCTAAAAGAAAAAAATATTTTAATGTAGGGAAAAAGAATCAACAAAATGAAATAAAAGGATAAAGGCAAAATTAAATCCTTAAATATATACCATATAATTAGCTTGCATTAAAGTATTCTAAATTCTGATTTAAGAATTACCCCTAAGAAAATTGCCACCAACACTATTTGTGTTTACTGCATTTCTTTCCAGCTGGTTACTTTAGAAAATAATTCATTTATCTTCTGTGGGAGAATCTCCCATAGTATATTGAAAGTTACCCCAAAGTTTAAAATTATACTTGCATGACTGTAACATGCATCTGTGGCCATGGGAAACCAGAGAACGTACATGCAAATTACACAATTCTCTTTGTAAGTAATACCTTTTTTTAAAGAGGATTGTTTGTCTTCAAGTACTTTAAAGCACAAAGTTATCTTTGGGATGTGTGGCATAATTTTTTATGTTGCCCCTGTGGTTATTCTGACAAATTCTGTCATGTCTTAAAAGAATATATGTGAGATCAATTGGCAAGTTGCCTATTTACATTGGGGTGGAGGAATGGTAGAAATAGTAATGCATCTTGGGAAGTAAATGTTTCTTAAAGGAATGATCTTATATTCAATTCCTGATTAACTTTTTAAATCTAAAACTTTTAATGTATGATTCAGTTTGCGTGAATACTTACCACTGACAAAGCACAGAAATGGAATATAGTGAAAGTTTTATGAACATTTAAGTTGCTTAGTGTATTTAAATCACTCCATTCATTCTATTAAGTGTATTCTGTTACAGTTTGTTTATTGTACGAACTATGCTATAGTAACACAAATAGATTTCTCAAAAAATGGAGAAGTCCTACAAACGTCGCAGTATTTTCATTTGTTTGTGCCCTCTTCTAGTACTAGTCCATTAGACAAGCATTTCTCTGCAGCTGTCACACCTTATTTGTAATTCTTTCTTCTCCCTTTCTCCCTTAATATTGCTAGTATATCTTTATATTGATCATTTTGTATGGATGTATAATATTTCATCAAATATATTGTAATTTATGGATTTTCCTAGTATTGGAATTTAAGTTGTTTTAATCTTACCTGCTTCAAAAATCTTTTTTTCACCAAGGCCAGAAAAAAAAAAAATAGTAACACAACATTAAGTCCATTTTACCATATCAGTTTAGGTTTATAACTTAATACCCAAAGTCATTGTGGAGAAATGTGCCTGGAGAGATGTACAAACGGCACTTGCCTTTTGTGTCAATTGTTAAAAGTAAACTACTATATCTGTTTCCTTTGTATGGTCCTCTAAATAAGATCTTTTCAATCAGTATCACGATTTTTTTTAAATCATGTGTTAGCCAGGTGCAGTGGCTCACACCTGTAATCCCAGGACTTTGGGAGGCCGAGGTGGGCAGATCGCCTTAGGTTAGGAGTTTGAGACCAGCCTGGCCAACATGGTGAAGTACGTCTCTTATTAAAAATACAAAAATTAGCCAGGAAGGTGGCACACACCTGTAGTTCCAGCTACTTGGGAGGCAGAGGCAGGAGAATCACTTGAACCCGGGAGGCAGAGTTTGCAGTGACCTGAGATTGAACCATTGCACTGCAGCCTGGGTGACAGAGTGAGACTCTGTCTAAAAAAAAAAAGTGTCAGAAGTATTTTGATGCTCATAAATTTGGGTGTTTCTAGAGTTGAATGAAAGAAAAACATATAAAATAGCTTTATGATTTAATAACCATACTTTTTATGCCTTTATGCATAAAGTTTTTTTTTTTTAACTATTTTCAGTTGTTTTTATCAGGATTGTTTTGGCAGTATTTTTATACCATTTGGAAAGGCTTAGTATTCTTCAGAGAGGCACTATTATAATGAAACAAGGTATTCTTCAGTCCACATTAGGTAGCACAATAGCCATAGCATCTCTTTTCAGCTATTTCTAAATGTGTTTTCATAAGCAGTATCTACAGTTCCCTATTCCACATTTTTAAAAATATTTGATATGTCAGTCATTTGCTTAGAAACTTTTTTAGAAAGTATATTGCAAAATGATAGACAAAAACATTGATGATGGTTTAATAAATAAGAGCATGCAATTAGTGAATCTTTAAAAGGCTGTTCTCACTTGGATGATTATTTTTGCAGAATTGAATACTTAAGGCTTTAATTTTATACTTATTGCTAGATCATTATATCCAATTATTTTGACCATTTATTCAAATAATAAACTTCCAAGTCTGAATATTTATAGTGAAGAATGAGTTTAGTGAAAGGAAGTTTATTATTCAAATAATAAACTTCCAAGTCTGAATATTTATAGTGAAGAATGAGTTTAGTGAAAGGAAAATAATTATATGTCTCTGTCTCTGCTATTTTATTCTGCCTGCCATCAGAGTACAAAAATATACATTCACATCGTCTGTTTGTTGTATCGTATTCTTGGATCATACAGATTTAGTTACAATACACACACAGGTCAGCCAGCGTTAAAAGACTGAAAAGAATGAAAACTACAAATGAGGACAGATGAGCTATGCATTATGTAATGATAAAACAGGTGTTTCGGAAGATAAACAATGTTCAGAAGCAAAGAAGATTTAAATACTTTTGAATCTCTAATTACTTTATTCTAGTTGTTAGACAAAAAGCAAAGAGCTTTCAAATGAAGTCTAAACTTTCTATAGTCAATTGAAGTACAGAATGTTGAATAGCTGTAGCTTCATTTACTTTTTTATTAGAAAAGCAAACTTTGTGCATGGTAAAAAAGAATTTTAATTCTGTTCCTAATAACATTTAAAAAAATTAATGTCAGTCCTATCGGGATGCATTTGATAGCACCATAGGATTTTTAGCATTAGTCATGAATTATTTTGCATGTGCTTTCCAGAATCATAAAAAGCTGAGCAATCTAGGGGTGAGAATGCTAACATATTATCTGTTTTTGTTTATAGGACGGTGAACTTTGACATAATAAAATACTTGTACGATTTCTTGTGAAAACAGACTTCAAAGCCATATGGACACTATGACAATGACTAAGCCAAGCTGTGTTCATCCAGTGACTTAGCTGGCCAAGGAGAGGAGTTCTTTGGCTCTATTGGATTTGTCCAAACAGGTGCGGACCCAGCATGGAATCTGGTGACAATATTCTGATTGGTCTGGGTGGATGTGAGCAGAAGACTATTTACCAGGGACCCTGGAGTATTTGGAAGCAACGTGTTAATTATAAACAGCAGGGTTTGAGCACAATCTGTTCTACTCTTAATGATGTTATCTTAACACTGAAATTGCCTGAAACCCATTTACTTAGGACTACATTTTGCTCTGTGAACTATCCCCTGCGCTTTGAACGTGCCAGCAGCCCTTGTTTATATGCCCATTCTTTTCACTTCCTCTCCACAGGAGCCTCTACAGTCGCTTGCCAAAGCAGATTTTCCTAAGGCCACTGTTTTAAAAGATCGTAGTTGCAAAATACAATAAATATAAGTTCTTTTGAAAGTCCAAACTTGTATGTGTTTATCTTTTCACTTACTTTTCTCAAAAGGCAAAGGTAGTTTGATCAGAAACATATCAACTTTCCATCTTTCAGCCTTCTTGATAACTATGGTATGCTTGTATAAGGTTTATCTCGTCGCTTTCTTAAAATTAGCTACCCAAACCGGTTCTTTTAGTAGTAGTAGTAGTAGTATCATGGTTTTCTTTTCTTTCTCATTTTTAAAATCATTGGCCTTTAAGAGTTTCACAATAAATTTTTTTCCTGTTATATCACTTGTGAACTTTGGTTCTGATTTTCTTGTCCATATTTTTTTGTCCGTATTTGTGAAGAAGTTTTCTTTCAGCATTTGAAAACTTGAAAAATATTTTGAGCAGAATTAAAGTGCTTATAGAATCTAGTTTAAATTTCAGTGGCATTTTATTTCTTCGTTCCTTTTTTTTTGAAGAAAAACTCTCACAAAAGGTACTTTTAATGTAACTATCTGATTCAAAGAAAGCAAGTGGTTATCTACTATTTAGAGGTAATGAGTTAGGGAGAAAAGGGTTGGAATTCCTTTTGCCTCCCTATGTAAATAAGACAGACTTTTTTGCCCGAAGGTGGACATCTACAGCAAGAGATAGAGCATCCTCACTCTAAGTCTCTTTTTCCACAGAAAATGAAGTTTGTGTTTCACAAGATGTTCAACGATGCCAGGACCAGGGAAAAGCCATGTGTAGTCTGGATTCTGGCTTAGTTTCCTGCATGTAGAAATCTGTATGTCATCAAGGTGTAGAAAACAATTTGGGTAGCTGATTGGAGGAAGAGCAAAGCCACCTAGAATAGCTTTCAGCCCCTCACATTTTGTTTTGTGGATGCATGTCTGCTGTGCAGCCTGTCACAGATAGGCAGAACCAGTCTGTATTTTGAGGAAAGGACTCTGGGATATCAGAGGACAGGAGAAATTATCAAATAGGAAACTGAGGAGAAGGATGGAAAGGAGGTGAAGTTTCCTATAGGTGACTGTCCATGCATCCTCACTGCTGGTCACCTGTTTCCTGCCCAGTGCATTTCCTCTCCTGTACTGCCCCACCTTATTACCAGCCCCAAATGTGGCTTCCCTGCATAACACCTGTAACCAGATTTTCACTGCCCCTGACTGGGTCATCAGAGCTTCCTTGTTTTGTAATTTACTTTATAATGGTTTGCTAAATGACCGACTAGCTAATTTGATTAATTTATTTAAATGAAGACTAACAAAGCTTAATATGGATGTTAGCATCTTAACAAGGGTCATCTGCAAGTGGAATTCTCTAATTGGAAGATCTGAATCTCCAATTACAGGAGGGAATTCAATAATGGAAATTATGCTGGCCGGCAGGCCAGAAATTTCTGTTGGGAGGAGGCATTTAAATTATGCTCAGCATCTACTCTACCTAGGTCTGAAAGTGATTTAGGTGGTAGCAGACGAAAGTTACTCAGCTGTAGGTTTTTAGACTTATTTATACATAGATGGTCCTCCATTTTACAAATGTCTTCTTTCAATTATCATGAGCTAGATATACATAGGTGGAGACCTTACTCCCTCTTCTCTCTTTCAAGTCATTTTGAAGCCTATTCCAAGCTTTCATTGATGCAGCAATTCCTTTCAACAACTCTGGAAGAGATTCTGATCTACCAAGCCTCATCTCATTAGTCACAAAGGGGTCAAAGTCTTGATAACCAATTTAGCAGTTGAGACTCCAGGCTCTGGAATTCTTGGATCAAATACCAGCTGTATTGCTACTGGCTGTCTGACCTTAGGGAAGTTATTTAACCTGTCTATGCAACTGTTCTCACCTGTACAATGGAGAAGAGGATTTACCCCAGAGCTGTTTACAGGATTAAATACATTAATATATCTAAGGCGGCAGTTCTCAACTAGGGACAATTTTGCCCACCAGCAAACATTTATTAATTTCTGGAGACATTTTTGGTTGTCACAACTGGGGAAGGGGAAGGGCCAGGGATGCTGCTAAATACAATAGTTCCTCCTATTCATGGTTTTGCTTTCCTTGGGTTCACTTAACCCTCTGTCATCCTCAGACTATGGTCTGAAAATACTAAATGGAAAATTCCAGAAATAAACTTACAAGATTTAAACCATGTATTTCTGAGTAGTGAGACAAACTGTCATGCTGTCCCACCTAGGATGTGAATCATCTCTTTACCCAGCCTGTCCATGCTGTCTATACCACCCGCCGGTTAGTTGCTTAGTAGTTGTCTAGTTATCAGATTGACTCTTGCAGTATCTCAGTGCTTGCCTTCAAGTAACTCTTATTTCACTTAATAATGGCCCCAAAGTGCAAGAGTAGTAATGCTGGCAATTCAGATATGCCAAAGAGAAGCTGTAAAGTGCTTCCTTTAAGTGAAAAGGTGTACATTCTCAATAAGGAAAGAAAAACGTCACATGGAGAAGTTGCTAAGATCTGTGGTAAGAATGAATCTTTTGTGAAATTGTAAAGAAGAAAAAAAATTCATGCTAGTTTTGCTGTTTTACCTCAAACTGCAAGAGTTGTGGCCACAGTGCATGATAAGTGCCTAGTTAAGATGGAAAAGGCAGAAGATGTGAACCAAACTGTGTTTAAATTATGGTAATCAGGTTCAGTACTGTTAGAGGTTTTAGGCATCTGCTGGCAGTCTTGGAACTTACTTCCCCTATGAATGAAGGGGGACTACTGTATACTAAAATACATGTCCCATACAGAATTATCTGACCCTCAAATGTCAGTTGTGCAGAAATAAAGAAACCCTGATCTACGTAAGGTACCTGGCACAGAGTAGTTGTTCGATAAAGCTAGTACTATTATTATCCTGAAATGTATATTTGTGGCCTAGAAAGGAGGTAAATAAGGAAATGTGACATTGTTACTAGAAAGGTGCATCCCTTTTTTACTGTACTCTTACCTCATACCTAGAAAAATTATTTCTTGTTTAAATTCTCAAATGTACACAATACGTTGGATTTTAATTTTTAGAATTGAAGTGTTTTCTACTAGGTTCTAATCTGTATGCAGATTTCATTACTTATTTTTCAGTATCCTGTGGGATAGGTCAAAGGTATAGCTGAGAATTATCAGAGAGCTGGTGACTAAGGACTTTTTTGCCCTCAAGGTGTACTGGCTGAACAATTAGTGGTGTATCTCCAACGGATTTAGTTAACCAACAGCTGATTAATGTAATTAAGATGGCCTGGAGCATGAAAAACTCAGAAGTGTAAAAACCGTATTCAGTGTCTCCAAAGTATGCATCACTCTGCTTATATATTCCAAAGAAAAATCAGGCCACGTCCAGGAATAATGCATCTCCTATCACATTAAGTATTCAAAAAGTATCAAAAATAGCAGATGAAATTCAGAAACTGTCTCCTGTGTAATCAGAGCTGTAATAGTGTCCTTCATTGCTTCCTTAAGTCTCACACTATTGTGTACCATAATTGTTTGCATTTTATGCCTTTAGCCATAGGCAGTGGCTTGGATTGAAGTTAATTTGACCAAAGGTTGATATTATTCAGCTTCATCTCCTACATTTAGAAAGCTTCATCTACTATAAAGTGTGACTGCCTATCATGTGAGTAGTTTAGATAATTTTGCATGTAATTTCAGTCTGCTGACACAATTTGCTTTCAAAAATGCTTAGTAGAGCTCAACAAAATCTTTCCTATAAAGATAGCAACATTTCACTCAAGTTTGTCATTAAATGCCCTGAATACACAGTTAATGTTCATTTTCCAGCAGTGACACACATTCATGAGACACAGTATGAGAAGTAGAAATTTGGTAGAGCAGAGAAAATTCTAATTAATTCATTCATAACTACATGTTGATGCACAGTAATGATGGGAATTTTAGAAGGCATTCAACTGTTTGAGTAAATAGTGGTAGCTTTGGCATAATGGAAGGAGCCTGGGTTTTAGAAGCATTGGAGATTTGCTTGGATTTTAGATAAACCACAATCCATTTCATTTTACTTTCCAGGAGTTGAGGGTTCCGTTTAATGGCAGTTTCCTTAAAAGTGTTTAATGCAACAAATTCTAAGTACTAGCTATGTTCCAGGCATTGTGTTAGATGAATGGGATACAGGAGCGGTACAAAATGAAAGACATTTCTGGCCTGGGTAATAGGTACTATCAGCATTGGTTGAGTCATTCTCTGAAATAGGAAATCTTGGGGGAGGATTAGGTCTGTAGGGGTGGAGAAGATTATGAGTTCAGTGCTTGTGAAAAATCCAAGTGGAAATGTGAAACAGGTAATTGGATCTAGATTGGAGATCAGAGTTGCTGCAAGTATAAATGTAGGCATCATTGGGATAGAGGTGGTTATTTGGTGATTTAGAGGTCTTACTCCTTAAAGTAGTATCCATTACATGGTGAGGGAGAAGCCATGTTGAAGTGACTTCCAGAAAATATATAGAAGGTGATCATCACCACTGTTCTTCAAGAACTACAAGTTTGTTTTTTTTTTTCAAGTAACAATTCCCCCCATTCATATAATCCTGATTCTCTTCAGCATATGAAGTGGCAGTAAGAGGCATGGCTAAATCTTATTTAGTATCTAGCTCAGGAAGGAAAAATCAAACCCTCTTAGAATCTTAGTTCTATGGAGAATGTTAGATCACATGGGCTCTCTATGTGCTCTCTCCACTTCCTCATGGCATGGTAACTAGGTTCTGAGGCCAGCATCCCAAGAGAAACAGCAGATGCTGCATGATCTTTTCTAACCTAGTCTCAGAAATCAATAGCATCACTTTTGCAGCATTTGGTTTGTGAGGCAGTGATAAAGGCCTGACTATACTTAAAAGGAAGGGAATTAGACCCACCTGATGTTAAATAATTTGCAGACATGCTTTAAATAACCACACAGAACATCGTAGACTGAAAATAGTACTATGCAAATGCAGATGGAATATATTTTATGTCATCTCAAAATGTGAATTGGTAGAGCATGGCTGTCCATGCCCAACCTTCGCCCAAGTATCTTTGCCTATCTGCTTCCAAAACACAGGCGCTGACTCGAAGAAGACCAATGTGATCAGAACACAGGAAACAAGGGTAATTGTGGCAGTAGATGGGATCAGAGGGTGATGGGGGCCAGGTTGTGTGTGGCCTTGCAAGGCATTGAAAGACTTTGGTTCTTATTCTGTGTGAGCTGAGAAGCACTGGAGATATTTAAGCAGAGGGGGTCACATGATCTGGCTTAGATTTTGAAAAGGAATACTGAATACTGAATAGGCTGTAGGAAGAAAACAGGAAGATCAGCTAGACGTCTATAAAAATAATGCAGCTGAGAAATAATGGTTCAGATAAGGATGTTAGCAGTGCAGGTGGTAAGAAGCTATCAGATTCTGGATATAATTTGAAAGAAACTTCTATAGGACCTGCTAATTAATTGAATATCAGTTGTGAAAGAAGAAAGACAAGGATGACTTTGGGGTTTTTAACCTGATTATCTGGAAGGGTGGGGCTGACCCTAGCTGAGATGAAGACTGGAGGAACAATTTGAGGGGTAACAGGTATAGAATCAGGGCTTTGGGTGTGAGCATAGCAAGTTAGAGATTTCTATTAGGTATATGTTATGGTTTGAATGTTTGTGACCTTCAGAAATTCATATGTTGAAACTTATCACCAATATAATAGTATTACATGGAGATGGGGCCTTTAGGGGGTGATTAGGTCATGAAGGCTCTGCCCTCATGAGCCGATTAGTGACCTTGTAAAAGAATGGTGAGGGAGCTCTTCTCTCCTTTTTTGCTTCCATCTCCTGTGCCGTGTAAGGAGACAACATTCATCCCTTTTGCTGTTTTGCCCTTCTGACCTTCCACCATGTGAAGAAATAGTGTTCCTCCCCTGCAGAGGATACAGCAAGGTGCCATTTTGGAAGCAGAGTGCAGCCTTCACCAGGCACTAGATCTGCTGGTGCCCTGATCTTGGACTTCTAGAACTATGAGAAATAAATTTATATTATTTATAAATTACCCAGTCTCCAGTATTTTGTTGTAGCAGCATGACTATGCTTACATAGTACCTAAATGAAGATATTCAAAGAGGCAGATGAGTTCAAGGTAGAAGACCAGGCTGGAGATATAAACTTGAGGATTGTCGGTACCTAAATAGAAATACATAAGGGAATGTATATGAAAGTGGCTGGTTCCTCTGAGTTAGAAAACTCCACCTATGCACTGGAAAGAGCTGAGCTCCTGCAGAGGTGCACTCAGCTCCTCTAGAAAGTGAACACCCTCCCTGGGGAGTCGCTTTAAACTGTAAGGACTTTTCGTTAGTCTTTTTATGCTAAAAAGAAGAAAGAAGTAGGATTTATGATACAATTGAAGTTTCTTTTTTTTAAATACTAAAATTTCTAATACCAAGTTACTAACTTGTATAACTAAAATTTCAAATGAGAGCTGGGTGCAGTGGCTCACGCTTATAATCCCAGCACTTTGGGAGCCTGAAGAGGGCAAATAACGTGAGATCAGGAGTTCGAGACCAGCCTGGCGAAACCCTGTCTCTATTAAAAATACAAAAAAAAAAAAAAAAAAAAAAATTAGCTGGCTGAGGTGGCATGCTCCTGTAATCCCAGCTACTCAGGAACCTGAGGGAAGAGAATTACTTGAACCTGAAAGGAGGAGGTTGCGGTGAGCGAAGATTGCACCACTGCACTCCAGCTTGTATGACAAAGTGAGACTCCACCTCAAAAATAAAATTTCAAATGGCCCTTGCATTATTAAGGTAAAGGAAAACGACAGGAGACAAAATGACTTCACAATACTTCATTTACAGATTAAATGTGCTAATTAAATTCCAAAAACATATTGTTTTAAAGTGGTTCTTATTACTAAGCATTGACTTTATCATTTCTGAAGTATAAAAATTATACTGAGTTTATCCATTAAATGTAAAACTTCCCTCTAAGTAGATCTAAGTATGAAATATTTGGTTATTAGTTCTTAACTTTTTTCCTGAAAATATTTATGTTTTGTGAGATTTTGCCATAATCATGATGAATTCATCATAGATCATACTCAGCACAGTATGTGCTTCAAGTTATGGCTCTAGATTTTGAATTGATTTGCACTAAGTCTCTTCCTTCATGCCCATTGTGATCAATGGCACTCAGGCAGCTGAACAAAGTGAGACTGACAGGCCTGTCTAATGATTAATACAATAAAAAGCCAAATAGGTAGAAACTGAAGACAAGATGGATGACTGGAAATCAAAGAAAGATAAGACATGAGCATTTACTTACCTGGGGCAGCACTGGATGTCATCTGGTAAGAATTTGGCTAAAAAATATTTGGTAGATTTGGATAACTACCAAATATTTGGAAGTTAGACAATATGCTTCTAAATAACCCATTGGCCAAAGAGATTGCCTCAAGAAAAATTTAACAGTACTTTGAACTAAATGAAAATGAAAATGCAACATATTAAAATTTGTGAGAAGCTGCTAAACCAATGCTTAGTGAGAAATTTATAATATTAAATGCAAATATTAAGAAAAAAGTCTAAACTCAAGTTTCTCCCTTAAGAAGCTAGAGGAAGAAGAGCAAATTAAATCCAAAACAAGTAGGAGGAAGAAAATAATATTGGAGTAGAAATTAATGAAAATAAAACAAAAACAAAAGAGACAATCAATAAAACCTAAAGCTGATTATTCAAAAACATCAATAAAGTTGATAAATCTCTAGTCAGACTAAGGAAAAAGACACAAATTATCAATATCAGGAATGATAAGTCATAACCACTGACCCCACAGACATTAAAAGGATAAAAGGGAAGATTATAGACAATTCCATGCTCATAAATTTGATAATTTAAGTGAAAAAAAAAAAAAACAATTCCTTATCAGGTACAAAAAGCACAAACCATATAAAAAACGGATAAGTTGTTCTTCGTCAAAATTAGATTTTTTTTCTTCTTCAAATGAAACTGTTAAAAAGACAAGCCACAGACTGGAAGAACATATTGACAAAATACATAGGTCTGGTTATCCAGAATATGTAAAGAACTCACACAATTCAAGAATAATAAACAACCCATTAAAATTTTGAGAAAAGATTTCTACAGATAACTTATCAAAGAAGATATAAATATGCCAGATAAACACATGAAAAATACTCAACATCATTAATCAATATGAAAATGCAAATTAAACCTCAGTGAGTTACCATTGCACACCTATTAGAATGGCTAAAGAAAGCAAACACACAACAAACTGACAATATCAAGTTCTGACAAGCATGTTAAGCAACGAGAACTCTCTGAATATTGATGTCGGCAGGGATGGCAAATAGTGCAGCCATTTTGGAAAAGAGTTGGCCAATTTCTTAAGAAGTTGTATATACAACTTACCATACAACTCAATAATTCTATTTCAATGTTTATTTAAGAGAGATCAAAACAAAACAAAACAAAAACTGCACTTGAATATTTACAGTGGTTTTAACCATAATAGTAAAAACCTGGAAATGCTCCATCACCCAGTAAACAGAAAGAAACTGTGGTACATTGATACAATGGAATATTACAAAGCAAAAAACAAAAAACCTACCAATACATAGATAAAACTAAAATGCATTATACTAAGTGTAAAAAGGCCAGATTCATGCTGTATTATTCCATTTTGTGACACTTTGGAAAAGGCAAAGCTATAGGGATAGAACACAGATGAGTTGTTGCCAAATTCTAGGGATGGAAGATTGGATTGCAGAATTACTAGGGAAATTTTTTGTGGGTATTGAGATGTTCTGTATCTTGATTGTGGTAGAAATTAAATTCAAAGAATTGTGCATCTAAAACAGATGCATTTTATTGTATGTAAATTATGTCTCATACAACTAGATTTTTAAAGAACAGATAATATGTTGATTTCAGGAAACACCATTTAAATATAAAGCCACAGATAAATAGAAAGTGAAATGTTGAAAAGAGATATGTCATGGAAACACTAACCAAATAAAAAGATAGCCTGGCTTTACTAACATCAAAGTAGACTTGCTTTAAGCCAATAAATAAAAAAGGGACATTTCATAATGAATAAGGATGGTAATTCTAAATCTACAATAATGGTTTGAGTCTGTAGTATCCTTCTCTCAGCTAATAAAACAAGCACTCTGTCTCTCTCTCTCTGTCTCTCTCTGTCTCTCTCTCTCTCTCTCTCTCTCACACACACACACACACACATAGAGACACAAATCAGTAAATGTACAGAAGATTTAAACAACACATTTAACCGATCTGACATAACTGAAGTTTATAGGGCATTATATTCAACAGTTGCAGAATGCATACCCCTTTCAAGTACAAAGGGAATATTGACCAAAATAGAACACAGTAAGTCTCACAAATTTCAAAGTATTATAATCATATGATGTCTATTCTCAGTCTGCTATAGGATTAAACTAGGAAGCAATAATAGATAACTAGCAACCCCCAGTTGTTTAATCAAAACCTTCTAAGTAACCTATAGGTTAAAAAAAAAAAAAAAAGAAATTACATTGGAAATTAGAAAATACTTTAATTAAAATACAACATAAAATTCAAGAGATTTGGCTAACGTGGTGCTTAGAGAAAGATTTAGATCTTTAACTATATACAATTAAAAAGAAGATTTAAATCAGTGATCTCAACTTTCATCTCAAGAAACTAGCAAAAAACAGTAATTTAAGCCAAATAAGTAAAACAACAAAATAAAAAGTAGAAATAAGTAAAATAGAAAACAAATGGAAAAAAGGGAAAAATCAACACAAGCCAAAGGGAGTCTTTGAAAAGATTAAGAAAATTGATAAATCTCTAGCAAAGTAATGAAGAGAAAAGAGAAGAAACACAAATCAGTAATATCAGAAATGAAAATGAGGACAGTACCACAGACTCTGCATACCTTGAAAAGATAAGACCATATCATTAAAAATGCCAATAAATTTGGCAACTTAGATGAACTGAACAAACTCTTTAAAAATCACTTTCCAAAACTGGCACAAGAATAAATAAGAAAAAAAAACACACTATTACTCCAGTCAATTTCATAAATAGTTCCTCCAACAAAGTACATTCCAAGATTAGATGGCTTCACTAGCATATTCTACTAAACACTTAAGGAAAAAGTAATACTAACATTGCACAATAAGGCAAGAAAAAGAAATGAAAGGCAGATTAGAAGTGTGGAGTAAAGTTATCCTTGTGAGTGTAGAAAATAAAAAAAAATACAAACAAAATGTAAGAACCAGTACTGTGTTTCCATATAGTAGCAATGGTTGGAAAATAAAAGTATTTATTGGATCATAAAATAAATAGAGGTATCTAAAGATATGCAATACCTTTACACTGAAAAAAATTGCAAAATATTTCCAATAGATATTTTTAAAGACTGAAATGAATGTTCATGGATTGGAGGACTCAGTATTGTTACTTTAATTATTACCAAACTGATTCATCTAGTCAATGCCATCCCACTCCAAATCTCAATAAGCTTTTTGTGGAGATTGACAAGATGATTTGGAAATTTGTGTGGAAAGTAAAGGAACTAAAACTGACAAAACAATTTTGAAAAGGAAAACAAAATGGGAAGACTGACACTACCTAATTTCAGAGCTTATTATAAAGCTTATTATATAGTAATCCAGATAGCATAGTACTAATGTAAGCGTAGACATATAGACTAATTAAATCAAATAGAGTCCAGTAATAAGTCTACACATATACAGTCACTGTATTGATTACATAGGCACTGATGCAATTTAATGGGGAAAGAATGATCTTTCGATAAAGAGCAAATCTTGACACTGCTTTCATACCATATACCAAAAGTAATT
The DNA here is from genome assembly GCF_009761245.1 of Sapajus apella. Classification (NCBI taxonomy): domain Eukaryota; kingdom Metazoa; phylum Chordata; class Mammalia; order Primates; family Cebidae; genus Sapajus; species Sapajus apella. Next base: position 36,657,654 of record NW_022436947.1, read on the forward strand.
CTAGATATATTTTAGAGCTAAGGAGGTAAAACAAAGATTTTAGGGGAAGAAATGAGAGAAAGTATCTTTATGATTTTGATGTAGATAAAATTTTCTTTCCACAAGTACTAACTATAAGGGAAAGAAGTGATAAATTGGACAAAATTAAACTTAGGAAGTACTATTTATCCAAGATATTAAGAGAGTGAAAAAGCAAGCCATAGACTGGGAGATAATCTTTGCATTACGTACATCTGATGAAGACCTAGTATGTAGAATACTTAATGCCTATTATTAATAATAAAAAGTCAGCCCCATTTTTAAAATGGCCAAGAACTTTAAGACACACATCATACAAAAGAATTTCTGAATGGATAATTAACATATGAAAAGATGCCCAACATTATTATTCATCAAGAAAAGGCAAATCAAAACCACAATGAGATAATACTACACACTCTCCAGAACAGCAGTAATTAAAATGCCAAATCAAGTGCAGCAATTGCAACTCCCATACACTGCTGATGGGAATGTAGTAAGCTATTTTAGGAAACAGGCAGTTTCCTTGAAAGAGAAACTTATGCCTACCTTCTGATCCAGCAATTTCAGTCCTGGGTTATGCTTAAAAGTTATGAGTGTTTTTGCCTAACAACAGAGGTGTACGAGAATGTTCACAGTGGCTTTATTCATAATAGTGCAAACTGAAAACAAACAAATATTGATCAACAGAATAAATTTTAAAATTGGGTGTTCTTATAATGAAAACCAATACAACAACATGGATAAATCTCACAGACATTATGTTGAGTGAAGTAGGCCAGAAACAGGAAAAAGCTAATCAATTCATGGTCATCCTAATAGTGGTTACTTCAAAGTGTGGTGGTAGTGGTGGCATTGCTAACTGAAAGGGGATATGATAGAGCACTTTGGAGTGATAAAAATATTCTATATCTTGATCTGAGTGGTGGTTATACTGGTGTATATGACAATTCAGTTGAGCTATATATTTCAGATTTATGCAATTTATGCATTTCATTACATGTTTTTTATACCTCAAAAACAAACACCTCAAACCTAGCAATGATTCTGCGCTCTAGATCCTATGTAACCTCCTCCATGAGTCAGTGAGTATCACTGGCTTAGCAGTAAAGGAAAAATTGTTTTTAATGTAAAACAAAGAAAAGGCAAAAAGGGGGGAAAAGGACACCTTAAATTTAAATTTTTCACTTTAAAAAAATTCTGCTACATTTTCATCTGCCCTGCAAGGGATATATATACTACTCTTCCTTTAAATGAATGAGAAAGCTGACGTCTGCTAGGGTCTAAGGCCCAGCTAAGTAAGATGTGGAGCCAGGATTCGAAACCAAAGCCTACTTTGCCCCATTAGTACATTACCTACTTTACTGAACACAATTTTGGTAATGCCTGGTTAATCAGTGTATTGTCAATACTGTGTTCCTTAGAAACAACAGACATCCTAGGCTGGATCCTTTTTGCTCTTGTTGCCCAATCTGGAGTGCAATGGCGTGATCTCAGCTCACCGCATCCTCTGCATCCTGGGTTCAAGTGATTCTCCTGCCTCAGCCTCCCTAGTAGCTGGGATCACAGGCATGTGCCAGCATGTCCGGCTAATTTTTATAATTTTAGTAGCGACAGGGTTTCACCATGTTGGTCAGACTGATCTCGAACTCCTGACCTCAGGTGATCCACCTGACTTGGCCTCCCAAAGTGCTGGGATTGCAGGCATGAGCCACCGCACCCAGCTTTTTTTTTTTTTTTTTTTCTTTTTGTAGTGACACAGACTCATTTTGTTGAGCAGGCTGGTCTCAGACTCCTAGCCTCAATGATCCTCTCACCTCGGGCTTCCAAAGTGCTGGGATTATAGATATGAGCTAGTATGCCCAGTCCTAGGTTGAGTCCTTGAGAAAAACTTCAGAATGCTAGTTAGTAGCAATGTAAACACCATGGACATAAATTCATTGTCTATCTTGGCCAAATGCATAGTCAGCATATTTGCATTATACATTAATCTAAGGGGACCCAACATGTTTGTCATAAGGAGCTGGTCTGTATCTCATTTGAAACCTTGCCTTTCATTAGTTCAGAAAGGGAGCGCCATTAAGGAATTTCATGTATAGGGAAGAGGCAAGTAGTACTGACAGGTTTAACCCAGGCCTATGTCTTCTTCCCTACTGGAAATGTTCTTAGATTATGGTGAGGGGCTGTAGCCGAAGCTTGAAACCCTGCAACCAATCTCAGCTGGGTTTTTAGTCTTCCAGTAAGTCATGAGCAGCCAGTGGGGACCCCGTGGGGTTCGGCTGTCATGAGAGTTCAAATGCTGACAGTAAGAGGAAGAAAGTGCATTGAGCATAACGTACTACTTTGAAATCTGACTTGTGATGCTGAGACAATGTAAGGGACTTATTTAGAACACAGCAAGGGTCTGAAAATTATTTCTGAAATATATCCTTATATCTGTAGATTCACAAACCTAATGAACAAGAAGTATCAATAGATGTTTATATTAAAAATTATCTGAAAAAGCCTCTCCCAAACTAGTTCTTATAAATTAATACATCTAAAAATATATTAATTAACATATTAATCTCATAACAGGGCAGTTCAATAGCAACACGCTAACTGGTGAGGGAGAGCTCAGAGGAGGCTGAGGTTTAGGTTAGGACTCTTACGTGACCTAGGTTTGTAAATATGCTTCAAGGATAAACAGTGCATTAATGACATTTAATCATTATCCTGGTTGCAAATCAAATGTCATCACTAGTAAAATTATAAAGGGATAGGCAGAAGAATGAATATATACATATATATAAAATAAGACAAATGACAAGATGAGAATTAAAAAACTAAAAAACAAAAGCAAACTAAGAAACAAACAGACAATGCTACCATCACAGAGTGTTTCTCTGTCTGAGAGAGTCACTTACTTAAAGATCACCCTGACAACTTCTTGATAAATTCAGGGATGTTATGTATAGACCGTATCTTTATAACCAAGTTCTGTTCAATATGTGTTTGTTGAATGTAAGAAGCCCCCCCAAGACTGTAATGCCAAAATATGTGCTGGGTGATAGGGAACAGGTAATTGGCCTTACCATCCTACAGTGACATGGTAGCTGTCTAAGAGGGTTATGCTTGGGGAAGGAGTGTAGGATTTTGCGTGGAGGACATGTAATTGTTCCAGTTTATTCTATTCCTGAGGAATTTTCCTCCATCTATTCTCACATCAGGCAAAGGGATGACTACATTTCTGGCTATTTGTTTGAAGAAGGATTTTTGAAATGAGAATGCTTCTAGTTGTCATTTATACCCACAGAAGCCAAAACAAGACACAGAAATTAAGCAATCAACTTCACTGGAAAGTTAATGACTATTTTGAAAAACCAGTGTTATCTCCATGCTTGTCAGGTGACAAGGCCAGAAAACCATTTGACTTTATCAAATGAGTTCAGGCCTCATGTTTTATTATTTTGTATTGTTCAATATTATGCTACCAAAGTTAGGCCTGTGCCTGTAACTGTCAGTCATCTTTAAGATGATGAGTATCTCTGGAGCAATTCTGAACTAGAGATAAATTTGAGTCATTAGTTTATGGGTGGCAACTGAAGCCCTGATCATAGATGAGACTCTACAAAAAGCAATAGTGAAAAGAGAAGAAAACCAAGGTAGACACCAGGGATGTTTGGGTCGTCACTGCCAAATAAGAGAGTTTCAACTTCAGCAAAGTCTCAGGATACAAAATCAATGTGCAGAAATCACTAGCATTCCTGTACACCAACAAAAATCAAGACTGATAGCCAAATCAGGAATGCAATTATATTCACAACTGCCACAAAAAGAATAAAATACCTAGGAATACAGCTAACCAGGGAGGTAAAAGATCTCTACAAGGAAAACTACAAAACGCTGCTCAAAGAAATTAGAAATGACACAAACAAATGGAAAAATATTCCATGCTCGTGGATAGGAAGAATTAATATCGTTAAAATGGCCACTGCCCAAAGCAATTTATAGATTCGATGCTATTCTTATTAAACTATCAATGACATTCTTCACAGAACTATTTTTTTTTTTTTTTGAGACGGAGTTTTGCTCTTGTTACCCAGGCTGGAGTGCAATGGCGCGATCTCGACTCACCGCAACCTCCACCTCCTGGGTTCAGGCAATTCTCCTGCCTCAGCCTCCTGAGTAGCTGGGATTACAGGCACACGCCACCAGGCCCAGCTGATTTTTTGTATTTTTAGTAGAGATGGGGTTTCACATGTTGACCAGGATGGTCTCGATCTCTTGACTTCGTGATCCACCCGCCTCGGCCTCCCAAAGTGCTGGGATTACAGGCGTGAGACACCGCGCCCGGCCTTCACAGAACTATTAATAGAAAAAACTACTTTAAAATTCATTCAGAACCAAAAAAGAGCCTGAACAGCCAAGGCAATCCTAAGCAAAAAGAACAAAGTGCAGAGGTATCATGCTACCTGACTCCAACCATACTATAGAGCTATAGTAACCAAAACATGTTGGTAGTGGTACAAAAACAGACACATAGATCAATGCAACAGAACAGAGAGCCAAGAAATATGGCCACACACCTATAGCTACCTGATATTTGACAAAGCTGACAAAAGCAAGCCATGGGGAAAGGACCAGCTATTCAATAAACGGTGCTGGGATAACTGGCTAGCCATGTGCAGAAGATGAACAGAAACTGGACACCTTCCTTACACCATATATAAAAATCAACTCAAGATGGAATAAACTCTTAAATGTAAAACCCAAAACCTTAAAAACCCTGGAAGTTAACCCAGACAATACCATTCTAGACATAGGACTTGGCAAAGATTTCATGACAAAGATGACAAAAGCAATTGCAACGAAAGCAAAAATTGATCTAATTAAACTAAAGAGCTCCTGCACAGCAAGAGAAACTATCAACAGAGTAAACAGACAACTCACAGAACGGGAGAAAAATTTTGCAAACAATATATCTGACAAAGGTCTAATATCCAGCATTTAAAACAAATTTACAAGAAAAAAAAACAACCTCATTTACATGGGCCAAGGACATGAACAGATACTGTTCAAAAGAAGATGTACATATGGCCAGCAAGCATATGAAAAAAAGCTCAATATCATTGATTATTAGAGATATGGAAATCAAAACCACAACAAGATACTATTTCACACCAGTCAGAATGGCTATTAATAAAAAGTCAAAAAATAATAGGCTGGGCACAGTGGCTCATGCCTATAATCCCAGCACTTTAGGGGACTGAGGCAGGCAGATTGCTTGAGCTCAGGAGTTTGAGACCAGCCTGGGTAACGTGGTGAAACCCCATCTCTACCAAAAATACAAAAAGAAAAAAAAAAGTAAATTAGCCAGGCTTGGGGATGTGTGCCTGTAGTCCCAGCTACTAAGAAGGCTGAGGTGGGAGGATTGCTTGAGCCCGGGAGGCACAGGTTGCAGTGAGCTGAGATGGGGCCACTGCACTCCTGTCTGGGCAACAGAATGAGACCCTGTCTCAAACAAACAGTAAAAAGTCAACAGATGCTGGCAAAGTTGCAGAGAAAAAGGAATGCTTGCGCACTGTTGATGGGAGTGTGAATTAGTTCAGCCATTGTGGAAAACAATGTGGCGATTCCTCAAAGACCTGAAAACAGAAATACCATTTGACTCAGCAATCCCATTACTGAGTATCTACCCAAAGGAATATAAGTCATTCTGTCATAAAGACATACAAACACATTTGTTCACTGCAGCACTATTCACAATAGGAAAGATATGGAATCGACCTAAATGCCCATCAACGGTAGCCTGGATAAAGAAAATATGGTTCATATACACCATGAAAAACTATGCAGTCATAGAAAAGAACCAGATCATGTCCTTTGCAGAAACATGAATGGAGCTGGAGGACATTATCCTTAGCAAACTAACACAGGGACAGGAAACCAAATACTGCATGTTCTCACTTATAAGTGGGAGCTAAATGATGAGAACACATGGACACATGGAGGAAAACAACACACACTGGAGCCTATCAGAAGGTGGGAGGAGACAATATCAGGAAAAATAACTGGTGGGCACTAGGCTTAATACCTGGGTGACAATCTGTACAATGAACCCCCATGGCACAAGTTTACCTATACAACAAACCTGCATATGTACCACTGAACTTGAAATAAAAGTTCAACAACAACAACAACAAAGAAGAGAGTTTCACTGGAAAGAGTATAAACTCTTTTAAATCACAAAGATTAATAAAGTAGATAAGGATACAAACGTTACCTATTGAACTTGACAATTAGCATCAGTAACTTGATTAAAAGCATTCCCATTGGAGTTTAAGTTGTGTAAAAGGCAGATTGCAATGACTTGAACGGTGAATCCAGGTAAGGGAATAGGCAGTCAATGTTGGTTTCACATTCCAGAATCTTGACCCAGAGAAGATTATTGTTATGGGTTGTGTCTCCCAAAAAGTCGTATGTTGAAGTCCTGACCCCTAGCGCCTCAGAATGTGATCTTATTTTGAAATAGGGTCATTGCAGATATAATTAGTTAAAATGAGGTCATTAGGGTAGGCCCTAATCCAACATGACTTATGTTTTTATAAAAAGAGAAATTTAGATATCGATGTTCATTCAGGGAGAACACCACATGAGTGTGAAGATGGCCAAATACAAGCCTACAGGAGAGGGCTGGAATAGGCTCTCCCTGAGAACCCTCAGAAACCACTCACCCTGCTGACACCTGGATTTTAGACTTCTAGCCTCCACAACTGTATGATAATACTTCTCTGTTGTTTAGGCCACCCAGTTTGTGGTACCATTGTTATGGCATCCTTGGGAAACCAATACAGTAGTGTAGGTGCTATATAGAAAAAATGCAGGGTTGAGGAAAGCTATTCTCTTCAAAGTGGAAGAAAACTGAGAGAAATTATGCTTAAGAGAAAAGAAAATAGAGGACGATAAAGGACAATAGATGGGGCAAGACAGGAAGGAGATGGGATTTAGCAAGACATTTTCAAACTTTTAGCAACCTATGGTAAGAAATGCATTTTACAGCATGATTCGGTACACATGTGCATGCACACAATTTAAATAAAATTTCCCTCACCCTCACTACTTATAAGTAAGAAAGGGAAAATGCGAACTCAATACCAAATATTATTTATTACTCAAATACTACTTAGAAAAATAACCTAATATAGACCATACAAAATCAAAACGAAAGATAAAAATGTTGGTTGTAATAAACTAGAGTTGTCAACAATGTTTTAATGAACAGTACTAGAGGACAAGGCAGAGGTGAGCCTTGGGCAGAAGCAAGGGCCTTGTCTTTCACTGAAGAAGGTACTGGGGAAGCATGCCTGTGGATGAAGCTAGGTTTATATGATATAAAAAGCTGAGTGTTATCAGCTGCTGGGCACGTTCTCTGGATGAGAAGAGAAGGCCATCTGCTGGAAAGTGAGTGGAAAAGACAAGAGCAGACAAAAAAGACGAAGAGGAGAATATGACAACAATGTGTAATAGCTGTGACTGGGAATGACAAAAGGAGCAAAAAAAGACAGGGTACATGTCAACAGATATGCGTTCTGGCTTCTCAGGTACTGTTGGCCAGACAACTGTCAACCTTTTAGGAGGAATCAGACCAGCCTCATGACTGCTGCCCTTGTCCACTCTCTTTCCTCTTTCTGTATTCCTCAGTCACCAATCCTTGGTTCAAAGCACTCTTGGCTTGACCCTACTTGTTCTAGGTTGTACCAAGCATAAATATGGGATTACGTCTCACTTTCCTTTTATGCCCCATATAATTAGAAAGTTGCAAGACTTCAAAAACATACATGTTGCCTGATTGATTTGCCTTCCTCTAGGAAGGCTCAGGGATCCCCCAGCTGAAGCCAGTGCTGTGTGGACATACACATCACCAGCCTCAGGTCCTACCACAGCCCTGATGGTTTACTTCCACCCATCAATATCATTTGCCAAGTGGACATATGGACATAACTGAGACAATTAAAAGCTGGTGGAAGTGCAGATAGCACATGGCACCCACAATCCCTACAATTCTCCTGTGTGACCAGTTAGAAAACCTGATGGAACTCGGTGGATGATGGTGGACTATTAGGAACTGAATAAAGTAATAACCTATTAGAATGCTATAAACACCTCTATGTAAATAAACCAGAAAATTGAGAAGAAATGGATAAATTCCTGGACACTTGCACCCTCCCAAACCATGAAGAAGTTGAATCCCTGAATAGACCAATAAAAGGTCTGAAATTGATGCTGCAATTAATAGCCTACCAACCCAAAAAAAGCCCAGGACCAGATGGATTCACAGCCAAATTCTGCCAGAGGTACAAAGAAGAGCTGGTACCATTCCTTCTGAAACTATTCCAAACAGTAGAAAAAGAGGGAATCCTCCCTAACTCATTTTATGAGGCCAACATCATCCTGATATCAAAACCTGGCAGAGACACAACTAAAAAAGAATAACTCAGGCCAATATCCCTGATGAACATCGATGTGAAAATCCTCAATAAAATACTGGCAAACTGAATCCAAAAGCACATCAAAAAGCTCCTCCATCATGATCAAGTTAGCTTCATCCCTGGGATGAAAGGCTGGTTCAAAATATGCAAATCAATAATGTAATCCACCGCATAAACAGAACCAATGACAAAAACCTCAATAGATGCAGAGAAGGGCTTTGACAAAATTCAACAGCACTTTATGCTAAAAACTCTCAATAAACTCGGTATTGATGGAACATATCTTAAAATAATAAGAGCTTTTTGTGACAAACTCACAGTCAATATCATACTGAATGGGCAAAAACGAAGCATTCCCTTTGAAAACTGGCACAAGACAAGGTTACCCTCTCTCACCACTCCTATTCAACATAGTATTGGAAGTTCTGGCCAGTGAAATCAGGCAAGAAAAAGAAATAAATATATTCAATTAGGAAAAGAGGAAGTCAAATTGTCTTTATTTGCAGACAACATGATTGTATATCTAGAAGACCCCATTGTCTCAGCCCAAAATCTCCTTCAGGTGATAAGCAACTTCAGCAAAGTCTAAGGATACAAAATCAATGTACAAAAATCACAAGCATTCCTATACACCAATAACAGAGAGAGCCAAATCAAGAATGAACTGCCATTCACAATTGCTACAAAGAGAATAAAATACCTAGGAATACAACTAACAAGGGTTGTGAAGGATCCCTTCAAGGAGAACTACAAACCACTGCTCAAGGAAATGAGAGGGCACAAACAGATGGAAAAACATTCCATGCTCATGGATAGTAACAATCAATATTGTAAAAATGGCCATACTGCCCAAATTTATAGATTCAATGCTATCCCCATCAAGCTACAATTGATTTTCATCACAGAATTGGAAAAAAACACCTTAAATTTCATATGGAACCAAAAAAGAGCCTGCACAGCCAAGGCAATCCTAAGCAAAAACAAAAAACAAAGCTGGAGACATTATGCTACCTGACTTCAAACTATACTACAAGACTACAGTAATCAAAACAGCATGGTACTGGTACCAAAACAGATATATAGACAAATGGAACAGAACTGAGGCCTCAGAAATAATGCCACACATCTACAAACGTCTGATCTTTGACAAACCTGACAAAAACAAGCAATGGGGAAAGGATTCCCTATTTAATAAGTGATGTTGGGAGAACTGGCTAGCCATGTGCAGAAAGCTGAAACTGGATCCCTTCCTTACACCTTATACAAAAATTAACTCAGATTAAATATTTAAATGTAAGACCTAAACCCATAAAAACCCTAGAAGAAAACCTAGGCAATACCATTCAGGACATAGGCATGGGCAAAGACTTCATGACTAAAACACCAAAGTCAATGGCAACAAAAGCCAAAATAGACAAATAGGATCTAATTAAATTTAAGAGCTTCTGCACAGCAAAAGAAACTATCATTAGAGTGAACAGGTGAACAGGCAACCTACAGAACGAGAGAAGATTTTTGCAACTTAACCATCTAACAAAGGGCTAATATCCAGAATATACAAAGAACTTAAACAAATTTACAAGAAAAAAACAACCCCATCAAAAAGTGGGCAAAGGATATGAACAGACACTTCTCAAAAGGAGACATTTATGCAGCCAACAAACATATGAAAAAAAGCTCATCATCACTGGTCATTAGAGAAATGCCAATCAAAACCACATCGAAATACCATCTCATGCCAGTTAGAATGGTGATCATTAAAAAAATCAGGAGACAACAGATGGTGGAGAGGATGTGCAGAAATAGGAACACTTTTACACTGCTGGTGGGAGTGTAAATTAGTTCAACCACTGTGGAAGACAGTGTGGCAATTCCGTAAGGATCTAGAACTAGAAGTACCATTTGATCCAGCCATCCCATTACTGGGTATATACCCAAAGGATTGTAAATCATTCTATTATCAAGACACATGCACATGTATATTTATTGTGGCCCTGTTCACAATAGCAAAGACTTGGAACCAACCCAAATTCCCATCAATGATAGATTGGATAAAGAAAGTTGTGGCACATGTACACCATGGAATACTATGCAGCCATAAAAAAGGTTGAGTTAATGTCCTTTGCAGGGACATGGATGAAGCTGGAAACCATCATTCTCAGCAAACTAATATAAGAACAGAAAACCAAACACCACATGTTCTCACTCATAAGTGGGAGTTGAACAATGAGAACACATGGACACAGGGAGAGAATATCACATATTGGGGCCTGCCAGGGGTTGAGGGGATAGAGAAGGGTCAGCATTAGGATAAATACCTAATATAGATGATGGGTTGATGGATACAGCAAACCACCATGGCACGTGTATAACTATGTAAGAAACCTGCACATTCTGCACATGTATCCCAGAACTTAAAGTATAATTTAAAAAAATCTAGAAGGACAGATTTTTTTTTTAAAGTAACACTCCTTTGCATGCAGCTCTGCTGTCAATTATGGGTTTGATGGACCATTTGACAACAGAACCGGGACAGTACCACTATGTGGTGAACTTGGCCAATGCATTTTTCTCCATAGACATCACTCCAGAGAGCCAGCAGCAGTTCACCTTCACAATGGATACGAGACAATGGACTTTTATAGTGTTGCGGCAGGGACATGTGCATAGCCCCACCATATATCATGGTCTCACTGCCGCGGATTTAGCCACCTAGCAATGTCCGGAGGGTATCTGTCTATTCCATTATATTGATTATATTATGTTAACCTCTGATTCTCTTGCAGATTTAGAAGGCATCCCTCTTGTGGCAATATTTGGCAGCATGCGGCTGGGCCATGAAGAAATCCAAGGTCCAAGGCCTGGATTATCTGCCAAATTCTTGAGCATTATCTGGTTGGGTAAGACCAAGGCCATCCCAGAGGGTATCATTGATAAAATCTAGGCATATCCCTGGCCCACCATAGTAAAGCAGCTGCAAATTTTTGTGGGTCCCCTGGGATATTGGTGGTTCTGTGTACCCCATTTAGCTCAAATGATAAAACCATTGCATCAGTTAACAAAGAAGGAATATCCCCAGGATTGGGATGATGCGGCCAAGACTGCCTTCTTGGAAGCCAAGCAGGCTATTCAGCAGGCATAAGCCCTATGGGTAATTGACCAGGGGTGCCCATTTGAGCTGGATGTGCGTGTATCACAGATGGTTTCAGCTGGGCCCATGGCAGTACACAGAGTTCTTGAGAATGCCGGTAGGCTTTTGGTCCCAACTATGGAAGGGAGCTGAGCTCTGCTATTTCCTGATAGAGAAATAGCTAGCAATTGTATATGCCACCCTTCAGGCTTGTGAGAGCGTGACAAGGTGGGGTGCAGTTATCATGCAGACAACTTACCCAAATGTGTTCATGGGTAACAACTCCCTGGACTGGGACAGCACAGACATCCACTTTGGCAAAGTGGGACACCTACTTGGAGCAGCAAAGTATGCTAAGTACAAGCCCCTAAACAGCAGAGTTACAAGAAGTATTGGGACCTATAGTCTTAATTCAAGATAAGGTCATGGGGCCTGAGGCAGCACTAGACCCTGAGTCTTCACCGTTTAAGGAAGGGCATACCCCCATTCTCAATGGAGCATGGTACACAAATGGGTCTAGCTGAGGTGCTACTGCTGCCTCTGTTGCAGTCCAACCTAATACTGACACAATATGGTTTGAAACCAAGTGTGGACAAAGTAGCCAATGGGCTGAACTTAGAGCGGTATGGATGGTGATCACCAAGAAGGAGACACCTATGGTAATCTGTACCAATATCTGGGTAGTCTATCGAGGCTTAACCTTGTGGTTAACTACCTGGAAAATACAAAAGTGGCCAGTCGGCCCCTGACTCATTTGTGGCCACACCATGTGGCAAGATCTCTAGGAAATAGGTCATTGGAAAGCTGTAGCTATTTATCATGTGTCAGGCCATATGCCTTTGGTCATCCCCAGCAATGATGAGGGAGATGCTTTGGTTAAGGTCCATCCCCAGCAATGATGAGAGAGATGCTTTGGTTAAGGTCCATCCCCAGCAATGATGAGGGAGATGCTTTGGTTAAGGTCCGATGGTTAGAGTCGGCACCTACACGAGATGTGGCTTTGTGGCTACCCCAGAAACTGGGACATTCAGGGGGATGAATTGATGCAACAGGCTGATAAGCTTTGGGGTCTGTTCCTGTCCATGCAAGATATTTGGGAGGCTTGTCAGAAATGCCAGGCATGTGCTCAGATATACCCTAAACGGAAGCAGCTGCCCTGTGTCACACAACAAGCAATGACAGGGCAAGTGCCCTTGACCAGGTGGCAAGTAGACTAGATCAAGCCGCTGCTGAAGCCGCAAGTGTATATGCATGTGCTAATGGCTGGGACACAGCCACAGACATGCTGTTTGAATACCCTTGCAGAGAGGTGACTCTCCAACACTTATGTGTCCTACGTGTCACCCTCTGGCCATTGAGAGTGATAGAACACATTTCAACCAACAACAGGTATGACAATGGGCATGACAAATGGACGTAAAGTGGGGATCCCATGTGCCATACAACCCGCAAGCTGCAGGTATGATTGAGTGATATAACGGGTTTCTGAAGAATGGGTTACACTTGCATGTCACACTCCTGTCTTTGCGGGGCTGGAGTTCCAGGCTGGACCAAGTGCTCCAAACCTTGAATGAACGGCCACAGAAAGGTGGCCAGGCCCAGTGGAGGCTTTGTTACACTGGGCCACTGCCCCCATTCAGTTACAGATACACACCAAGGACGGCCTCCTCCAACCAGGTATGGGAACAAACAGTTATCTGTTGTTGCCTGTCCCAACAGCCGTGAAGGCAGGGGAACAGAAAACCTGGCTGTGGTCATGGACCCTCCAGGCCCCCCCTCTGCCAGTGGTTGGCTATCATCGCTCCCTGGTGGGAGGGCCTACAGTATGACCTGCATGTCACTCCTTGGGTGCTCAATACATGACCCCATGGTTGACTGTTTGCAAGGGAACAGCCAGGGAAGAAATTCTCCTCGGGGGGACATATGTACTGTCTGTGTGACCTATTGTGAACTCCCTGGTGACTTTGGCACAGATACAGGACCCAGAGGAACCATGGGGAGCTGAGAGGTTATGGTACCATTGCCCAGGGCAGAAGGCGTTGGTGGCTGCATCGTTATCCAGGCATGAAAGTTTAGCCTACTTTTGCCTGAAGGACATGATTTACCTGTTAGTACCTGTGCCTCCTCTGTCATTTTGACTGTAGGTTAACATGTTCCAACTGTGTTGTGGACTGGGCCCACACCTACACTGCTGTGACCAGTGTTTCCAACTGCTGGATCTGTACCGCCCTTCCAGCAGCAGCTGCGGACAGCTTGCCTTGGCACATACATTTAGCATCCAAAGAGAACTAGACATGGCTGGAGACTTGGGGTCCCATAGCTGACACCAGGAACACAACATGGCAAGCTTTGGACAAAGAACACTGCAAGACCCACAGCATGCCCAACCCCTGGCTGGCCTATAGCATTTATGATGGGTGGGGCTGGCATTGGACCCTGATGGATTTTGTGTCCCCTGGGAATTTATGGGTCTGTGTGGACACAGGGTGGCCTTACCTACCAGTAAAGTGTATTGAACATTGTACCTGGGGGTGGCCTATGTACCTGCCACTGTTCTCCCCACATTGCCCAGACACCAGCATAACTGGCAGGCTCTACGCTCTCTGTTTTGTGAGTATGAAGAGCCCCCGATGGTTCTACCCCTCGGCAGTGACTATCCCTGGAACGCGTGTCCTAACTGTAGAAGCACAAGTTATTGCTCTTGCAGATCACACTGCTTGGGCTCTGAATTACACCTGAGTGATCTTTTTCCTGTTAACAGATGAGGCTGATCAGGTCAGAAAGGTGGTATTGCAAAGCTGAATGGCCTTAGACATTACGGCTGCCCAAGGAGGCACCTGTGCCCTTTTAGGATCACAATGTTGTGCCTTTATTCCTGACAATCAGCAGAACATAACGGCAGCCTTGCAAGGGGTCTCAGGGAAGACGAAAGCTGTTGAGAGCCTTACTGACAACTCCCTGCAGAGATGGTGGGCATCCCTGGGCTCCGGCCTACGCTCAACCCTAATTGTCGTAAGTAGCATAGCTGGGATCCTAGTAGTGAGCTGCTGCTCTCTGTACTGTTGTTGTGGATTATGGATTCAGGGCTCTACCCTATGGGCATGTGTCCTGCTCCAAGGACACCCTCAGACCGGGAGGTGGAGTGTAAGGGAAATGGCTGCGCTTTAGTCAGGAGTAGGTCGAGGCAGCCTTGCTGTGTTGTCTGACTCAGTGGGTTTAGAGCTCAGATGCACAACCCCACACATTATGTAACCACGCCACGTGAGGCACGTTAGATGATCACCACGTGAGCTCATGCTTGGCTGGGAGCCACTATTGTCTGTAAAAGGTATAATTACCCCGCCAACACTATACATATGGCTCTCTTGTGCCCAGAGAGGGAGTAAAGCCATGTCGAAACTGTCTACGATTCCCCAGGTGTTTTGCAGCCATTCGTTACGGACGCCCCTCAGACCTCAGTTAGAACCTAACAGGAGGAAGATCATGCAGATTTGACTGAGGGTCAATTCTGAAATGATTTTCCTCTCCCTAACCTTCAGCCAGAGTGAATCTTTCTAGTAAGGAAAATATTGTTGCTCTCATTTAAATGAAGACACTGCCCCTCACAGCCAGGTGCAATGGAGCTGGGTTTGTAACCCCAGCCATCTAAAGCTCATTAAAGGTCTTTAGTTTTGAGTAGTATTTATTTAGTTTTGAATAATATTTTCCCTAGACTGGTGACCAAGGCAGTGGCACAGACACCAGGGACTAAAGCTGTGAGCAGTGAACGTGGTTCGAGTGAATCTGTGCAGAGCTGCAGCAACCTCAATTCTTGCCTCCTCAGAAGAAAGAACTGGATTGAGGGACATAAGAGAGGAGAAGAGATCGAGGCAAGTTTCAGAACAGGAAGTGGAAGTTTATTAAAAAGCTTTGGAACAGTAAGGTAAGGAAGGGAAGGAAAACAAAGTACAACTGGGAAGAGGGCCACGTGGGGGCAACTTGAAAAACCAAGTGCTCAGCCTGACCTCTTGACTTGGGGTTTTACACGTTGCATGCTTCCACGATGTTATTTGGAAGCTGTTAATCAGTTTCAGGTGTTTTCTATTAGGAGGCTGCCTTTCCCTTGCGCCAGCTGTGACCAATGATTAATTTTGAGAAACAGTTAACAACCGCCTATCACCTGATGGTCACCCAATACTCCTGTCCTGCCCCGTTCAGTCCTGACTAGCCACCTACTGTAACAAGGTCAGTCAGAGAACAATTTTCTTAGCTGCAGGGCAGGCCAATGGGTAGCCATTGCTTTAAAGTAGAGTCCTGAAATCCCTTCTGCCTTTCCCAGTAGAGTCAGGTATTTAAGGCCATGGGTCTTGTAGTCAGATTGTCCACATTCAAATCTCAACTCTGCAAAGTTACTTTTCTTATCAATTTCCCCAACTATTAAAAAGGAACAGGCGTGGTGGCTCACACCTGTAATCTCAGCACTTTGGGAGGCCAAGGCAGGAGGATCACTTGAGCCCAGGAGTTTAAGACCAGTCTGGGCAACATGGTGAAATTTCATCTCTACAATATATATATATATATATATATATATATATATATATATATTATGCAGACATGATAGTGCACACTTGTAGTCCCAGCTACTTAGGAGGCTGAGGTGAGGAGATCGCTTGAGCCAGAAAGACTGAGGCTGCAGTGAGCTGTGATCGTGCCATTGCACACCAGCCTGGGTGACAGAGTGAGACCCTGTCTGAAAGAAACAAAAAAGAGTAATAGCAGCCACCCCATGGAACTGTTTGAGGATTAAGTTTTCACTCATAAAGTGCTTAGAACAGTGCCTGGCAATAGTAAAGAAACAACAAATGGTAGCTATTTTTATTATTATCTAAGAAGGAGATGCTCAGATGAGTCTGAGGTTCTAGGAGATAAAAACAAAATGACAATAAAAACTTTCCTCAGTCCAAGGGAAGTTGATGCAGAGCAATGGTTTTCAACTTTGGCTAAATATTAGAATCACTTGGGGAACTTAAAAATCCAAGCCCAAACTATACTCTGGTCCAATTAAATGAGAATGTCTGAGACAGCAGTATTTTAAAGCTTTCTGGGCAATTCCAACATACTGCCAAGTCTGAGAACCCCTATGCAAAGGCTGACAGCTAGGCACCTGAGTGAGGGACCCAACTGGTGCACCTACCTTCCTGAGGTGCCCACGGTCTTTAGTTTTGAATAGTTCTTTCTTTCTAGGCAGTGTACCTGGTAGTGGCTTCATTTGTTCCATGTATGTGTCTAGAGCCCACTGTGAGCAAGGCACTGTGCTGAGCCTGGAGATGCAGCAGCAAATCAGTCTCAGACCGTGTGCTGCAAGGCACACACTCCAGCAGGAAAGAGGGCTACTGAGGCAGTAACAATCAACAGTGATGGGGCTCAGGGAATGCCACAAGCATGCTGAGTCTGTGAGAGCTTCCTTGACAGACAGGTGGCTTTTGAGGGGGCACCCAACTCCTCTGCAGAAGCTCCCTGGCACCTCCACAGCCTGCCCTAGTGAGATTCTACCTCTGCCCAGACTCAGGGCACACAGTGTAAAAACATTTCTGGGTTTATCAGTGTATTAAATTTAAAAAATTCATTTTCAAATATAGGCTTTCCTTAAGTGGCACTTTCCTCCCTTAAGGAAAACCCTGGTCCCTGTGGTGGTAGGGTGGGAAGTGGCCTCTGCTTCTGTGGAGACATTTATTTATTATTTATTTATTTTGAGACAGAGTCTCTCTCTGTTGCCCAGGCTGGAGTACAGTGGCATGATCTCGGCTCACTGCAACCTCTGCCTCCTGGGTTCAAGCGATTCTCTTACTTCAGCCTCCCTCTTGAGTAGCTGGGATTACAGGCACCCACCACCATGCCAGGCTAATTTTTTTTTTGTATTTTTAGTAGAGATGGGGTTTCATCATGTTGGTCAGGTTGGTCTTGAACTCCTGACCTCAAAGCCATCCACCCATCTCGACCTCCCAAAGTGCTGGGATTATAGGAGTGAGCCACCATGCCCAGCATGTGGAGACATTTAGAAAGACCTGGAACATCTTTGTTGTTTAAAGGGCGATCAGGGACTTCAAAGTAGTGGTTCTTGAGGCTGCCCTAGGGCTAACGTGGCCCCAAGAGGGAGGCCTCTGGCAGCTGAAGGGCAGTCAGGGAATACTACTTGCCTATTGCTGCTATAACAAATCACAAAGTTCGTGGCTTTAGGCAATACACATTTGTGGTATTACAGCTCTGGAGTTAAGAAGTCTGGAATGAGTTTCACTGGGCTGAAGATCAATGTTGGCAGACCTGAGTTCCTTCTGGAGGCCCTAGGGGAGGCAGTTTCCTTGCCATTTCCAGCTTCTCGGAGCTGTCTGCATTCCCTGCTTTAGTCCCTTCCTTCCTCTACAAAGCCAGGAGCATAGCATCTTCAAATACCTGACTCTGGACCCTCTTCTGCCTTTATAGCTCCTTCTCTGTCTCTCCTGCCTCTTTCTTTCACATGTAAGAACACTTGTAATTAAGTTGGGCCCACAAGATAATCCCCTATTTAAAAATACTTAATCTATGCAGCCATAAAAAAGGATGAGTTCATGTCCTTTGCAGAACTCATGAACATTGGCGAAGGGACATCAACTCAGGGACATTGATGAAGCTGGAAACCATCATTCTCAGCAAACTGACACAAGAACAGAAAACCAAACACTGCGTGTTCTCACTCATAAGTGGGTGTTGAACAATGAAAACACATGGACACAGGGAGGGGAACATCACACACTGGGGCCTGTTGGAGGGTAGGGGGTCTAGTGGAGAGATAGCAGGGGGTGGGGGTATTGGGGCAGAATAACATTAGGAGAAATACCTAAGGGGGGATGGATGCATCAAACGATCATGACACGTGTATACCTATGTAACAATGCTGCATGATATGCACATGTACCTCAGAATTTAAAGTATAATTGAAAAAAGAATCACATCTGCAAAGTCCCTCTTGCCTTGCATGGCAATGTATTTACAGGTTTGGAAGAATAGGAGGTAGATGTTTTTTGGGGGGCCATTATTATGCCTAACTTATGCAGACTCTCTTCTTTGTTAAGGAGAAAAGCAAATAGAAAAGCAACAATACACCCAAGTTCATCAGGCACCAACCTTGGCCAGCCTCTGTGCAGGGGATACATAAGTGCATGAGACCCCATCCTTGGCTGTCGGTGCTTCCTCTAGTGAAGGAGATGAACCAGGATGCACACAGCCATGTTGTGTCATGACAAGGAAGTGGTGAGGGGGTTCAGGAAAGAGGCAGGCCATGCCCACTACAGGCTTCATGGCAGCTGGTTGGGATGAGTGCTGTGATAGAGGCACACGGAATGGAGGAGTGGGAAGGCCTAGAAAAAAGATGGTGACTTGTGACCTAGGGGCACTGAAGAACGGGTAGGATTTGAAGGGAAAATGGTGAGCAAAGACTGGAAGGGGTAAGAAATGCTTTCTTCTTTTTAGGAAGAGTGAGGGTGGGGTCTGGTTGGCAGAGGAGCCTCACCTAACTGGGATTCCACCACTTGTATAGCAAGATGACTTTGTCCCCTGGTTTTTGTCCTGCTGTACTGTTTGTTAAAGGCTTCTCTCACTTGGCTCCAGGTTAAACTGTTCTCGTGGATCATTCCTGCATCCTCTCTTGGCTCCTTCTACCCTTGTATTCATCTGTTCTCATGCTGCTAATAAAGACATACCCGAGACTGAGTAATGTATAAGGAAAAAGAGGTTTAATGAACTCACGGTTTCACATGGCTGGGAAGGCCTCAAATGATGTCAGATGGCAAAGGAGGAACAAAGGCATGTCTTACATGGTGGCAAGCAAGAGAGCATGGGCAGGGGAACTACCCTTTATAAAACCATCAGCTCTCATGAGACGTATTCACTATTACTAAAACAGCATGGGAAAAATCCACCCCCATGATTCAATTACCTCCCACCAGGTCCCTCCCATGACACATGGGGATTATGGGGGCTAAAATTCAAGATGAGATTTGGGTGGGGACACAGCCAAACCATATCAACTTTCTTTTAGTTTTCCTTGCTATTTCTTCTCTCATCTCAGTCCTCTCTGTGCTTCAACTTGGTCTTGTAAAGTTCAAGTCGCTGGGATGCTTCAGTCCCTGTCTATATGTGAGAGGCACTTCTGCATTCAGGCATTCTGTTTTCTGGGTAACTGCCCCAGTCACTGTTAAGCCAGTATTTGGTAAGAGGCACTGGGTATTATCGAGTGAAAGGGGCTTTTTCCCAACTGTAACCAGACATAAAGAATTCAGGGAAGCCACCATTATGTATTACTTCATTAGCCGCCAAGTAAGGTATTGGTGCAGTGCTCTGAGTCCAATATTTCCAGGGAGTTAGTTTTTCAAATCAGCAAAATCAAAAAGAAATGGCCATGAATGTAAAAAGGGGTGAGAAAGGAGCGAGAGAAAAAAACTAGCTGTTAGGGATCTATATTTATAGTTTGTAGCTGTATTGTCCAACATGGCAGCCACTAGCCACATGGATATTTAAACTTAAATAAATTGAAATTAAATTAAATTAGAAATTTAGTTCCTCAGTCTCACTAGCCACAATTCAAGTGCTTGTGCAACCTGTGGCTAGCAGCTACCTGTTGGATGGGTGTTTATAGTACATTTTCATCCTTGCAAAAAGTTCTGTGGAACAGCACTATCTATAGCAGTGCTCTAAACTCACCAACACCTTCTCATAAAACCCAAAGACTCCATCATTTTCACAGCCAATCACAATGATTTTCAAAAGATGATGATGCTGTCTGCTGAGCGGTTATGGGAGACCTGTGGAGGTGCTCCTGGCATTTAACAGGTGGGGCCAGAAATGCCAGCTGTTGAACAATGTTTAGGACAGTCTCACACAATGCAAAATTGTCCTGGGTCCAGCAAGACTTTTGAAAGTCCTCCTATTAATTATGACCTGAGCTTAGATCCTAATTCCATTTTACATGTAAACACAAATTTTTACAAGGTTTTACCACACACTGAATTATCTAAGAATATAACATTTGAGTTGTTTCTATCATTTGATTATTATAAATGGAATTTCTATAAGCATCTCTCAAATAAATAAATAAATAGGCCATTGGGAAATATTAGTTATCTAAAAGGGGCCTTGGTTTCATAGAGTGGGGAACTCTCATGAGGCCCTGCAAAGATGGGCTCTTGGCTCCTCCCTCACTTCTCTTCCTGTCTCCTTCCACCTGCTCTCTCTGTGCTCCATCACACTGATCTCTTGCTCTTTCTTAAGCTCAGCAAACAGGCGTGGGTTTCAGTCCTTTGCCTTAGCTCCTCCCTGGCCTGGAATACTTTTCCTGGTGGCCCATTCCCACCTTTCACTTAGGTCTCAGCCCTAACGTCAGAGAGGCCTTCCCTGATTCCCCTGACTGCAATGACACCCTCACTTCGCTTTCTAGTCCTAAGTGTTTTATTTTTCCCCAGTCCTTCTCATTATTCATTTATTCTGTATCTGATGATTTGCTTATTATCCGTCCCCCAGCTCACTCTGTGGCAGCTGGGACTTTGTCTTGTTCACCACCGCACCCAGTACAGCCTTGGGGCTCAATAAATCACCCTAGAAGGAAGGAAATGATCTTGAATTTCTCAAAGCACTCAGGGCATTGTGAACATACAGAGACGGGTAGGTTTAGGATTTTTTTTCTAAATTTGGGAAACCATTTTCTACATATTCAGAATGCATTCTAAAAATATGATTCCTACTACTGTCAACTTTTCTTTTGTTAGATTAAACAACCCAATTTTTTAAGTTACTTGTTCTCCTTGGAATTTATCTCCAGTGATGCTGCTAAAAAAGCTTTCGGTTTTGATATGTTGGGTCCCAATAACAGTTTGACAGTCTCCTTACTGCTTATAACCTGCAGTTCCCTACAGAGGCCTCCTCTTCACTGCAGTCTCTGCCAAGTGGTTGTCATAGCATTAATTAAACTGGAAGAATAAAGGCATTGCATGTCATTTTCTGTATCGGATGCCTTCATGTTATGGACATATCTCCATGGAGAATCCTGTACATAAACTGAAAACAAATGCTCGGTAACATCACACATCCTCAATCATGACATTTTCAGAGGAGAAATTACGGCACACTAAAATGTGAACTCTTTTTGCATGTATTATATTTTTTAAAAGTCTAGAGAAATATGAATTTACTACTTTCTGACTTCCAAATTATATTTCAACTTCTTCCCTTAAAACATTAAATGGTCACATCTTTTTTATAGATACAATTCTTATTATTACTGAATCCAGGCAATAGACTCAATTGCTGTGAAATAAGAGAAATATTGTTCATTCATACATACGGATAAAATATTAGATTTATTTTTAGATGTCCCCAGGTATTATACATACAAAGTGTATTAAGCTTGTTGCATTTTAAGAAAAATGTTTTTTAATAAGAGTGAATATAATAAAATATAAAATAAAGAAAAGAAAAAGCAACTTTGGAAAGCTAAGGCTTTATCCCCACATTTCAAAGGTCAACTCACTGGGCTTCTGAAAAACTAGAATTTGTAAGAATTCAAAAAAAGGCTTCTGGAAGCCTTCTCCAGAAAGACACTGTGGACAGCACAATTAGCAAGTGCATGGGACAACATGCACTTTGAGAGCATGAGAGGGAGGTATTGAGCGTCTGGTAAGAGCAGAAGAGAAGAGTGAGCTCCGAAGTCAAGTCTAGACTGCTGCTCCTCAACGTGTTTCTCCAGCTGTCATTACTCGCCCTCCACGCCAAAAGATAAGAAATTCAGTGTTCCAAATTTTTATAGCAGTTTGACAGAGTAGTTACATTTCTACTGAACCTAATACACATACTTTATATATTATCATTAATTATTTTTGTATGTGTATTTTTAAATTTTGGTTTTCTAGAAATTCATCATTATTGTAACATATAAAAGCCTTGCTTCGTGGCAGATGGGTTTTTTAAAATTTCTTCATCACAGATAATTTGAGGAGTACTGATCAAAACTGAGTTGAACTTTGTAAATAAATCCATTGCCAAGGAGTCCATTCTTAGCATACCTGAATTTAGAGCACAGGAGTACAGATTGTCCTTGGTTTGTATATTACATGCATCCTGAAATATCTGAGGTACCAACTTGGAGATCAAATTATTTCTAAAGTATCTTTCTATCCAGGTTATGTGATTAATTTATTCATTTAATAAATATGTGTTGTTAAATGTTCCACGTGATTAGAATAGACTAGTGAATAAAATAACAAATACAGAGTTTACATTCTAGTGGAAGGAAACAAAGAACAAACAATAACCATAGCTAAAAAGTAAATCACATAAATGTGGAGCAATAAGTCAATGATGGAAATATAAAAGTTAGGAGTACCAGAGTAGGAGCGGAGTGTGTCTGGGAGGGTGATGGTTTAAAATACTGTAGTAAAGGTTAGCCTCATTGTGACAATTGAATAAAAGTTTAAAGATCAAGAGACATTTATGGAGGAAGGATGGTCCAGGCTAAGAGGAGAACTGGTACAAATGTCCTAGGGTAGTATAGCTGGGAAGATAGGGGTCAGAGAGCAGCAAGGAGGTCAGTGGAGTAGAACAGAGACAGAGTGGTCAAGGAGAGGTGAGAGATGAGGTCAGAGTGGGAATATAAGCTCAGATCTCATATTGTAAGGACTTAGGTTTTTACTCTGAGTGAGCAGAGGGCCTTAAATACAGGAGTAGTGCCCTTTAAAAGAATCACGGTACTGCTGTGTCTAGAATAGAGTGTAGTGGGGGACCTAGTTAGGAGGCTATTCCTAGTGAGAGATGATGATGGCATGGTCTCAAGTGGTAGCAGGAGAGCTGGTGAGAAGTGGATAGAGTCTAGTCATATTTTCATGGTAGAGCTACAAAGATTTCCTTATGCAGCGTAAGAAAAAAAAAGAAATCAATTGTTTTGGCTTCACGTCTTATTTTCTACCATTATAATTTCAAAGATGTTCTTCCTTGGAGAAACTTTTCCATCATGTGTGAAAACTGCACTGAGGAGCCTGGATTTCAAATACTAGATTGTGGCCTCCTTTGGGACAGGGACTATGTCTTCTCCCACCTCTAACTCCAACACAAGGCATTTCTTCAGGCAGAAAATAGGCTCTGAATAGATATTTTATGGCATGAAAAGGATATTGTACTTTCATTCACACACAAGATGCCCACATGTAATCTCTCATACAACCTTTATGACACTAATCAGCAAATAACCTCAGCACCAATCATCAGTTACCCCCTATTAAACATCTCTATCAGTATCTATAAGGTATTGATTCTTATTCAATGTTTTTTACCTTTGCATGGGACTTGGATATTTGAGCTGCTATATTGGGTAAGTTGTTTTTCTGATTTTATTGGAATTCTCAACTAAAAGAAACACAAAGAACCTCTTTAGGAAGTCCCAGACACCATAAATCAAGCTTTCCTTCTATTTAACAATAAGCACCTTAGGTCTCTAAATGAACTTGCAGCCAGCCTATCATTCAGGACCTGGATATTGAGGATGGATCATTGATCCTCACAGAATCTACATGTTGAAGAGTTGATGGGATCAGTAGGCCTTTGATCTGGCACTCCATAAAATGTATTCATTGGCATGAAAATTGGAGAGTTAAAATTTTAGTTTCAACCATGCTTCTTCTGAAATCTGACCTCCAAAATGCTTTTTATCACAGGGCTAGTTGATGCAGCCAGGATTTAAACTCGGATTGCTTGATGCAAAGCTCTTGGATGTTTCCCATCTCACTACTTTGCCTCTTAATATTATGTAACACTTGCCAAATGATGGTCACTTTCTGTCTCTTGAAACTCCAACATCCCCTTATGGAAAAACCCCATGAAAAGAGGAATTAGGGCTATCTCTTCCAATTTCTATAGTTTACCGACCCTGGGCATTCATCTTGTCTGGATTGAACTTCAGCCAGCGTATTTTCAGCCAAGTCTCTAATTTAGGCAGCCAGTGGGTAAGATACAAAAACCACCCTGTCGGAATCAGATGAAAAAGAAATACAGGCTGGGGATTCTTGGCATAATGATGAAGCAGGAGTTTCAGCTCCCTTGCTGGTGTTTTAAATGGTCTCCTGTTGACACTGAACAGAGAGCACCCCTCTGGCAGGGGACACAAGAGCAGCGTCTTCTCGGTGGACAAGAATCACCACAAACCACCTTTTGGGTTCTCAGAGAGAAAGGTGGATTTGCTGGAGCCAAAGCAAAACAACAGAGCAACATTACATCCACTCCAGATCGACATCTGAAATTGAATAGTACTTGATGATGGTACAAAAAACACAATAAATATTAAATCAGCTAAACTCAATTCGATTGACCGCAGAACTCAAAGTGGAACACCAAAAAGAACTGATTAAAATGGTTTTGCTCGTCTTTTCTGTGTATCCTCCACCCACATGTATTCCTCCTTTTATCTGTTCTTTCCACCTCCTCAACCCTCAGCCATCAGGAGTGCCGTGGGCCCACTACCCATAAGAAAACTCAGTGGGAAGATAAGTAGGTAGCGCCTGTGGGCAGGATGGGTATAGAGGCTTAGAGCTCCTGTTCTTCTCACCCTGGAAGCAAGGATCAGTAGAAAGAAAGATCCAGAGCAGTTGTGGGAGGAGAATTTGCACATTCTGATAGGAGGGAGACCAAGGAAGAGGGGAGAGGGAGGAGAATTTAGAGAAAGGGGAAGTAAAAGAGGTCAAGGGTGTGGAAAAACTACAAAAGGAAGAATGAAAATGACCCAGAAAAAAAGGGGATAAAAGAGGACCCCAGCAACAACCCAGGAAGTCCCTCCAGAGTAATTTTGTCCAATCAATTTCATATCTTCCTATCCTTTCTTCAAGTCCTTAGAGGATTTCAGGATATATCATAGGTATCAGGGTTGGTGTCTCAGTAGTCTATTCTTCTCTTCTTTTTTTTATATTTTAAGTTCTGGGGTACATGTGCAGAATGTGCAGGTTTGTTACATGGGTGTACACGTGCTGCAGTGGTTTGCTGCATCCATCACCCCATCATCTACATTAGGTATTTCTCCTAACGTTATCTCTTCACTAGACCCCCACCCCCTGCTATCCCTCCTCTAGCCCCCCACCCCCCTACAGGCCCCCATATGTGATGTTCCCCTCCCTGTGTCCATGTGTTCTCATTGTTCAGCACCCACTAATGAGTGCCTGACTATTAATCTCTTTGTGCCTGATGAGAACATGTAGTGTTTGGTTTTCTGTTCTTGTGTCGGTTTGTTGAGAATGATGGTTTCCAGCTTCATCCGTGTCCCTGCAAAGGACAGTCTCTTCAACCCACCTTATGAGCCCCTGTGGGACTGAGCCCTATCTCCTTGGAGCCCCACTTCTTCCTTCGTACAACTGCTAACATTTACCTGATCCCATCTGTGTACATGTCAGTTGTCCTGCTAAACTGAAAGCTTATCAAGGGTGGGGACTGTGTCAACCCTTTGTAGTCTCTGCCCTTAATATCATTCCTGCCTCGTGGCAGATATTTAATAGACAATAAGTTTTAAAATCCTAAGAACCATGAAATACAAATCACTGGCCAGACACAGTTCACCCTGTGTGATTGTGTGTACAGAAAGTTCCAAAACAGGCAAAACTATTCCGGGGACAGGAGTCAGGATTTCTTTTGAGCAGGAGTAGTAAATAGGAGTGGCATGAGGGACCTCTGAGAAATTGTGATTTTCTGTTGCTTGATATCTGGGAGGCCCTTTTTTGTGTTTTCTTTGTGAAAATTATTGAGTGGTACAACTATGAATAGTGCTCTTTTCTGTATATATACTATGTATGCTTCAACAAAAAGTTTACTAAAAAAGAAAAATCAAATAATTAGCTACTCCAGACAGATGACCTATCAAAAGAAATTAAGGTGGTTAAGAGATTCTAATTATGCAGGGAGCTGCTTATCCTTTCTTTCTTTTGTTGAGTGTGAATAAAAAAAAGCTTGTAAATTATGTGATAAGTCTCACTAGCCCTTTCCAAACATCATTACTCAGTAGTTAGCTGGGTGCAGTGGCTCATGCATGTAATCCCAGCACTTTGGGAGGCTAAGGCACGAGGATGGCTTGAGCCTGGGAGATCAAGGCTGCAGAGAGCTGTGACTGCACCGCTGCACTCCAGTCCGAACAGAATGGGACCCTGTCTCCAAAATAAATAAATAAATAAATAAATAAATAAATAAAAATAAATTTTTAAAAACCTCAGCATCTTATTTGACTGCTGATCAATTGTTGATCCTTAACATGTCAATGCATTTGTATGTATGTACAAATTACAATCTAATTAAAGAAATCTACAGAACTCTATCCTGTATTACTGATTCCCAAAATGTCTCTATACTGGAGATAAGCAAAAAGACTTCTGCATCAGTACGTGTTCAAGATGTCAGATGCTGAAAAGTGAATTGTGTCTCTGATTAATTGACTTTAATAATAATAATTTTATTTATATAGAGACCTTGCCAAGGCATTCAGGGAGCTGTAAAGCAACCCATAATCCATGATTAAAGCATTATACAAGCAATATATAACAAGCCTCCCTCCTAAAGTAAAACAAAGGGAAGAGATGGATGGGGCTCAGATATGAGGGTGCAGGAGAGGGAATGGGTTGTAGATTCAGTGTGGAGATAGTGATAAATGCTTCATTAGGGAAAGAGGGGAGTTTTCTGGGATTGGCAAAGGAGTGTAATTTAATACGGTTGCACTGAAATAGTGGTCTTTGGGGAGGCAGTCCTAGCCCTGCAGAGACGTGTACTTCCTGCTCTTTGTGCCTGATGGTGGGAACACAGATAATAATCACATCTTTCCTGCCAGCTACATCCTATCTATGAGTGAGATTTTTCATAATGATCCAAACAGCAGAAGTTAAGGAAATACTTCTAAATTATCCCTCCCTTCTTGACATTGGCAAAAGATTTAGGTAGTTGTTGTTGTTGTTGTTTCAAAATCAGCTCTTATGCAGTCCCAGAAAATATAAACATATATTTGAAAGTGACTATGAAGGTGCCTCCAAGCATGAAAGTTTTGAACAAACAACAACAGGAGCTGAGGATTAGGTATGATTAGTCAGAACTTCCTTCCTCTGCAGAACCCTCCTCACCCCACCTGCACTCCTTCCCTTGCCCCAGCACCTGACCTCCCCCACCATCCATCTGCCTTGCCAGCAAAATGACCTCTCCTTGCCACGGCTCCTTGGCTAGTCTTTTTACTTTTTTACTTTCATTTATTATGGCATACAACCAATGCATGGACATTATTAAAAATCTGAAAAGCGGAGAAGAGGTGGGAAAAAATTATTCCTACTCTAATCACCCGAAGGCAACTACTTTTGAGATTTTCTAAAATAGTCTATTGTATGTGTGAGGCATATATATATATATGAAAAATGTCTCCATGAATATATACCAAAGTGTTTTCGGTGGTTATATCTAGGGGGCAAAATTATAGTTGATTTTCACTTTTATGTTTATACCATTATATAATGTTAGAAAAAAAATATATGGATATCTATTAATTAAAATCATGGAAAAAAACAATAAAGCAAAAAGAGCTAAATAGGTTAATTCTCTATTTGCGCTTCATCCACCTGATATTAAAGTTATCTAGCCAATATTTTTAGATGGAATAATATAATTAAATATAGATTCCAAAGAGACAATATGGCAAATGCTGAAACAATATATTTTGAACATGAAACTGATAGTATACTTCTACTCCACTCTGAGCTACAGGTTTAATTTTTATGTAATTTGGGTGTCTGAGAAACAAGAAAGAATGAGTCATTCTAGGAAAAAGAAAAGCAACTAACAACATTTACAAGTGGTAAGATGGAAGATTAAAAATAACACAACCTCACTAGCAAGGTCCTCATATGTACAGTCAAACAGAAAGGCCATAACTTCTCAAAGGACTTTTCCTCCAGCCAGAGCAGGTCAGGGAATTCCCTATTGAACAATAGGGAATTTTACCTCATCCCTGGGTAAATCAAATAAAATCTTTATCTTATGCTGAGTTGATACAGTGAATAATATCTACCCAATAGAATTCTGTGTTTTCTGCAATAAAATAAACTTAAAAAAAAAAAAACACCCTTTTTCTGTTTTGTGTTATTCTTGTCTATGTTGGCTATGTAATCATGTGCCTTTGTTTGATGAAAGCTGAAAAGATGTTCTGGCAGGGAAGGAAGGGGAGCCAGAGTTTACTGGGAATCCTTGGGCGATGAGTGATTGATTAGTGGGTGAGGAGTCAAGTGAGAGCTAGTGCCCTGGATTGAATAAAAGAGCTTCCATTATTCAGAGAGTGCTAGACAAGAATGGGGAGAGATTGCATGGAAGGCTGCCATGAGTCTAACAGAAAAGCAACTTTCTGGGAAAGAAAGCAGACATTAGGGTAAAGAAGGCAACTGTATTCTATCCACTGAGCAAAAAAACCTGACATTAGGGAGACGGAAGATAAAAAGCAGACTAGAGAGAGGAAGATTGTAAACTGTTAATGCTATTTGTGTTTTGCTTTTGTGGGGCTCTTTCTTTTTCAATATTTGCCCTTCTCTTGATTGCTGATTACATAAACACTAATTTTATCGAATGTCATGTTCCAGAGGAGGATTATTTAAAAAAAAAAAAAAAAAAAGCCTGTGACTGACTCATACTATAGGATTGCTGTCTTATCTCTTTGCATGTTTGTATTTACCTATGGTAGGTGGCATCTGAGACTGTTACAGAAGAAGGAAAAGAGAAAATAGTGCAAGGCTTAGAGGCTACTCAAAATGGGATAGCGTCTCACTGAAACCTAGGGTTATCGGGGGACAAACTGAGATCCTATTCTTGCATTATTCTGGTGTGATAAGACTGTCTTTCCCTGAACTATGTTGATCAAACTGCAGGTTGAGAACCATTATTGAGTTGTGGCATCAGCTGGGTATCAGCTGGGTAGATTACCCAGCATCTTTACAAAAGGAAAGAAATAGAATAGAAAATATCAGCATCCATTGCATGTGGTAAGGTTAAATATTGTTTCATAAAACCTTTGTTGTTTGACATATACACACATACACAAACACACACCTGTGTGTGTGTAGTGAGTTGCAAGGTAAGATGTATCTTTTATGTAGGCCAAAATCAAAAACAGCTTCAAAGCTACTGTCATGGAGTGTATTCTTTGATAATACCAAATTATAAATTAAGAAAAATATAGAAGACTTGAAAATCCCAATTATTTGCAAAAGTATACTATTGTAATAAGTTTCTATGAGGGTTTTGTGGCAAGGAGAGCCCAAGGGGAGGTTAATGTTTGGTTAAATCAGACTACACGAGGATATTCTCAGAAACACACCTAAATAGCAGATTAAATCTTTCAGTAACACCAGTGATGGTGAATGTATCTGTGGCTAAATGAGTATATAGCTAAACATGTTACTTTTGTTTCTTTTTGAAACAGAGTCTTGTTCTGTTGCCCAGGCTAGAGTGCAGTGGCATGCTATCAGCCTTCTGCAAACTCTGCCTCCCAGGTTCAAACAATTCTCCTGCCTCAGCCTCCTGAGTAGCTGGGATTATTAAGGGCATGTGCCATTATGCCCAGCTAATTTTTGTATTTTTCATAGAGACTGGGTTTCACCATGTTGGCCAGGCTGGTCTAGAACCCCTCACCTCAAGTGATCTGCCTGTCTTGGCCTTCCAAATGGCTGAGATTACAGGTGTGAGCCACAGAACACAGCCAAATGTGTTACCTTTTAAAGAAAGCCCAAATATGTGTTAAACTTTTAGTAATTTAGAGTAACACATGGGAGGCTAGTGGGTCAGAGAATTCAAAATAATAGATAAGAAAAAAAATCACATATTTGTTTTGGAAAATGCTATTTTATTTTTCTTAGATTTACTCCACTATTGGCATTTCATATGCTGTTATATTAAAATGAGTTTTCTTCTCTGAACATAGATTCTCTGATTGTGTACGAAGGTGGCTGATTCAGAAGCAAACCAAGTGCCCCCAAGTTGCCACTGTGGAATTAAAATTTTCCTCATATAATCCACAAAATGGCCATTGGATAGGACATTTTATAGCTGACAAAATTCACATTTATGACACATATATTTAAGTGTTATTTCCTTTATTACATAGTGTTTGCCATAGAGAAAAATTTGTCTCTTCAATCTTGAGTCATATTGAAGATAAGTTTGTCTTAGAAGTATCAAAACATTTTATGAGGAAATGTTACACCTAAGTCTGTTTTGTTGGAGAGTCAGCGGACAAATGGATAGCATCATGTCTTGACACACATCAGCATGCTCATCCAAACTGATCCCCACATTCGCCAGCAAGGACCCTGGAACTTTTACAGGATGTATAATTAGTTGGCAGTGACCTTGTTATAAAAAAAAATTACATAAGTAACAATGTATTTTCACTATACTTTAACATACTTTTAATTTAATTAATTTATTTTTGTATTTTTTGAGATGTCTCATTCTGTGTCTGGAGTGCAGTGGCATGATCTTGGCTCACTGCAACCTCTGCCTCCTGGGTTCAAGTGATTCTCCTGCCTCAGCCTCCCAGGTAGCTGGGATTCCAGGTACGTACCACCACACCTGGCTAATTTTTGTATTTTTAGTAGAGATGGGGTTTCGCCATGTTGGCAAGCATGGTCTCGAACTCCTGACCTCAAGTGATCCCCCTGCTTCAGCCTCCCAAAGTGCTGGGATTACAGCCATGAGCCACCGCACCCAGCCTAAAATACTTTTTAAAATCCAAACATGAAATTCCAAAAAAAGAAAAAAGTGAGGGCTCAAGGAAGAGGAAGTGGAAGTAAGTGATGAGGAAGCATTGAGGGGGAGAAAGAGCAGTAGGGAAAAAAAATCACTTGCAAGAGTTAGGCATGCAAACTCATAAGAGGAAGCATTGTGAGATGTTTTTCTTTGACAGTATTGTTAACTGAAATCCCAGGCAATCAGACTTCTATAAAGGGGCATTTTAAGAGCCTACCCCAACAGATTGAAGTGTGGTTGTTGCTTTTTGAATTTTCGTTCACTGAAAATTTATCTTTCAATCTGCTCCTCACTTTCTTAGTGCTTAGAGCTGTGTAGTACTCTTTTTAATAATTAGCAATCAGATTTCTTCAAAAGAAAAAAACTCTTGCAAAATTATCTGTAAAAAAGTTGCTGATTAGAGAGCACTGGTTCTTGCTAAGAGTGCTGTAGATTACTTGACGACATACATCTTTATTCATGAACGCCCTTTGAAATTCAGTTTTGCATGTATTTAATGTAATTTTTCTTCAAAATGAATGAAGTTATTTAAAAACAATAATAAATACCCCATATTTAGTCATTCAGAACTATTAAAATAGTTAAAAGTGATTGTCCTTGAAAAACTTCTTTGCTTAAAAAAACCTTATTGACTATTACCTAAAAGCCACTGTTTGTAAGTTAAAAAAATATTAGACATAATCCCTATCAAAACCCTAGCTGTCTGTTTTGCAGGAATTGATAAGCTGCTCTTAAAATTCATATGGAAATACATGGGACTCAGAATAGCAAAAACAATCTTGGGAAAGAAGAGAAAAGTTGGAGAACACATAGTTACCAATTTCAAAACTTACTGCAAAGCAACAGCAATCAAGACTAGCATAAATATGGCATAAGGATAGACATATGAATCAGTGGAATAGAAACGAGATCCCAGAAATAAACCCATAGGTATATGGTCAGCTGATTCTGGCAAGTTTATCAAGACAATTCAATGGAGAAAGAATAATCTTTTCAGTAAGTGGTACTGGGACATCTGGATATTTATGTGAAAAAAATTAAGTTGGATCTCTACTTTATATCTTATACAAAAAATAATTCAAAATTGACTATAGACCTAAATATAAGAGCTGTAACTATAAAACTCTTAGAATAAAAAACAGGATAAATTTGATGACCTTGGATTAGACAATTATTTCTTAGACAATGATACCAGAAGAACAAATCACAAAAGACAAAACAGAAGGACATATAAAACTCTTATCTTTTTTGTGCCATATTTTCTTTTCTATTTTTAAAATTATACTTTAAAGTTTTGGGATACATGTGCAGAACGTGCAGGTTTTTGCATAGGTATGTACGTACCATGGTGGTTTGCTGTACCCATCAACCCATCATCTACATTAGGTATTTATCCTAATGCTATCCCTCCCCTAACCCCCCAACACACTGACAGGCCCCATGTATGATGTTCCCTTCCCTGTGTCCATGTGTTCTCACTGTTCAACTCCACTTATGAATGAAAACATGCAGTGTTTGGTTTTCTGTTCTTGTGTTAGTTTGCTGAGAATGATGGTTTCCAGCTTCATCCATGTTCCTGCAAAGGACATGAACTCATTCTTTTTTTATGGCTGCATAGTATTCCATGGTGTATATGTGCCACATTTTCTTTATCCAGTCTATCATTGATGGGCATTTGGGTTGGTTCCAAGTTTTTGCTATTGTAAACAGTGCCGCAATGAACATATGTGTGCATGTGTCTTTATAACAGAATGATTTATAATCCTTTGGGTGTATACCCAGTAATTAGATTGCTGGATCAAATAGTATTTTTGGTTCTAGATCCTTGAGGAATCACCACACTGTCTTCCACAGTGGTTGAACTAATTTACACTCCCACTAACAGTGCAAAAGTGTTCCTATTTCTCCACATCCTCTCCAGTATCTGTTGTTTCCTGACTTTTTAATGATCACTATTCTAACTGGTATGAGATGATATCTCCATGTGGTTTTGATTTGCATTTCTCTAATGACCAGTGATGATGAGTTTCTTTTAAAATATGTTTGTTGGCCACATAAATGTCTTCTTTTGAGAAGTGTCTGTTCATATACTTTGCCCACTTTTTGATGGGGTTGTTTGTTTTTTTTTCTTGTAAATTTGTTTAGGTTCCTTGTAGATTCTGGATATTAGCCCTTTGTGAGATGGATAGATTGCAAACATTTTCTTTTATTCTGTAGGTTGCCTGTTCACTCTGATGATAGTTTCTTTTGCTGTGCAGAGGCATTTTTGTTTAATTAGATCCCATTTGTCAATTTTGGCTTTTGTTGCAATTGCTTTTGGTGTTTTAGTCATGAAGACTTTGCCCATGCCTATGTCCAGACTGCATCAATAGAGTAAAAATACAACTCACAGAAAGGGAGAAAATATTGCAAATCATATATCTGATAAGGGTTTGATATCCAGAATATACAAAGAAACCTTACAACTCCACAATAAAAGACAACTTTTATTTTATTTTATTATTATTTTTTAATATTGTAAATTTCTTTTCAACTTTTATTTTAAGTTCTGGAGTACATGTGCAGAATGTGCCATTTGGTTACATAGGTAAACATGTGCCATGGTGGTTTGCTGTATGGATCAACCTATTACCTTGGTACTGAGTCCAGCATCCAACAGCTATTCTCCTGATGCTCTCCCTCTTCCCAACCCTGACAGGCCCCACTGTGTGTTGTTCCCCCAATGTGTGCGTGTGGTCTCATCATTCATTTTCCACATAAAGTGTTTGGTTTGCTAAGATTAATGGCCCCCAGCTCCACCCAGGTCCCTGCAAAGGACATAATCTCATTCTTTTTTATGGCTGCATAGTATTCCATTGTGTATATGTACCACATTTTCTTTATTCAGTCTATCATTTATGGGCATTTGGGTTGATTCCATGTCTTTGCTATTGTAAATAGTGCTGTAGTGTACATACACATGCATATATCTTTATAATAGAATGATTTATAATCCTTTGGGTATATACCCATAATGGGATTTCTGGATCAAATGGTAATTCTGCTCTAAATCTTTGAGGAATCACCACACTGTCTTCCACAATAGTTCAACTAATTTACACTTCCATCAACAGTGTAAAAGCGTTCCTTTTCTCCACAACCTCTCCAGCATCTGTTGTTTCTGGACTTTTTAATAATCACCATTCTGACTGGCATCAGATATTGTCTCATTGTGGTTTTGATTTCCATTTCTCTAGTGATCAGTGATGTTGAGCTTTTTTCATATTTTTGTGGCTGCATGAATGTCTTCTTTTGAGAAGTCTGTTCATGTCTTTTGCTCACTCTTTTTTTTTTTTTTTTGACAGGGCCTCCCTCTCTCGCCCAGGCTGGTGTGTAGTGGCATGATCTCAGCTCGCTGCAACCTCCACCTCCTGGGGAAGCTGGGAGTACAGGCATGCTCCACCATACCTAGCTAATTTTTGTATTTTTAATACAGACAGAGTTTCACCATGTTAGCCAGGCTGGTCTCAAATTCCTGGCCTCAGACAATCTGCCTGGCTCAGCCTCCCAAAGTACTGGGATTACAGGTGTGAGCCACTGCACCTGGCCCTTTGCCCACTTTTTAATGGGGTTGTTTTTTTTCTTGTAAATTTGTTTAAGTTCCTTGCTGAATCTGGATATTAGACCTTTGTCAGATGAACAGATTGCAAAATTTTTCTCCCATTCTGTACGTTGTCTGTTCACTCTGATGATAGTTTCTTTTGCTATGCAGAGGCTCTTTTATTTAATTAGATCCCATTTGTCAATTTTTGCTTTTGTTGAAATTGCTTTTGACATTTTCATCTTAAAATCTTTGATGACCATACCTATGTCCTGAATGTTATTGCCTAGATTTTCTCCTACGGTTTTTATAGTTTTGGGTTTTACATTTAAGTCTTTAATCTATCTTGAGTTAATTTTTGTATAAGGTGTAAGGAAGTGGTCCAGTTTCAATATTCTGCATATGGCTAGCAGGTTCTCCCAGCACCATTTATTAAATAGGAAGTCATCCCCCTTTTCTTGTTTTTGTCAGGGTTGTTGAGATCAGATGGTTGTAGGCGTGCAGTCTTATTTCTGAGTTCTCTGTTCTGTTTCATTTGTCTACATGTCAGTTTTTGTACCAGTACCTGCTGTTTTGTTTTCTGTAGCCTTATGGTATAGTTTGAAGCCAGGTAATATGATGCCTCCAGTTTTTTTTTTTTTTTTTTCCTTAGGATTGTCTTGGCTATTCAGGCTCTTTTTTGGAATTTCAAAATTGTTTCTCTTAATTCTGTAAAGAACATCAATGGTAGTTAAAAGAGAAAAGCATTGAATCTATAAATTACTTGGGCCATTTTCACAATATTGATATCTCTGAGTATGGAATGTTTTTCCATTTGTGTCCTCTCTGATTTAACTTCCCTTGTTAGCTGTATTCCTAGATATTTTATTTTATTTTTTTTAGTAATTGTGAATGGGAGTTCATTCATGATTTGGCTCTCTGCTTGCCTGTTGTTGGTGTATAGAAAGGCTAGTGATTTTTGCACATTGACTTTGTGTCTTGAGACTTTGCTGAAATTGCTTATCAGCTTAAGAAGCTTTTGGGCTGAGACAATGGGATTTTCTAGTTATAAGATCAAGACAACCTCATTTTAAAGTGAGCAAAGGATTTGAATAGACTTTCCCCAAAGAAAGTATATAAATTGTCAATGAATACATGAAACAATTCTCAGCTTCATTTATCAATAGGGAAATGCATTTCAAAACCACAATGAGATGCTACTTTACACCATTATGATGGTAATAATAAAATATAATAACACATGTTTGTGAAGATATGGAGAAACTGGAACTCTTCCTTTTTTATGATTTCATTTAATTTTTATTTATTTTTTAAATTATTTATTTCCATAGGTTTTTGGGGAAGAGGTGGTATTTGATTACATAAGTAAGTTCTTCAGTGGTCATTTGTGAGATTTTGATGCAAACATAACCCGAGAAGTATACACTGAACCCACAGAAATTGGAACTATCATACATTGCTGGTGAGTGTGTGAAATGATACAGCCATTTGAAAAACCCTTGGCACTTCCTTAAAATATTAAACATGGAGTTACCATATGTGCCAGCAATTTCACTCCTAGATATATGTATATCCAAGAGAGTTGAAAACATATGTCCACACAAAAATTTGTACATGAATATTCATAGCAATGGAATCAACTCAAATATCTACCAACTAATGAATGGATAAATAAAATATGGTATAGCCTAAAATGGAATCTTACTCAGCCTTAACAAGAAGTGGAGTGCTATTAGGTTACTACAAAAGTATCTGAATTTTTGCTGTTATTTTAGTGGCAAAATACATTCTACAATATGGATGAACCTTGGAAACATTATGTTCAATGAAAGAAGCCAAACATAAAGGACACATATTGTGTGATTCCATTTATATGAAATGTGCAGAATAAATAAGTCCACAGAGATAGAAAGTAAATTAGTGATTGGCAGGGGCTGAGGAGAGGAAGGAATGAATAGTGACTGCTAATGGGTGGGTAAAGGTTTCCTTGGGGTGATGAAAATGTTCTGGGATTAGATAGTGGTCATGGAGTATATTATCACCAGTAAATTTTATACTTTGAAAGGGTGTCCATTACAGGGTGTGTATTGTGTCTCAATTAAAACACAAAACAAAAAAGAACTTTGGAAGACAACTGAAACAATTTATATATGGTTTAAATAGTAAATGATATTAGGGAATAAATGCCAATTTTCTTGGGATAAAAATGAAATTATCAATAAAAAAGAAAATGTCTTTTTTTTTTTTTTTTTTTTGAGTCGGAGTCTCACTCTGTCACCCAGGCTGGAGTGCAGTGGTGCAATCTCAGCTCACCGCAACCTTGACCTCCTGGGTTCAAGTGAGTTTTCTTCCTCAGCCTCCTGAGAAGCTGAGATTACAGGCACATGCCACCACATCTGGCTAATTTTTGTATTTTTAGTAGAGACAGGGTTTCACCATGTTGGTCAGGCTGGTCTTGAACTTCTAACCTCGTGATCTGCCCTCCTTGGCCTCCCAAAGTGCTGGGATTTTAGGTGTGAGCCACCACGCCTGGCCAAAATGTCATTATTTTTAATTGATGCATTCTGAAATATTTAGGGATAACATTTATGCTGTTTGTAACTTATTTGCGAATGCTTCAGCATAAAAAAGAAATATTTTAATAATTGTATAGATAAAGCAAAGTTAGCAAAATATTGGTTCAGTTTAGGTGATGGGCACCTGAGTGTCTAATGTTTTTTTCTTTCAATTTTACTGCATTTGAAATTTTTCACAAAATAAAATTGGAGAAAAATATTAAGTCCTCTAAACTTTAATTATTTGTCTCATAGTGAATTCTTTCCTTATTTCCCTTATGCATTGGTTGAGAGACTCAATTTGTAAAATGCTATACAGATGTTAATGATTACTATTTTAAAATTCTGCATTTTTCGAACTTGAAGCATCTATCACCAATAAATTGTGAAAAATGCAAAGCCATTATTTTAGCATGAATCAATTTCTACCTTCAGTCTTTTATTTTATAAATTTAAGACATTCTTGACTGCCCAATCTGAATTCTTTTTAGAAAACTTTCAGGGTCACTTAGGATTAGATGATGAATTGTTGACACCTATTATTTTGATAGCTAACTTTGTTTTACAAGCTTCTGGTGAAAAAATGTATTAGAGCAGTCTTCGGAAAGTAAAAACAGAAACTTCATACTTAGCTAGAAATTCACACCATGGGATTCTTGAGAGGAACAGCATGTAAATATCTTATAAATAGGATTGATGGGCTTACTGAATCAGGAACTAGTGAGAATAGAGAGTTTATGTGAAGTGTTGTATAGACAAACCTTCTTATCACTGATGAAGTGGCTTTCTTAGTGCTTCAGGCTGGGGGGCTCTTTACCTGAACTCTGTCATCCTGCCAGGCCATCTAGCCCTGGTAGCCTCCTTCTAGCTCATCCAACTGCAAAACTTTCTCCTGAAGGGTGAAGCTTTGTGTCTCTGTGGAACCCTTATCGATATGACAAAGAGAAGTTTTCAACAAAGAATTGTATCCCTTTCAAGGAGTAAAAAGGGCCTTATAGATTTTGTAATGTCCTGACAGCATCTGCAGTACCTGAAAACACAAACATATATCCATACAGTGCTTCACCCATTTACCTATGCACTGACTAGTATTACACATAAGCTCCATGAGAATAAGAATCCCATCTATCTTGTTCACACTTTATCCTACCTGGCATCTAGCATGTGCTTAATAAATATTGATGACTATTATTGAGTGCTAGCTATGTATTATATCCTGTGTCAGGTATTTGGGTTACTAGAATGAATAAGACATGATCCTAGCATTTCAGGAACTTCCAAACTTTTGAGGAAAATAGCCATAAGCAAATCATCATAGTAATGCAGGTGCAAAAGGATGTCTAGTGGGTATTATGAGATCACAGATGAAGGGAGACTTAGGAAAACTTTCCACAGCTACAATCCGTAGCTATATTAGTACTTTCAGTGACAGCAAGAAC
The DNA here is from genome assembly GCF_009761245.1 of Sapajus apella. Lineage (NCBI taxonomy): Eukaryota > Metazoa > Chordata > Mammalia > Primates > Cebidae > Sapajus > Sapajus apella. Next base: position 36,696,647 of record NW_022436947.1, read on the forward strand.
AGCTGGTTTCATTGAAGAATTGCCACTTGTTAACAGGGTAATTGAGGCCCATATAACCAATGTTTACCTTCATGTGTACATGTTGGGTAGTTATTTTATTTTTTTAATTCCTGGAAGCCAGGAGTGGTGGCTTACGCCTGTGATCTCAACAGTTTGGGAGGCCAAGACAGGAGAATTGCTAGAGTCCAGGAGTTCAAGACGAACCTGGGCAACACAGCAAGACTTCTTCTGTAGCAAAAAGAAAAAAAATCCTGGGAATGGCCTCTCCTTTGTGTCTGACATTAGCTTCTGATGGAGCTACTTTCTCTTCTGAAGGAAGTCTTCTGTAGCCAATTCTGCTCAGATTCAACTTTCACTTATATACACAGCCTCTATTTTACTCATTTGTACCATCAGACATGTCTTCTTGCATTGTAGTTATTTGTTTTCTATGTTACATGATTTTTCTTACTGTATTATCAAAGGACAAGGACAACTAGTTGTATTTCTATTTCATTTCAGTCTTATTCCTTCACCACCTTCAAACAGAACATTGCCCAAAATAGTTACTGGATCATAGTTGATCAGATATGTTGGCTTATGACCTAACTAGGTGTTACCAACCTGTGTATGGTGGGCGGGGTGGGGCTGTGATTTCCTCTTAACCACAGAAGTCTTCCCAATTCCTCCTGTGGCATAGTTGAGGATCATTTTCTAATTCCCTTTGGGATCAGGTGACTGACTGACCCAGCAAAAGACTAACAAGTCAGAGACAGCACTGCAAAGCAGGAATTGGGACAACTTGGGTTTGTTCTAAACTTCTACCCTTGTCTCTCTTTCCCAGGGTCTCTAATTCTGTTCTAATTCTCTCCCTTTCTAAAATTTACTCACAGGATAGGATCTGAAACTCATTCGCAATAAAATGCAAGGAACTGGTAAGATTTGAGATGTCTGCCTTCCTTAGATTAATTGCAATTTAATAACCTAGGAAAGTCTTAAACTAAGGAGTGAAACTCACACCGTGGAATTAAGATATTATCCAGCACAAGGAGGAGGTATTTTCTAGCTAGCTTGGTTTCTTCACCCATCCCAGCACCCAGCTTAATTTATATCTAAAGCCAGCATGCTCCCTGGAAGTCACCAGTTAATATCTGAAGTTGGCACTCATTCTTGCCTTCTTGGTGACTACTTGATGTTTATGTAAAAAGAAGTGGTAATTTCATTTCTGTTTCTTGTACAAAGATGCCCAATGCACAGACTTTGTCTAACAGGTTTCTACCAATAATTAGCACTCTGTATGAAATCAGACACAGGGGACTGAACAGCCCAGAGGAAGAAACCTCTCTCCAACTGCTTTTTTTTTTTTTTTTTTAAACAGAAGGTTGGTACTTTTTGTTCCTTCAGCAAGGAGGGCTGAGAGGAAAGACAGGGAAGACTTAATGTACAACTTTCTAACCTCTGCTGGGGATAAATTGGATAAGCATTGGATTCACCAGAATCAGATTTTTTGATCATCTCAAGAAAGCAGCTTATGAGTTTAACATGAATTTAGAGATATCTTGCAAGGAGAACCTGACAACACAAGTGTTGTCTTTCAGATTTACAGCTGCAATAGCAGAATCTACATGCATTTCAAACGATGTGATCATACTCTGTCAAACTCAACGGCTCTAGTGTGAACTCTGTGTAGATTATTTACTGACTGTCCTGATAATAAAAACATCAGAATATGAATATTTCTTTCTTTGGAAGCATAATAGAGATAGACTCCTTTTTTGCAGTTCTGTGGCTATATAAGCCAAAATACTGTTTATCAGTAATTCATGATAACTGAAGCCATTATATGAGTTAATTTGGATTTAGGTAATAAATGGAAGTATTAAAAGGCAGAAAACTGAAATTATAGGTTAAAAGTACCCAATGCTATGGATAGTTCTTGGAAGCTTCTATATGAGATATTGCTGTGTAAAGGAAATCCACAACTCAGAAATTAATCATAATAACACGGCAACTTCTATGTCAAGTTCTTCCAAATAGTAATAATTTACGTACATGTAGTGTTATACCCCATGTAAAGCAGCATAGTACAATGATTAAGAATACTGACATTGCTAACTTATTCAAGGCACATACTAGCTCTGTGACCATGGATAAGAATCTATCCTTTCAATGCCTCAGTTTCTTCATTTATAAAATAGGAAAAGAATAGGACCTATCTCATAAGATTGTTGTGAGGATTAATGAAGACACATTAAACCACTTAAAATGGTGTCTGACAGAGAGTAAGCACTTCATAAACGTTAGCTCTTAGTTCCGTTCTCCTTTTTATAACCTGAGATTATTGTTATCGACAATAAACTTTGCAGTGTTAAAGTGTCCTTAGTGTGGTTGTCAGTGATAGAATTAATTTGTGCAGAGAGGCAACTTACTGCTTCATGGAACACAAGGAGAGGTTGAACAACCAAACCTGTGGGAAGGTCCCAGATGCATCTGGTATTCACAAACTCTGGAATCAGGACTTGGATGTCCCCACGACATGTTCTTTGTTTAGCATTCCTGCCTCATGAGATCAGCTTAGTTTGCCTCTCAAAGAAGACTGGCTTTCCTCCCATAGTATGTAACAGCTTCTGATTTTAATTTAGGTTTAATTCTTATGGCTTCTAACATTAATGAGGGATTGACTGCTTCTTAAATCTGTTCCAGAATTTAAAATCTTGGAGAAGGATCCCAATTTGTAGTGATTAATAGTAAACAATAGATGGAGGCCAGGAGGCAGAGTTTCATGAAAATATGGCTGTTCTGTTAGATATCCCATGATGATGGCTGTGGGAGATAGAAGGTTGAGCATAAAGTATTCCTTTTTATAGCTAAATAACATTCCATTGATTGGATACACCACATTTTGTTTATCCGTTCATCAGCTGCTGAACATTTGCATTGATTTTACTTTTGGCTACTATGAATAATGTTACTATGAACATTCATACATACCTTTTTATATTAACATTCATACATACATTTTTGTGTGAACATATGTTTTGAACTCTTGAATGTATAACCATATGTGGAATTGCTAGGACATATGGTAACTATGTGTAATTTTTTGAGGAACATTAAACTGTTTTCCAAAGCAGCTTAACCATTTTACACTTCCACCAGCAAGATATGAGGGTTCCAATTTCTCCACATTCTCACCAATATTTTTAATTGCCATCTTTTTTCTTAGAGCCATCCTTATGTATCTGAAGTAGTATCTCATTGTAGTTTTGGCATGCATTTCCCTAATGACTGATGATGCTGATAATCTTTTCGTGTATTTATTGCCCATTTATATATCTTCTTTGGAGAAAGATCTATCTAAATCTTTTGCTTGTTTTAAAATTAGGTTATTTGTCTTTTTACTTTTGAGTTGTAAGAGTTTTTAAAATATATTCTGAATATCAAACCCATTTGACATAATTTGCAAATATTTTATCTGAGCTGCATTTTTACTCTATTGACGCTATCTTTTGAAATACAAGTGTTTAATTTTAATAATGTTCAATAAATCTATTTTTTCTTTTGGATTTGTTATTTTGGTGATATATGTAAGAAATTATTGCCTTATTCAGGGTAACCAAGATTTATTATCATGTTTTCTTCTAAGAGTTTTATAGTTTTACCATTAACATTTAGGTTCAATAATTAATTTTGTATTAATTTTTGTATATGTTATAAGGTGAAGGTCTAACTTTATTCTTTTGTATGTAAAAGTCCAGTTGTCCCAACACAATTTGTTGAAAAACTGTTCTTTCCCCGCACTGAATTTTCTTGGCATCCTTGCCAAAAATCAGTTGGCCATAAATACATGGGCTTATTTCTGAACTTCATATATCCTATTCATTGATCTATGTCTATACATATACATACACCCATGATGACAGTAGTTTTATAAAAGATTTGAAATGGAAAGTATGTGTTCTATAACTTTGCTCTTGTTTTCAAAATTGTTGGGGAGCCAGCTAAGATTTTGATAACAATTATATTAAATCTGGAGATTAATAGAATCTACAGAATTGCCATCTTAACAATATTAAGTGTTCTAATCCATGGACTGTCTTTTCATTTACACAGGTTTTCTTTTAATTTATGTCAACAATATTTTGTAGCTTAAAATGTAGAATTCCTGCCTCTCCTTGGTTATTACGTTTATTCCTAGGTATTTGAATCTCTCTGATGTTAATGTAAATGAAATAATTTTCTTCATTTTTTTCAGATTATTCATTTATGTATATAACTACTACTGATTTTTTTATATTGATTTTATATCCTGCAACCTTGCTAAGCTTGTTTATTAGCTGTAATGGTTTTTTATTTTCCATGTGCGGATTTCTTAGTATTTTCTATACACAAGATCATGCCATTTATTAGATGTAAAATAGAGGTAGTTTTACTTTTCATTTCCAATCTGGATACATTTTATTTTGTTTTTTTTCTTTCCTGATTTCCTTGGTAAGAAAATTATGGACCACATTTTAAAGATAGGTAAACTGAGATTCAGGGAAGTTGTGCAGCTTCTTAAAGTTTTCATGTACTTAGACAATTTGGGTTTTCATTCAGATTTTGATGACTTGCTGAATGTCCACTTACTTATCGGGACCTCAGTTTCCCATCTGAAAACTTTAGGCATTGAACAATAAACATAATAAAGTAAGTCAATAAACATATAGTAATAAATAGTGATAAGTGCTACTAAAGATATGAGTGGGATGCCATGATAGACAGTGATGCCAGTGCACAGGAGCACCTGCTCTGGACAGAGTTATTGGGACAAGCCTCTCTGGGGAGGTTGACATTCAGACCACAACCTAAAGTTGTTTTTGTTTGTTTCTTTGTTTGAGACAGGGTCTCACTCTTTTGCCCAGGCTGGAACACAGTAGCAGGATCTCAACCCACAGCAGCCTTTGCCTCCTAGGTTCAAGCCATTCTCATGCTTCAGCCTCTCAAGTAACTGGCCACCACACCCAGCTAATTCTTGTACTTTTAGTAGAGACAGGATCTCACCACGTTGGCCAGGCTGGTCTCAAACTGCTGGCCTCAAGTGATCCACCCAGCTTGGCCTCCCAAAGTGTTGGGATTAGAGGCATAAGCCACTAGACCTAGCCCAGACCACAACCTCAAGTTTGAGAAGGAAGTTTTCACTTAAAGGTTCTTCCAGGCATTTATGAAGAAACAGCATTTGTAAAAGCTCAAGAGGCAAGGAGGAGCTTTGTGTCTCCACCACTAGACAATCTTGGTGAGGGCAGAGACCAATCTGTTTTGACTCATCAGAGAATCCTCAGAGTGTAACACCATGCTGAAAACATTGCAGGTGCTCAGAAAATAGTTGTTGAATAATGGATGACAAGATGGATTTATAACGCAGGTAAAATGTAAGGTTCCTTTGATCTCTGACAATCTACCTTTTTCAGGTTAGAGCAAAGTTTCTGACTTCAAACTTACTATGCCTACATAAGTTCATTCCAGTTCATTTTGCTTTGGGAGCCAGTTCATAATCAGGTTAAGGATTCTGGTTTTACCTGCATGAGTCACCTCTGACTTCTGATAATTGCTGGGCCTTATAGTCACTCAGGAACCTCCCTTTGTAGGTTTTTCAGAACGATTTTGGTCTTAGGTACTTGGGATAGAGTTGAGGAAGGATAGGAGTATATGTGGTGTATATGAGAGGATAGGGAACAAAAGGAAGCAGTGGAAGATGTTTGTGAGTTTAGTATCAAGGCAGAGTTGCTTTGATTCAGCTCTGCCGTTGCTTAGAACTTCAGTCTCTTGTGAACTGGAGTCTTCACCTTACAATATAATCCTCATATGACTGGTTTTCTGCACGTCTATTACCTGTCTCAGTGGCTGAGAGTTTTTCTTTTTTTTAGGCATGTAACCTCAGTTTTTAGATAAACATATTGCTTCCCATAATAAAGACTCATTTCCTGGACTCCCTTACAGCTAGGTGAGCCCATTTTACTTAACTGTCATCAATTTCATATAAGCAAAAGTATGCATAAGACCCTTGGAGAGATTCCTTTTTTTTTTTTTTTTTTTGAAAGAAGCATAGTCACAATTTTATTCAGGTGAATCTGGGAGTTAAGAGAAAAGAAAATGCAATACAATACAAGTATAATTGGGCCACTCACAAGCTGAAGATCTTCCCTGTTGGTTCTCCATTCCCACTGCTCAAGGATATGGCAGAGAAGGCCCCAGTGTGCATCCTAAACTTGGACACATGCCCATTACCCCAGCCACATTGAACTTCTCGACATCCCTTGAATACACCACACTTTTCTAATGACCACACCAGTGAATGTGCTGTTTCTTCTAACTAGCAGTTAATTTTTCTCTTTTTAGGTGAACTCTTTCTTACTCATACTTCTAGACACAGCCTAACTATGACCTCCTGTATAGAGCCTCCCTAACACTCAGGGTCCTTTTCTGTGTGCCTACATCACCTACCAGACTTATACTACACTGAATTGTACTTACTTGTTTGCACCTGCATTTTCAATAACAACAATAGTAGCTAACATTTCTATCATCAGGGACTGGACCAGGAACTTTACTGTATTCATACCTCACAGCAACTGTATTGAATATGTACTATGGTTATTCCTGGGAAGACTCTTTAAAATGGAGACTATAAGTTCCTCCTTCTCTCTCCTTGATTCTTTTTACTATCAACCTAGACTGCTGAAATGATGTCTGGAGTATCAGCAATCATCTTTGGCCATGGAAGGACCTTGAGGATGGATGCCATATGCTGAGTGTGGCTGAGCAGAAAGATGGGAAGGCTTTGATGACTCTATAGAGTTACAATTCCAGCCCTCAATCCTACCTCTTGACTTCTCTTACAGGAGAGAGAAATAAGCTTCTACCTTGTTTAAGCCATTACCACTTTTTAAATTAAATGTACATAAACCCAATTCTAATTAATATAGTTCAACACAGAGAGCTTCCTTGTTTTTCTCTATATAGTAAAACATCTACTAAATTATTAAGCCATCACCTATTTTTCTATATACATTCCTCCTCCATCTACTAAATAATTCTTGCCTTTTACTACTTATAATGTTATCTCTATTGTGTATACAGTTCTTACATATTCATGGATTGATTGCCAAAATATCCACATTATTCTGTTTTATTTGTGTTGCTCCTGTATCAGAAAATTAAAGTTTATCAGATGATGTTCTCCAATTATTAAAATGATCTATTTTTTTCTCATGTAACCATATCTGAAATCAATTTATTTTTCTTCTTTTTGTGTGTGTTTCAGTGAAAACTGAATCTGAGGTCAATTTAAACTGGCCTTTTGGCAGAGCACAGTGGTTCACATCTCTCATCTCAGCACTTTGGAAGACTGAGACAGGGGGATCACCTGAGGCCAGGAGTTTGAGACTAGCCTGGCTAACATGGTGAAACCCCATCTCTACTAAAAATACAAAAATTAGCCAGGTGTGGTGGTGCACGCCTGTAGTTCTAGTTACTTAGAAGGCTGAGGCAGGAGAATCATTTGAACCTGGGAGATGGAGGTTGCAGTGAGCCAAGATCAAGCCACTGTACTCCAGACTTGGTGACAGAGTGAAACCGCATCTCAAAAACAAACAAATAGGTCTGTTGCAAAAAAATTATTACTGGATTTTACCCCTAAATCCAATCTAAAAATCTGCAATTAATTTGCTCCATTTATACAGATTTCTGATTTACAAAAATGCTTTTTTTATTGTTATTTCCTGTCTTCTATTGGATAGATTACAATTGTCTTCTTGTGTTTGAACATTAAAAATCTATTACTATTTTTGAATGATGGCTGCTAGAAGCTGGAAAAGGTAGTGTGGAGGTTAAAGAGGGAACGGTAAGTGGGTACAAAGATAGTTAGATAGAAGGAATCAGATCTAGCATGCAGAAGCACAATAGGCAACTATAGTTAACAATAACTTGTTGCATATTTCAAATTAGCTTTAAAAAGTGGAATTGGATGGTTTTTAACACAAAGAAATAAATTCTTGAGGTGATGGATATCCTAGTTACTCTGATTTGATTATTGATATGGTTTGGCTGTGTCCTCATTCAAATCTCAACTTGAATTGTTTTTCCCAGAATTCCCCCCTGTTGTTGGGGGGACTCTGGGAGAGGTAATCGAATCACGGAGGCCAGTCTTTCCTATGATGTTCTTGTGTTAGTGAATCAGTCTCACGAGATCTGATGGACTTACCAGGGCTTTCTGATTTTGCTTCCTCCTCATTTTCTCTTGCCACTGCTGTTTAAGAAGTGCCTTTCATTTTCACCTCCTGCCATGATTCTGAGGCCTCCCCAGCCATGTGGAACTGTAAATCCAATTAAACCTCTTTTTCTTCTCAATATGGAGTATGTGTTTATCAGCAGCATGAAAATCAACTAATACAATTATTATACATTGTATATGTATAGCAAAGTATCACATATACTCCATAAATATGTACAACTAATATGTGACCATAATTTTAAAAATAAAAATTAAAAAGATTACTATTCTCAAGATAGTTAATGCTAATTTATTAAATTATCTTTATCTTTTATCCATCAATATCAAAAAATAGAAACTATGGTTCTTCCCAAAGAAGTCAGGAAAGTTTAGCGTATTGTCATTCTCTTCTCTTTGATACCTTCCCATACACAGCCCCCACCATATGAGTGTCTGCTAGAATTTTACTTCTGGCTGACTATGGATATAGTTTTTTTGTTCATCTTCATCGCCCAAGACAAACGCAACAAAAATAAATATTACTATATCTTTATTTATCCTTTCTTCCCATATTTTGTTGCTTCCTTCTGTACTAATTTCTCTTCTTGCTAGAATACATACTCAAAGTGTTTTGTGAAACAGAGTGTTGGAGTAGTAAACTTTCTGAGACACGTATATCTAATAATATTTTTATCCCATTATTAAATTTAAGTAATAGATTAGCTGATTATAAAATTCAAGATTTAAAGTTGTTTTCCTTTGGTACTTTAAAAAGATCATATACCTGTCTTCTTCTATTCAGTTTTGGAGTTGAGAAATCTGATTTTCTTTTTTTTAAATCTTTTACAATATCACTTTAATGCATTTAGGGTGACTCTTTTTTTCCCCCTGCCTCTTTAAGCACTATAAATCCTGCATTTCTGGAGTTTGAGATGTTTATTCAATTCTGGGAGACACTTGATTATTATATCTTAAAATATATTTTGATTCCATTTAGTTTAAATCTGCATCTAGGGCTCCCACCAGATGGATGCTAATTTTTCTCCAGTATTTCATTCTTTTAATATTGTCATACTTTACTTTTCCAGCACTTTCTGAACGAGTTCCTTGGCATAATCTCCTACTTCATTAATTTGTTCTTTGACTGTATCTATTCTGCTGTTAAGCCCATTTGTTGTATTAATTTTCATGGCAAATGCCCTGTTTGCTATTTTTCATCATTGCTTTTTTTCTACTTTGTGTTTCTGATATTCCTCCTTGTCCCTGAATTTTCTGATTCATTTAAGTTTTTGTGGTTTTTTTCCATTTTGCTTATTTTTGGTGCAAGTTTTTCATTATTTGCCTTTATTTTATAGCATTTGTGCTCACAAGATATCTCACTATTTGTCTCTTGGGATTATCAGCTAACTTGGTGTTTACCCCTCCAGATCCCTTCTCCATTGTTCCTACCCTGCTCAGTGCTCCTGGAGGCTGACCTGTACAAACAACATCAATAAACTCCCTTGCTCTCTGCCTTCCCATTGGGTTCAGCCACTGGGGAGCCCCAGAAGGAGAATATTGGGAGAGAAGAATGTGAAGTCAAGAGTATTTATTCTCTCGCTTCTCTTCTTATGCTGTCATCTGTGTCCATGATTAAAGATCAGAATTCCATCAAGACACATCTCTCTAAGTGACTTCCTTCTTGTGATTCTGACAGTAGCATCTACTATCCTGTCTTTTTTCAGGCCTGTTACTAGCTCTTAGATACTGTGATATGGTGCCTGCCTGACTGTAAATAGTATTATTATTAAAATATCCAAATTAGCAGTTTAAGTTTGCCACGGTTCCCCACTGGGACCATGACTAGTATATTCAGTTAGTGATGTCTACCTGGAGAGAAGAGCAAAAACTTTTTAGACACTGGCTACTGCTTCTCCAGGTTAGTTAGGAGATGGGGAGTGGTATAGCAAGTGATTCAGCAGGGACTGCCTTATGGTAGAGAGGCCCTTGTGTTAAAACACAAGATTAAGCTACCCCTGCATGCATTTTCTCCACCTCCAGAGTTTAGTCCCTCTTCCCAGGAATGGATTTTGTCCAATGATATTATCATTGCTCAAGCTATAAGATGGTTTGAGGAGGAGCAAGATGCTCAGGTACCTGCTAGCCCATCTACACTATGGTTATTTGTTACTTACTTCTACAGCTTTTGGTGCTCCTAGGATATTATCCTTCTGATCCTGTGGTTATAGCAGAGAAGGCAGTGATCTGCCCAGGGAAATCATGAGAACACAAAATAACACAACTAAAAAATTATCTGCCAGCCTATCCTCATTTGGGGCTTTAGAGAACATCTCATTATTTACCCCACCCCAGACCCAGCCACCTTCTATTTCTCAGAGTTTGTCATAGTTTCTTAATTTTTAAAATTTTCTGTGCCATTGCTGAGCTTTTCTTGAGCTTCTCTTGGATTCGTTTGGGGAAGGGAACCATAAATAGGATTCCATGAACCTGTAATTAAACATGTTACTCAAATAGAAACTTATCTTTTGGTTCATATTAACATTAGTATTTGCTAGAAACATAATTGCTTGCCCAGGGAAGCCTCCCACCTGCCATTGATTTTCGTACTGATAATAAACAAGGTCTGCCTTCAGACATCATCCAGTCTATTCCCCTAAAAAGTCTGCACTCAACACTATCACAAAGGGACATACAGATAATCTCTGCATAAGGGGAGAAAGTATCCTGTGCTTATTATATCAACTACTAATTTAATATTATAATGGAAGTTTTAATGCACCAATCAGGTCCCCCTTCAGGAGTGAAGGATTTATCTGTTGAGAGTGCTTGCTGCCAGCAGAGAGCCTTCAGCTGTCAGCCCTTTTGGGAAATTGCCTTAGTTAAAGAGATATGAGAAGGTATTATTAATATTACTATTGCTATCATAAGGGAGGAAGAAAGGAGGAAATAAAACATGGTTTCTACTTTGGGGTTGCTCAAATCTTGTTAGGAAGACAATTTAGACATAAAAAGAAGTATAATTAAGAATACAAGACAATATGTGTGAAATCACAAGAGTGGGCCAGGCAGCAGAATTTGGAGAAATATACACGATATCCTTTTGGTCAAGGTTAGTTATGGAAGATTCTACATGAAGGAGGTATTTGTAAAGGATCTTGAGGTTGGATGGAATTATCTAGGATATATTGCAAATATGATTAATCTGGAGATTTCCTAATTCAACTGGCTGCCATCTATCCTATAAAATGGTTATGTATTTGGGAGAAGTCATCCAGGCAACAACCATGAGAACAGTCAAATAATGCCGAATACTATTTTTTGTTTGTTTTTGAGATGAACTTTCACTCTTGTTGCCCAGGCTGGAGTGCAATGGTGTGATCTTGGCTCACTACAACCTCCACCTACCGGGTTTAAGCGATTCTCCTGCCTCAGCCTCCCAAGTAGCTGGGATTACAGGCATGCAACATCATGCCCAGATAATTTTGTATTTTTTAAGTAGAGATGAGGTTTCACCATGTTGATCAGGCTGGTCTCAAATTCCTGACCTCAGATGATCTGCCTGCCTCAGCTTCCCAGAGTGCTGGGATTACAGGCATGAGCCACCCCACCAGGCCCTGAATACTATTTTTTAAATGCCTACTCATCTTTACCTATACTATGAGATGGGTACTGTTATTATTCCCAGGTTCCATATAAGGAAGGGAGGCATAGAATGGTTAAGTGACTTCCCCAAGATTACACAGCCAGCAGTGTTGGGATCCAAAGCCAGGAAGTTGAGGCCACAGCCTGTTCTCCTGTTTCCAAGCAGGTACTGCTTTCCTCTGGGACAACAAGGGATGACAATTGGGTTGAATTTGTTTATGAAGCAATAGCTATGGATAAGCTACTATGCCTCTGGGAAGAAGAACTTGTTTATCATTTCTCATATTTTTCACAAATGCAGTTTTTTACAGGAGCTTGAGTTATATCCTGAGTAAATGAAACAGGTGCTCATTAGACCTCCAGGCTGGTGTCTAACTCTCACTTTGCAGTGGCTGTAAGGGGTAGAGAAGATGAACAGCCCTAAGGGTTTGCTATGGAAACCTGGACATCATTTATTTTCATGTAGAGTCCATGAATGCAAGTTTCTTTAACTTTGCATTTATGAAATAGGCAAATGCTTCTGGGTGTGGAAGGGCAAAAGAGAAGACAGTAGTATATCTTTAAAACAAATGAACAAAAAACAAAACCCAGAAGAAATAGAAAAACATCTCCTGCTCTTTCTTTTTATGGCAGTCTTTGAAGTATATGTGCACAGATTGCCTTAGTGTTTTTAGTGAAACTTAATAAAAGACATTTATTTTGGAGATGGGACAATATGTTACCTGATGGCTGAACTATCTTGAGTTCTGCCTTTGTGACTTTAATGCATGGATAATGTTTGGTATTGTGAGATGTCTGAACAGAACTCATCCAGTTTGCACAGAGATAAATTAGCTTTTACAAATAGGGGGAGAGCTATGTATTGATCCAAGGGATTCCTGACGTCACTGATTCATTTTAATGACTTTTCTTTGGTTATGTGTCTACTGCCATCCACTTAGGGGTAAACATGGGCTCAAAGTCCTGATTCTCCCAGGATTAATAATTTTCTTCTTTATCTGCATCAAAGTTCTTTGACATAGCAAGAGTTTCCTTTTCAGTTGAACTTACTGTATGTTTAGATTTCAATCAATCATAGTAAATATTGACTTGAAACGTCACTGCTTACCTGAGAGAAAAAGGTTATCATTAGGAAAATTTCCATTTGCCAAGTTTTCACTACTTCTTTCTATAAAAGAGGCTTATTTAAAAATTTTATTAATTTGTGAAAAAACTGGCCAAAATTCTTTCATTGTTTTACTTTCTTATTTCAAAATATTTAGAAATAAGAATATCCTAATTCTACATATTTTTTTTTTAGCACAGTTATTGTGAACATACATTTTGGAGTCACGAAGACCTGAGTTGATTTGTGGCTCTGACACCTTTACATTATTCAACAGTTATTGTATATATTATTGTATATGCCTGAGGATTCATTGTCTTAACCATTCTGTGCCTCCCCACCTTTTCTGGAAGTTGGCAATAATAATAATACCTATCTCATGGAGTCATCGTAAGGATGAGGAGGCATGAGTAGAAGTTGGCGAGATACCAATCTCTATACAAGGAAATAATGACCTACCCTTTATGGTGGTTTGAGTTTCAAAAGATATAATCAGTTTAAAGAATTTAGTTCAGTGCCTGCCACGTAAGTGCCCAATAAACATTAGCTATGCTGTTGTAATATTCAAAAACCTATACATGTATGCAAATTATGGTATGCATATTTGCATAATCTAAGAACTCTGCCACCGATTACAGAATCCACATGTGAGTAGGATCAGCAATTTTCTTAAAAGATGATTGTATCTTTAAAATCCTTGAAGAACTGTCATTTATATGGGGATATCAAAAAAATTTTTTAAATGAAGCATGCTCGCCAAGTCAGCTTCTTGACTTTGTACTTTAAAATGATGAATGTATGTTCACTTTAAAATGTATATTCATAGTTTGCAATGCCCAATGTAGTTAAGAAAAATGTGTAAAAGTAAGTAATAGTTGAAATAATATATGCTAAACAAGCATGCACATGTGTGTGTATAAATGTGACCATCAGTATTGCAAATAGGGGATCAGAGGCTGACAGTTAGTAATGATGGCCTCTTTTTAGTTATAGGCAACTGGGGAAGTACATTACAGAATCACCTTTATATGTTTTTTTAAAATTCTGATGCCTTGGCCCCACCTTGGACTTGATAAATTCAGATATCCAGGAATGCAAATGGATTAAAAAAATATTTGTCCTTTTTTTTTTGAGACAAGGTCTCACTCTGCTGCCCACACTGGAGTACAGTGGCCTCATGTGGGCTGACTACAACCTCTGCCTCCCGGGCACAAGTGATCCTCCCACCTCAGCCTCCTGAGTAGCTGGGACTATGGGCACGTGCCACCATACCTGGCTGATTTTTGTATTTTTTGGTGGAGACAGGGTTTCACCATGTTGGCCAGGCTGGTCATGAACTACTGAGCTCGAACAATCCACCCACCTTGTCCTCCCAAAGTGCTTCAAGCATAAGCCACTGTATCCGGACAATATTTGCACTTTTAATACTGCCATCTTGCCAGAAACAACTAGAAAACTGGAGGAAATATAAGAAACTATAATTTTCAGGCATTGGTTAACAGGCCGAGCAAGACTGAGATCCTTGAATGAAGGCAAACAAAAGAGGTGAGCCTTTCAGTTGCTCTAGCTTACTGCCTGGTGGCTGTTTATAGGTCTCAGCTCAGGAAGGGGGAATCCAAACAGAGCCTAAGGGTCTGTATCTTAGTCCATTCTGGCTGCTATACCAAAATACCTTAGAATGGATAATTTATAACAAATACAAATTTATTTCTCATAGTTCTGGAGACTGGGAAGTCCAAGATCTAGGCACCAACAAATTCAGTATCTGGTGAAGATTCATTGCTTACAGATGGCATCTTCTTGCTGCATCCTCACATGTGGAATGGGCAACAGGACTCCCTTAAGCCTCTTCAAAAGGACATTAATTCCCTTCATGAGGGGATGACCTAGTTAGGAGAGACTTAATCACCTCCCCAAGGCCCTCTTAATATCACCTTGGAGGTTAGGTATTGACAGAAAAACTTTGGGGAGACACAAACTTTCAGACCATAGCAGTCTTGCTTTGGGTTCCAGGAGGCTAAGGTGGCTAGGATTTGTGGAGCAGAATATCAGAGAGGAGGAGAATGCACAGGAAAACTCAGGGGATTAGCAAAAGAGTCTCTAAGTCTTTGGCTAAGCATTGATCTATGCATAAGTAGGTTGAAACTCCATGAGTCTGGGGAATGATATACCCTCCAGTCTCTACTTTCTCCATCTTGCTGCCCAAAGATAACCATGTTTCTGAACGTTATATAAACGGAATCATATTATACGTATATTTGAGGGAGTTGACTTATTTTGCTTAACATTATGTTTGTGAGGTTTATGATATACAGCAATAGCACATTCATTGTCATTGTTACTATTATCCTATTATAGAATTATACTGCACAGTATTTATCACTTGGCAGTTGATGGAACTTTGGTTTTTAATTTTATTTTTTAATATTTAGTTATTACATATAATGGCTTCATGAATATTTTTGTACATGTCTGTTGGTTTCTGTTCCTAAGTAAGCATTTTTCCTCAATATAAACCTAGGAGAGGACTAGTTGGGTCATGACACATATACATGTAATGTACATGTAACATTATCAATACTGTCATTTTCCCATATTGGTTGTACCAACTTCGCAATCACCAGCCATTCATAAGAATTCCGTCTTTTCTGTATACTTATCAACACTTGATACTGTCAGTCTTTTTAATTTTAGCCATTCTGGCGAGTGGTTAGTGATATTTCACTGGAGTTTTAGTTGGTATGTTTCCCTGATTACTAATAAATAACATTGAGCATATTTTCATGTTTATTGCCTTTTGAATACCTTTCTATAAGATTGGCTGTATTTTTTTCTTGCAGATTTATAAATATAAAAAGTATTTTTTATGTATTCTGGATGCAAGCTCTTCATTATGTGTTTTGTATATTTTCTCCCACCATGTGGTTGCCTTTTCACTCTCTTGTTGGTATTTTTTATTCATCATGAGAGTTCCTACATTTTATTTACTCCAATTTATTTGTCTTTTCATTTACGGTTAGTACTTTTTGTGTCCCATTTAAGAAATCTTTGCCAACCTCATTTCATAAAGATATTCTCCAGTTTTTTGTCCTAGAATTATTTCCTCTTCTAGGAGCAGTTAAATACTACCTGATTTTTATTTTCAGTTTTCCTTTTCATATGGATAGCCAATTGATCGAGCACCATTTATTGCAAGACCATCTTCTCCCTTCTTCTCTGCTATGCCACCCTTCATATGAATCAAATGTCTACATGTGTGTAGGTCTTTTGCTGGATCCTATTCTTTTCCATTTCTCTAATAGTCTATCCTTGTGCCAATACCATCATCTTGATTATAATTGCTTTATGACACGTCTTGATATTCAGTAGTGTGGCTCCTCTAAGTCTACTACTCTTCTTCTTCAAGATTATCTTACGTCTTATTAGTCCTTTCTATTTCCATATAAACTTTAGAATCTGTTGGTCATTTGCTACCTTTTGCTGTCAGTTGCAATCAGTGTGTTCTGGGAATTTTTTCATGTTTCTTAAAATTTTTAATCTCTTATTGTAATATCCTCATATTATCCTTTTAATTATCAGAAGGACCTGTGGTAATATCCCTTTTTCATTTCTATTATTGGTTATTTGGGCCTTTTCTCTTTTTTTTAGTCATCAGTCATCTCAGAGTTTTATCAGATTTACCAGTTTTGTTTTACTTCTGAGACAGTCTTCCTTTGTCGCCCACGATGGAGTGCTATGGTGCCATCACAGTTCACTGCAGTCTTGACCTCGCAAGCTCAAGCGATCCTCCCATCTCAGCCTACTGGGTGACTGCAGGCATGTGCCACCTCCTGGCCGATTTATTTTTTTGTAGAGATGAGGTCTAACCATTTTGCATAGGCTGGTCTCAAACTCCTGGGCTCAAGTGATCCTCCTGCTTCAGGCTCCCAAAGGGCTAGGATTACTGTGCTTGGCCAATTTTAGTAGGTTTCTTTTTTCCCAAAGAATCAACTTTGCCTTTGTTAATTCTCTTTTACATTTCTTTTGAAAAACATACTTCCCACTCACAGTTATTTCTCTGTTTCTAATTACTTTGGGTTTCATTTGATTTTATTTTTGCAACTTCTTGAGGTAGACCCTTAGATCATTGATTTCAAGCCCCTTTACTTTTCTAATATATATGTTAAAGTCTATTGCCCTCTAAGCACTGCTTTAGTTTAATCACACAAGATGTACTATGTACTATTTTCTTTAATATTCAGTTCAAGCATATTCTGATTTCCATCACCATTTCTTATGGGTTATTTAGAAGTGTGTTGCTTAATTTCCAAACATAAATTTTCTAGTTTTAAAAAAATTGTTGTTATTGATATTTAGCTCAATTCTACTGACATCAAAGACTATACTCTCTAATTTTAATTTCATGAAATTTGTAAGAGTATCCTATGAATAGCCGATGTTCAGTTTTGATAAACAGTGGTTCAGTTGTTAAGTGCACTGTTCTATGTATGACAGTTAGGTCAAATGTGTTAATCACTGAGTACTTAATGTCAGTTATTATTAATATTAGGATTTTCCAGCTAGCATATGTGTGTCATTCTTTTAAATTTTCTATTTCTCTGCTAAAATTTTCTATTTTCTTCTTTGAACATATTGTTTTAAAGCACGTCTGATACCTATCAAAAAAAGTAATAAACATCTGTCATATGTTTTATTTCTTTGGTTTTTAGTTAAGTTATATTTTCTTAAATACCCAAATGCTTTTGATGGGATACAATGCCCTGGATATGAAAAATGGAGAGAAAATTGAAGCTCTGGATGATCTTATCTTCCTTCAGAGAGAATTTTCTTTTACTTCTGGAAGTCAGCATTGAATTAAGGCCTCCAGATTACCTTACAATCAGGAATTAAAATGATTTGAAATTGGATTTCAGTGTCTGGGGAGGCTGGTCTATTTCCAGTATACTCCCAGTGTATATCCTTTGAAGTTCCAACTTTCCTTTAGACCTAGATTCCTCCTCTTTGCTAAGCCTTAAACTTTAGTTGTTGCCCCCTAGATCTGTGCCTGCTAAAAAATCTGCTCTGCTTCTCATCTACTGCTTGTAAGAATGCCATCTCTTTTCAAAGGATAGTAGCGACAAATGCCAGACTTGCCTTTGGGCTTTCATCTTCTCCCTAAGATATTTTCCCTACACATCCTAACTGCCTTGGTGTGCGTATGTGTGTGTCTTCCAGCTTTTCTCGTTCTTAGTGGGAGTTTGGTCCAAACAACTAATTTTCCATGACTAAAAAGCAGAACTCCTAGTCTTGAGAGTTTTAACCTTACAGGGCAATTTCATCTTCTTATCAGAGTAATTGGTTTGATAGATACAGACCTATACCTGGAATTTTGACAGTTTTGTGAACTAAAAAATGATTGTTGTTGTTTTACATCACTAAGTTTTAGAGTGGCTTGCTACACAGCTGTGTATAATTGATGCAGCTTTTAATGCTTGTGCCTGATTTTGGTATTGCTGCTATAAGAAAAACCTAAGGCCGGATGTGGTGGTTCATGCCTGTAATCCCAGCACTTTGGGACGCCAAGGCTGGCAGATCACTTGAGCTCAGGTGTTTAAGATCAGCCTAGACAACATGGTAAAAACCCCTGTGTACAAAAAAATACAAAATTTTCAGGCATTGTGGTGTATACCTGCAGTCCTAGCAACTTGGGAGGCTGAGGTGGGAGGATCGCTTGAGCCTAGGAGGGCAAGGCTGCAGTGAGCTCAGGTCATGCCACTGTATTCCACCCCGGGTGGCAGAGTGAGACCTTGTCTCAAACACACACACACCACCACCACCAATAACAACAACAACAAACCTAAAATGTATCATTGGCTTTGGGATCAAATGATTGGTGGAAACTAGAAGGAACACAAGGAGAATCCTACTGAAAACCTAAACAGTGTTGTAAATAATGTTAATGGAAGCCTAAAAGGTCCCAAGGAAAGTGTATGAGCCTTAAGGAAAATATTATCAGAAGTTGTAGAAAAGGGAGCCCTTATGGAGTAGCAGATATAAAAAGTAGAAAGATATAATAAAGTGATGATCTAGCTAAGGAAGTTTTCATGCAGAACATTGATGGTGCTACCTGGGATTTTTTAGCTGCCTGTAGTAAAATGGGGGAAGAGATGAACCAAAATTCTGTCATAGGCAGAATTCTAAGATAACCTTTACCATCTCAACCCCATGGTATTGCTCTCATAATGAGGTTATATGGCAAAAAGAATTTTGCATATAATTAAAATATAAAATATAATTAAAGCCCTTTATTAACTTTGATTTAATCAAAATGAGATTATCCTAGGTGGACTTTATCCAACAAGGTGAGCCCTTAAAAGGGACTGGTCCTATTTTGTGAAAAGATTTGAAAGGCCAGAGGGTCTATGAAGGGGATTGCATGACAAGGACCTGAGAGTGTCATATAAGAGCTGAAAGCAGCAAGAAATAGGAATCTTGTTATACAGTCCAAAGAAATAATTTCTGCCATCAACCTGAATGAAGGAGCTTGGAAGAAGACCCTTCCCCAATTGAGCCTCCAGATGAGGCTGCAGCTGGCTGACACCTTGCTTTTCAGCCCTGTGAGATCCTAAACAGAAGATGCAACTAAAGCATGCTGGACTCCTGATCCGTAGAAACTATGAGATAGTACATTTGTGTTGCTTTAGGCTGCTAAATTTATGGTAACTTGTTACACAGAAATAGAAAGCTAACACATCAACTATTTAATTTTCAAGCAAAAGTTAGAGGAATTATAAAGAAGTGAGATATGAAAATAAAACTGTGCCTTATTTCAATGTCTTAAAATTGGCAAAATATTCTTAAATTAAGAAATGGCTTTCAGACAAAGGTTAAGTCCAGGATGGGCCTGTCAAATATTTTGTTAAGACCTCAGAGTGATTTAAGATGGGAACCTGTAGATTCTTTATTTAAAAAAAAATTTTATTTATTTTTTTTCTTTTCCAATTTCTTTTTTATTGCATTTTAGGTTTTGGGGTACATGTGAAGAACATGCAAGATTGTTGCATAGTTACACACATAGCAGTGTGATGTGCTGCCTTCCTCCCCATCACCTATAACTGGCATTTCTCCCCATGCTATCTCTCCCCAACTCCCCACCCCCTGCTATCTCCCCCCCATTCCCCCCCTACAGACCCCAATGTGTGATGCTCCCCTCCCTGTGTCCATGTGTTCTCATTTTTCAACACCCACCTATGAGTGAGAACATGCGGTGTTTGATCTTCTGCTCTCGTGTCAGTTTGCTGAGAATGATGGTTTCCAGGTTCATCCATGTCTCTACAAAGGACACGAACTCATTGTTTTTGATGGCTGCA
Source organism: Sapajus apella (assembly GCF_009761245.1). Taxonomy (NCBI): domain Eukaryota; kingdom Metazoa; phylum Chordata; class Mammalia; order Primates; family Cebidae; genus Sapajus; species Sapajus apella. Next base: position 36,716,973 of record NW_022436947.1, read on the forward strand.
TAGTATTCCATGGTGTATATGTGCCACATTTTCCCTATCTAGTCTATCATCGATAGGCATTTGGGTTGGTTCCAGGCCTTTGCTATTGTAAACAGTGCTGCAATGAATATTCATGTGCATGTGTCCTTATAGTAGAACGATTTATAATCCTTTGGATATATACCCAGTAATGAGATTGCTGGGTCAAATGGAATTTCTATTTCTAGGTCCTTGAGGAATCGTCACACTGTCTTCCACAATAGTTGAACTAATTTACACTCCCACCAACAGTGTAAAAGTGTTCCTATTTATCCGCATCCTCTCCAGCATCTCTTGTCTCCAAATTTTTAATGATTGCCATTCTAACTGGCGTGAGGTGGTAACTCAATGTAGTTTTGATTTGCATTTCTCTAATGACCAGTGATGATGAGCATTTTTTCATGTTTTTTGGCTTCATGTATGTCTTCTTTTGTAAAGTGTCTTTTCATGTCCTTTGCCCACTTTTGAATGGGCTTGTTTGTTTTTTTCTTGTAAATCTGTTTTAGTTCTTTGCAGAGCATAGATTCTTTTAATTTTTTTTTTAAGTTCTTCTAGGGATCTTAAAAGTGTGCCTTACAACCTTTCTGTTAAGCATTGGGGCTTCTTAGAATTTTAAGGCATTGTCACACAGCAGCTTCAGAAGGACTCCAAGGTTGAAGAGAGCTTATCTGAAAAGATTTGAGGTTGTAGCTTTCTTAAAAATCCTCTTCTCACCAGGCCCAGTGACTCATGCCTATAATCCTAGCTCTTTGGGAGGCCAATGCAGTAGAATTGCTTGATGTCAGGAGTTCCAGACCAGCCTGGGCAACATAGTAAGACCTTGTCTCTACAAAACGATTTTTTAAAAATTAGTTAGTCATAATGGAGTAAGCCTGTAGTATTTGCTACTTGGAAGGCTGAGGTGGGAGGGTCGTTTGAGTCCAGTAGTTCGAATTGCAATGAGCCAGGATTGCACCACTGCACTCAAGCCTTGGTGACAGAATGAGATTGTGTCTCAAAAAAAAAAAATGCTTCTTAAAAAGGATTGAATCTTCATATGATTCATTAAAAATCCACAGAATATTTAAGAGACTTGTTGGTGGAAGCACTGTTAACTCAAACAAAGAACCATGAAAAACAGAGCATCATTCCCAAGGGAAGAGCATTGGGCATTTATTAAGACATTAATGACAGGTTCCTGGCTGTTTGTCAGAATTGCTGTGGACCAATGGATGCTATGTGGTACCCTGCAAAATTTCCCTCTTTTTTCATCTTCAGCATTTGAGCCAACTTCCTGACTTCTATTTCTTTCTCTTCCCTAGGATGACCAGTGGAAAAACTAAGTCAAAATAGTTTACATCTTATATCAAAGCCCATGGTCTCTGAAGAATTCATGTTGCTGTGGGGTAAGAAATTTTTGACACAAGCATTTGTACTTTTGATCAGTTTTCTGGCTCACATGCCCTTGGGCTTCCATAGACATCTCCAAATGTGAGGACAGTGAGGAGGATAAAGAGGAGAGGAGAGACCGATCAGCTGACTTTTTTTTTTTTTAACTTCAGTATTCCCCATTCTCATCTCTGAGCATGTGTATGTGAAAATGAGTATTTGCACGCTTGTGTGTGCATGCATGTGTGTGTGTTTGTTTGGATATATTTCCCAGAGGTCATTCAAACAACTCTCCCCTAACCTTTCTTTCCCAAACTTATATGCCCTTCTCTCCACTAGAACTTGGGCTTTTTGTGATCAAATCTATTTCTCTTGTTTGAAAGGACACAAAATAATAACAGAGAACTGTTTTGTGAAGCACAGAGACATAGAAGGAGTGGAGGCGTTCAAGTATTACTCATTACATAGACTAGTATTTTACTAGTTACACCCTCAGCATGGCATCTCTATAGGTCAGTCACTTAGTATTAACCCTCAGACATCCTACATGTAGGCACTAAACTCCCAGGACGTCCTCCTTAGTGTAGGCCCAACCTCTGCATAGATACAGAAAAAAGGCAAGAAAAGGAAATCTGTTACTTGGGTACATTTCTCTCAGAGATAGCTCATAGAGGACAATGTAGTCTGGCTGACCAAAATGCATGATTCTCTCTTCCATTGCTCATCAGTAAGTGTTCACTTTCTTGAAAGAATCAAAGGAGAGAATTGTCTAAGATGTGCTGCATGTGTTTTTTTTTTCTTTCCTGAGGGAAAAACTGTTCGACTTTGGGTTTCACCACTCATAAATTATCAAGTCATTTCTCACTTATGGCATAAATATCAGTCTGGTTGGTATATGCACCCACACATCAGCTGAGACTGAAGAAAGCTAAATTTACAAAACATTAAGTCAATAAGCAAGTGTGAATGGGTAAACAGCGTGATGTCCCTTAACTTAATAAGGCCACAGCATTACTGTTTTGCAACTTCTGAAGTTTTTTTCCCTCTAATTTTATAGTGTTGCTAGCATCAAAATGACTGAAGGTTCTTCTATCAGAATAATAGAACAATGTGCCTCAAAATAGAAAACGAGAAATTATTGCAGGGAGATAAAGCAATGATAATATCCACAGTGCTGCAATCATTGCAAGATGTTATATTTACAAGAAAGAAAGAATAACTGCAGCTCATTTTCCACGTTGGTTCTATTAACAAGAAACCATGGAATGGAACAGACAGGGCTGCCAGCTGTCTCTCATGGAAATGCTAGTCCTCCAGATGGGGAGTGGGGGAATACGTAGGAACATATTAATAAAAATAGCATTTTCTCTTCCTTTCCATCCTAGGACTCCCTAAAATTGTGTCTCCAAACCTATAATGACAGATTGACAATTTCCTTTCATTAAAATATTTCCTTCTATAGAGAAGTACCTGTCCCCAGTGTAGGACATCCTTTTAAATTACTAAACAAATGTCATTAAAGGGTAGTCTGGAGTACTTGAATTAGATTATTCTACAATACCCAGCACTTTTTTTTAAAGGACAATGTACTATAGGGAACCATGAGCAGATATTAAGAAGTACTATTAATTGGAGGAAGCTATAATCCTGAATAGTCCTGTATAAATGCAAAGAAGGATGATAGCGTGGAGAGAGCGAAGCTGCTAGACAAAATACTTCAAGGCCTCTGGACTTGGAGTGGGCAGGGGTAGAATGTGGGAGAAAGAAGAGTGAAAACAAAAGGCATTAATTGGAAGTGGAAGACATAAAACAAACTGCCTGAAGAAGATTAGGGCTGCTAGGTGGGTTCTGGCCTCTCTATTCATTCATCTGCCCAGCATATAAACCAACTCTCCATCACTTACTCTAAAACAAATACTCTGTGTCAATTCCCTCCACTTTCTCTACCATCATTACTACACACAAACATGCACCTCCAGGTGGCTTTTCTACTCAAGGGTGAGAAGGAGCAAGAAAACATACTAACAGATGCAACAGGAGAAAAATCAACATCTAATGTCTTTAAAAAAATAATCTACTCCATTTTAATTTTTGTCTATTTTTGAGATAGGGACTCGCTCTATCACTCTGTGTGTGATTACAGTGGCACAATCACAGCACACTGCAGCCTCAATCTCCTGGGCTCATGTGATTCTCCCACCTTGGTCTCTAGAGTAGCTGGGACTACAGGAACATGCTACTATGCCCAGCTTATATATATATATATATATTATATATATATAATTTTTTTGGTAGAGATGGGGTTTTGTTATGTTGCCCAGATGGTCTCAAACTTCTAGACTCAAGAATCCATCCACTTCTTCCTCCCAAAGTGCTGGGATTACAGACATGAGCCACTGCACCTGGGCCACTCCATTTTTACATTGGAATGACAACAAATCATATGGATAAAACCAGACTTACAAAATAGAAAGTCTCAGATTAAGAAAATATCTGATCATCAATAATTATGAGATAATTCAGGAAAGACAAGAGAATGAGAACAAGAAAAGCAAGGCTGGAATGTATGTATGTATGTTTTTAAATACATGAAATATCTCTGGAAGGATACATAAGAAATTAATAACAAAGTTGTATCTAGGGCTAGAAATTTTGGAGAGCTTACTTGTCACAATACACTTTTTTACCTGTTAAGTTTTGTCCCAGGACCATATGTTACTATTTAAATTAATACATATAATATACGTGTAAATTAAGAACAGGGTACTATGAAACAGGAATAGTCAGAGAACAAAGAGCTCTTGAAAATTAAAAATATTATTGATAAAATAATAGAAAGTTTGGGATAACAGAGAAAATATACAGAGACAGAAAATCTCACTAGTTGAACTTCATAAGAAGAAAATAGAAAAAGGGATATTTTCACAGAAACGATAGAAGAAAATACCTCAGTCCTAAAAAGAGACATAAGTCTTTAGATTAAAATTACTTTTTCAGCCGGGCGCGGTGGCTCTCGCTTGTAATCCCAGCACTTTGGGAGGCCGAGGCGGGTGGATCACGAGGTCAATAGATCGAGACCATCCTGGTCAACATGGTGAAACCCCGGCTCTAAAAAAACTACAAAACATTAGCTGGGCATGGTGGTGCGTGCCTGTAATCCCAGCTACTCAGGAGGCTGAGGCAGGAGAATTGCCTGAACCCGGGAGGCGGAGGTTGCGGTGAGCTGAGATCGCGCCATTGCACTCCAGCCTGGGTAACAAGAGCGAAACTCCGTCTCAAAAAAAAAAAAAAAAAAAAAAAAAAAAAAAAAAAAATTACTTTTTCATAATTCTTTTCTAACTGCATAAAACAATGTTGATGGGCTTATAACATGTAAAGATGTAATTTTATGACAACAATAACAGCACAGTGAAGAAAGGGATCTGTACTGGAGGAAAGTTTCTATACAATATTGAAATCAAATTAGTATTAATTTGAACTAGATTATATTAAACTAAGATTGAATTTGTTCACCAAATTTTGAGCAAACTAGTTTTTAAAAATCCAGAAATAGACATACCATTGTTAATTTCAGAACTCTAAGGATAGAGAAAAGATCCTAAATATTTTCATTTAAGTAAAAGATATCACCTTATAAAGGAATTAGAATTAAGCTCACATAAAGCAATGCCTCCAAAATTCCAAGGAAAATTATTTTCAAGCTAGAATTGTATACTCAGCCAAGTTATCAACCAACATTGATGATAACAAAGTCTCAGAAAAGTTACATGTAAATTATTCCTTCTAAGGAATTTTCTTCTAACAAAATGAGACAAAACATAATGCAGGAGAGTTATAGGCTTCAATAAATGATGGTACTAACTCAGGTGCACACTGTAAAGAAATTCCAAGAGGAGAATTCTCTAGGAGGCCTAGAAAAAACAATGGGTCCAAATTAGGAAAGCAAGCCAGGGGGTTCCTGTAAGAATGTATTTAAGAATTGGTTCCATGCAATAGACAACAAATAAGCAGATAAGAACAAATTATAAGCAATATCGTGGGGAAAAAATGGTTCTTTTCTTGACCAAAAAAAAAAAAAAAAAAAAAGGCAAAGAGAAACAAAAAACTCTATAAGCAACTAATGAACTGAACCAACTACAATGTAGAATGATAATTTACAAATCTTTGACTCCCTTCACACCTTCATACTATTTACTTCACCACATTTTAACTGTCCATCTCCCACCTCATATATCTCACTTTCCTCCTGTGTGCACTTCATAATTGATTTCTCTCATAGCTCCCTTTTCTACAACACCAACTCTTTCCTCTCATTACTAACCTGACCAAAAAAAGCAGGTTAAACTCAACTTTCTGCTTAGGCTCTGTCTGACATCAGCAGCTATTCATGACTGAGGAAACATTTGCAGCCCTAAGGATTGGTCCCACTCCAAATATAGGACTACAAATCTAACAGGTACACTCAGGGCAGACTATCCATTCTATTTTTACTTAATTTCTAGTCTCCCTTCCTCATCCAATTATTTTAAACTATTTTCTTTGTCCCCAAACCTCACACAGTAATTTCCTATTCCTTACTCTTAGCAGATAACTTACATTATTGGTCTATTGATACAGTAGATGCATTGCTCTACATATGAATCTCCCTGTCATGACCACATTTGACTGAATCAGTGTGAATCCCACTCCTATCTCTGACAAAACCTCATGTTGTCTGGAGAAGTAGAGAAAGCTGGTCTGCAGAGAAAGAGAAGAATAAAAAAAGGTGCATAGAGATGTCAAGACAAGAGGTGGAAAGAATCCAGCCAGCCTCATATTTCTGAGTTGTAGTTCTCTTCAAATGTCCAATAGCTTTTTTGCTCTGAGTTCAATGAGGCATCACTACCATATTCATATGAGATTCTCTTTTCCTCTCCTCATTTAGTTGCAGTCAACTAATACAGAGAATTTGAATACTTCCAATTTGGGGCTTTTCAAACTCTCTTCTAGAAAATTTCCTGTCATTAGAATGATGGATTTCTGGCCTGGGTTGGTCCATCCTTCAACCTATACCACATTCTGAACTGGGAGATAAAAGAGTCAAGCAAATGAAAATAAAAGTATCAGCAATTATTGCTGATTAATGTTAAATTTGAGGGAGTAACTAAGGTTTGTGAAAAGAGATAATTTCCTGATGCTGAATACCAGAATTTGACCAGCTTAACTATTCACCACAACAGGTAGCAAGGGAGAACTGTGGCTTCCCCCTGCAGGTGAAGAACCTTTACCACTAAACTTCCTTTGAGGCTGAGAGCAGACCAAAGCACATGCAACCAGACAAATCTCAAAGAAAAAAGAGTGGCAGGAAGGACTAGGCTATGTGGTCAAAATCCTTGCTCCTAACATCACACGCCAGATGAAAGAGTCTTTTCCTGGGGATGATGTTGATATGAGAGAGTCCAGGAGTGTTGTGCTAATGGATATCTCTCTAAAAGGACCAGTACCTTGGGAGGGAGAAATACTTAGTACCCTGCAATTCCCGTAGAGCCTACCGATTCCCTATTCATTGCCATGTCCACCATACCCATAGAGGCAGGAATCTCCTTTTGTCATCCCTAATGCAGCAGTAAGCCTGCCATTAGGAGAAAAAGGAAGACACACAGAAATTCAGTTGATAATGGAAAAATATTCTGAGACATATTTTAAAATAGAGATTTCTCACCTGGAGTTGCTATAGAAAGTTGACATACATTTGATCAGAACCAAAACTTCTTTGTCATGTCTCACTGAAGATGATTTCTTTTAATGAATTACAGGGTATATTCTTATATACCCCACCGTCTTTTACAATCTCTACAATACTGTAATCAATTCTGGGTCACCAAATGTGACCAAATGTAAGTTATAGACAAGGACCTCTTACAAATGATTTCTTCATTGTGCTTCACCTATCGTGGCTAAGATAATGTGACAGATGCTTTCTGGAATAACAATGAGATTTTCCTATAGAAGCCATTCTTCATGGGCAGATAGCTCATGATAGAAGCTTGTTCAACGCTTGGGTTCCTCTGTTCTTCTCTCATGGTTCTTCCACACTGCATTTGCGGCCAGGCAGTTAATATAATGCACTCCACCTGAAAAATGGATCAAGAAAGTATTTCACAGTGAAGCTCTTGCAGGAGGGGTGGCTTGCCACAGTGTGGGGATTTGTTAAAACAAGTAGCCTGGGGTATTGGAATTAGACGTTTTTCTTCTAACCTACTATTAAGACCAAAATAACAATACCTAAGCAGAAATCTTTATCTATACATCCATCAACATAATTAAGGATTTTTAGGATAAAGCACCCAAGGAAACTTGTGATCAATATCACTTTTAAAAGCAATGTCATAGTGTGAGTTAAATAATTCTTTTCCTCCTTTGATAAGAGAAAAACTTCTTTCCTGACTTAAGTCCAATTTGATAGTGAAAATGAGATTTGTCCTTAGTGGTGAGAAATCTCAACACCATCCGATATTGGTGGCTGCATTCTTCAGAGTAATTAATTGCAGCAGACAACCCTGAAATCTCAGGGGCTTAACACAATAAAAGTTTATTTCTCACTCTCATCACAGCCCAATAGTGGCCAGGCAGACCTCCATCTTCTATGACATCTGGAATACATGCTCTCCAAGGTTGCCCACACTGGGGAAGAGAGTGATGGAGAAAATGTACCAGCTCCTACTTGCCTAATCCTGGAAGGGATGCATAAAAGACCATGTCAAATCTAGTTATATGGCTCTAACCTAACCAAAAGGGGAATGGAAAATACATAATAAAGGTGTAGGCTGATCTTTAGAAAATAAGTACCCCAAAAATACTGTACTCAGCTTAAGTTTTAAAGGCACTGCCATAGGGAGGGCACATGTGTATTTGGCAAGCACAGTCTGTCATTGTAGTTAAGCACAGCTCTCAGGCCACACTTTGAATAGTGTTTATTTTAGTCAGGCAGCCCTAATCCATTCAGAATCCACGTTTTATATTCTTAAGTCTATAAACAGAGTAGGTATTGGTGTGTCTAATTTAATATTCAGATATTGTGGAGTATGCCATTTTTGCTCTTTGCTATAACTGTTAGTAAAAGCTTATTTTTGTGGATTGGATGTTTATTTATAATGAGTTCTTTAATTGCTGATAGTGACTGGCTAGCACTATCAATTTTGCTTTAGTCAAAAGAGGCTGGAAAGCCATTGATAATGCTTCTTAAAACATGATCCTGCGGCTGGGCATGGTGGCTCATGCCTGTAATCCCAGCACTTTTGGGGCCTGAGGGAGTGGATCCTGAGGTCAAGAGATGAAGACCATCCTGGCCAACATGGTAAAACCTTGTCTCTACTAAAAAGACAAAAATTAGCTGGGCATAGTGGCAGGTGCCTGTAGTTCCTGCTAGCTAGTTGGGAGTCTGAGGCAGGAGAATCGCTTGAACCGGGAGGCAGAGGTTCCAGTGAGCCAAGATCACGCTGCTGCACTCCAGCCTGGTGACAGAACAAGACTCTGCCTAAAAAAAAAAAACTTCACCATTATATAAGAAATCTTTAATATTTCTGGGTTGAGACATGGTATAGCTCAGCAGTAAAATAATCAGTGTACACTTATATGTGAATCTTAAATCTCGAGACAATGAATGATGGGGCTTGTGAACGTTTTCCCACAAGCTCATCAGATGTGTTTGTCATAGTGCAGCTGGAGAACCAAGTGACCCTATTATGGCAATTGTGTATTACACAGGCACTAGAACCACAATACACAGTATTGAATTGCTTTAGGATAGATGTAAGCTTCTCAGCATAGGAACATCAAGAAGTGGCCTGTCATCAGACTGTCCCATTTGTTTTAGTCCTAAGGTTTCATGCTTGAGGTTGTATTCATTTTCTTACTAGTAGTACCAGAAAGCAGGATTTGTATTGAGTGTTGGTTCCCAATATTTTTAGGAAAGTCTCACTTCTCTGTTGTTACAAAAGACTTTGAGTTTGTTAAAAGAAAAAAGCAATGATAGATGAGCAAACCTTCAGCAAGATCATTATTTTATTTAGTATTTGGATTATTTTAGAAATACTCTAGCTGCTTCCATTTTATTTTCTAAGAAACTCAAGGAGAACAAAACAACTAAAAGTATTTTTCTATAGTTAACCCTCAATATCTGTGGATTCTGCATTCCTGGATTCAACCAACTTTAGATTGAATGTATCCGAAAAAACATTCCATAAAATTCTAAAAAACAAAACTAGGATTTGTTGCATGCTGCGTACTGCATTGAATCCATGCAAATGAAGTGATATGTAGGTATTGTATTAGGTGTTATAAGTAATCTGGAGAATTTAAAGTATAGGGGAGGATATATGTAGGTTATATGCAAGTACCATGTCATTTTATATAAGGGATGTGAGCATTTACAGATTTGGGTATTCGTGGGGGAAGGGGGAAACAGGATCCTGGAACCAATCCTCCATAGATACCAAGGGATGACTATATATATATATATATATATATATATATATATATATATATATATATTCAGAAAACAGAAACATATAGTTTAAACTTTTACTCCATTTTACACATGTTGTAGGTAATTAAATAAAGTATTTTGAATGTGAATCTCATATTGTGGCCGTTGAAAGGTTAGGGTACCATTAAATTCATATAAATTATCTGTAGGTCTAGAAGCTACTAATGTGTTTGAGCTATGCCTACTGGTTTCAAGGCTACCCTAGTTCACCACAGGTCCTAACATAATATGTCTTCTCAGGAAGTCTATGAAAATGCTGCTACCTCTGAGAATGGGTACAGGTTGTGTTAGTATTTAAGAAGAAAGGGGTTTAAGTAGCTGTTTTGACTTGGTTTTTCCTTCAAATTCTCTTAAGTTAACCAATTAATAGATTTATAAACAAAAATTTAATTTTTAATAAACTACATATGCAGACTTCTTTATTAATGAGAAAGTGAGATGATTGAGGGAGGTGAGGTTAGCCATATGTGATGGATAAAGCAAGGACTTTTTACATATATAATCTGTTTTCTTAGGGAAGCAGAAGAATATAGTGGTTAAACATATTGATTTGGAATCAAGTTTCCTGGTTCAAATTCCATTTTAGCTACCTGCTAGCTAGCTAGCTATGTAACTTTATGTCTCTGAGGTTCAGTTTCCTTGTCTATAAAGAGAATAAAATAATATCATGTTTGTAAGCATCAGTATTAGGTAAAACAATTAAAAATAAAAACATATTATGTACCTCACAGCATCATTGTGATGGATAATGAGATTTTATCCATAAAGAATTTAGAACATTTTCAAAATTAAAGTCATTTGTTTGTGCTAATAGGAGCTTAATCAGGAGCTGTCCAAGGTCCTGAGGTGAGCTCTGAATCCTGGATCATATGACACAATCTAAGAAACCCAAACAGCTTGCACTGAGCGCTGTACAAGACACACAGTCTATCAAGCAATTAGTTTTCCATTCCTTCAGCCTATTATATAGCCATTATTTTAACTGAATTAAATTTAGACCACTGACAAACTGCCTTACAAAGCTTTTATGTTGGGATTAAGTACCACCAAAACAATCAACCATTACATAGACAACTACTTTGATTTAATTTGTACCCCCCACTCCATGAATTATCTTAATTGACTAAACAATATCTTTTTGGATACACCTTAATTTTAAAAATAAAATACATATGAGAATTTCATCATTGATGAGTTTGTCATCTAATGATATAAGTTTATTGAAGAACCAAATGGCCAGCTGATCCATGACCTTTATTCCTGTTAACCTTTGGTGTAGACCACTAGCATAGCTGTTAGTAAGGTACAAGAGACACACAAACAGAACCTTTGTTATTACAAAATACACAAAAGCACTTTAGAATTTCAAGGTGCAGCTGCCATAAGTTTCTTTTGGTGGTGTGGGAATTCAGGCAAAAATATAAAATCTAACTATACTGTGTAAAATTATTTACACCATCATCTTATGCTAATAATTTTTATCTGCTACATTAAAAGTTAGGAAGATACAACATCAAGAGTTGAGTAGATATGATGAGGTCAGTAAACCAGAAAAAGGGATCCAAATAAGTCCTCAAATTAGGTAGTAGTGACTGAGGAATATGAAGCCAAAGTGTTGAGTTTAATAATAAAATATGGGCGATAAAGGCACAGAAAGAATAATAAGATTGAAAAGCATAAAGCCAGTGAATGGGCAAAAGAAGGGCACTCAGGGAAGAACATAAGCGAAGGAAGCTTACTCCTGGATTTTTAAGCTCCCTTTGATGGAACACACAAATAAGGTGACTCCATTTAAAGAGCCAAGGGTGAAACAGATGTGTAAACTGCCAATCATTTATTCTCTCTGAACTTGAGGTTTTTTTTCACATGCCTATAAGAATAATAAAGCGCAACTTATGCTAATACTAGAACAATAAAATAACATATAAAGCACCTCATATTGTTTGGGACATAGTAGGTACTTGATACTCAACACTGGCTTGACATTTGAATCACAAAGGAATTCTTAAAACAAAATTTTTTCTTTTATTTTAGGTTCAGGGGTACAAGTGCAGGTGTGTTATATAGATAAATTGTGTATCATGGCGGTTTGGTGTTCAAATAATTTTACCATCCAGGTAATAAGCATGTACTCAATAGGTAGTTTTTTGATCCTCATCCTGTTCCTTCCATCCAACCTGAAGTAGACCATGGTGTCTGTTGTGTCCTTCTTTGTGTCCATGTGTACTTATAAAAGAGAACGTGTGGTATTTGGTTTTCTGTTCCTGTGTTAGTTCGCTTAGGATAATGGTCTTCAGCTCCATCCACACTGCTGCAAAGGACATGATCTCACTTTTTTATGACTGTATAGTATTCCCTGGTATATATGTACCATATTTTCTTTAACTGGTCTACTGTTGATGGGCATTTAGGTTGATTTCATGTCTTCGCCATTGCAAATAGTGCTGCAATGAACATATGTGTGTATGTGTCTTTATGGTAGAATGATTTATATTCCTTTGAGTTTATACTTAATAAAGGCACTGCTGGGTAAAATGATAATTCTGCTTTGAGTTCTGTGGGAAATCACCAAACTGCTTTCCACAATGGTTGAACAAATTTACATTCCCACCAGTGGTGTATAAGCATTCTTTTTAAGTATTCCCTTTCCTCCACAACCTCACCAGCATCTTTTATTTTTTGACTTTTTAATAGTAGCATTCTGACTTGTGTGAGATGGTATCTCATTATGGTTTTTATTTGCATTTCTGTAATGATTAGTGATATTGAGCATTTTTTCATATGTTTGTTGGCCATATGTATGCCTGCTTTTGAAAAGTGTCTGTTCATGTCCTTTGCCCCTTTTAATGGGGTTGTTTTTTGCCTGTTGACTTAAGTTCCTTATAGATTCTGGATGTTAGACCTTTGTTGGATGCATAGTTGGCAAATATTTTCTTCCATTCTGTAAGTTGTCAAAACAAAATTTTGACTGGGATTCACCTAGACGCAATTAAATAAAAACTTCTAGGAGGAATTCAGGAATTGGATATAGTAAAATCTCTCCTGATGCTCATAATGTGCAGCCAGTGTTAAAACCTACTAAATTAGCCCAGTATCTAATGCCTTGCCTCCCTTTCCACTTCCCCAAATTAGAATCTGTTTAATCTGATAGACATCCCACCTATGTTATGGTCATTTATTAACTTATTATGATTGGAATATGATTTCCAGCAGATTGATATGCTGTCATCTGTTAAACAGTGCTCAATAATTAAACTCTTCCTGATGTATTATATAGTATATTACATTTTTTACTTCTTGTGTACCTTTCTTATGAGAATATAAGCTCTATAGGGTGAGGTATTGTCTCTTGCTCACCCCTTATTCCCAGATTCTGGAGCTGTGCATGGCATATACAAGACATTCAATATGTTTGTCGAATAAACAAAGAAGTGAACAAATTTGCAACCAAGAAGTTGGTCACCTTCGTATTGTAATTTTAAATACTTTCTGCCTAAAATAATGTTGCCCCAATAAATCAATGTCTGCATGGAGTAAAATATAAATGATATAGAAACAGCTGGAGTGGCTAAAGAAAAAGAAAAAATATGAATGAAATTAATAATTGTATGCCACCAAATTAGATAATCTAAGTGAAACAGGCAAATTCCAGAAAGACACAAATTATCAAAACTGACTTAAAAAGAGTAAGAAAATGTGAAGAAGCATATAACAAGACATTGAATTAATCATTTGAAAACTTCCCACAAAGGAAATCCCAGGCCTAGATGGCTTCACAGATCAATTCTACCAAGCCTTTAAAAAAGAATTAACATCAATCTTTCACAAACTCCTCCAGGAAATAGGACAGGGCAATGTTCTAACTTATTCTATGAAGCCAGTATTATCCTAATAGCAAAACCAGACAAATATCACAAGAAAACTAAAGACCAGTAACTCTTAGAAATATAGAACTAGAATCCTCAACAATTACTAGGAAGTCAAATTCACATAAAGAGATTATACAATATGACCAAGTGGGATTTATCTCAGGAATACAAGCTGATTGTATTAGCCCATTCTCACACTGCTATGAAGATACTACCTCAGTCTGAGTAATTTATAAAGGAAAGAGGTTTGATTCACAGTTCCACATGGCTAAGGAGGCCCTAGGAAACTTATAATCATGGTGGAAGGCAAAGAGGAAGCAAAGGCCTTTTTCACATGGTGCAGGAGAGAGAAGTGCAAGCAGGGGAAATGTCAGATGCTTATAGAACCATCAGATCTTGCGAAAACAACTCACTCTTAGGAGAACAGCATGGGGGAAACATCCCCAAGATCCAATCACCACAACCTCACCTCATCCCTCCCTCAACACATGGGGATTATGGGGATTACAATTCAAGATGAGAATTGGGTGGGAACACAGAGCCAAACCATATCACTAGTTAAATCTGTAAAAATCAATTAATATATTGCATTATAGACTAAAAAAGAAAAAGCACATGATCATCGTAACAGATACAGAAACAGCGTTTAACAAACTCCAACACCTTTTCCTGAAACATGTAAATGTGTGTACACACACACACACACACACATAAAATGTCCACATATTAGGGGCTCAGTTGTACAGTTTGCTTTATGAGGCATTTCTTGCTTATACCAGTAAATAAATACATTCAGCGTGAAGATGAGCATGATACCAAATTAGAGGAAGGGAAAGGAATGGAATTCAGAGTTAATATCTTTACTGATAGAAAAACAAAAAATGTTCAATAATTTTACATATGTGCCTAAATGCCAGCATTTTTTGATTAAACATCCCAGGGAAACCTAAAATGCTAAGGGCTCATGAGGCATGATTTGCTGCTCCAAGTAGAATAAATCTCCAGAAATTTGCTACAGCCATCTAGTGGGAATTGTGCAGCAATAAGACCCACAATTACTAAAACCTAAATTCCTCCCTGAAGGAAAGAAGGAAGGACGAAAGGAAGGGAAAAAGGAAGTGCCTTCAAACTTCGGAATTTTCACAATTGCTTATTCCCAAACTATTCAGACATTCCAAAGATCCAAGTGTGTTGAAGAACCAAACTTATATTTAGTTTTATGTGGAAAAAAAAGGAATGCTTAATGGGGTAAAATGACTCCTGTGCTAAAATAATTTAGCATTAGGAAAGACTAGGGTTTTTCACTGTTATTATTTTAATGCCCAGAAATATGCTTTGTCTGGAGTATGCTGCAGGAAAAATACATCTTCGAGTGTTAGATTTCCAGTGCCTGCATCTTTTCCCAGTCCCTTACCTGTCATTATATGAAACTTTTATGACTACTCACAGACAAAAACCAGAAACACAAAGAGAAGACGGAAAGAAAAAAAAAGTTCAGTAAATAACAGATCAGCATTTTAAGCTCAGCTGAGGAATTCAGCTCTCAGACCCCAGACTGCTGAAGAGGCTGAATTCAGGTGTCATTGACACTGGTGAGTCAGAAAGATGGGTATTAAGCTCCCTCATATCTTACCATTAGTGGCTCTAATCCTTCTTCAATGACTAACCAAATTATAGACTCTCACATCAATCGTTTAATGTACTTGGCTGTTTTGTTACCTGCAAATTAATCTAATATTGCACTCTCTTTAAATACAATATTGCTATAAAATATTGCTAATAAAAATAATTAGAAAAACAAATGACAGGTATAAATTGTGAATTAAATTGTCTGTAATAAAGATGGCATACTCCAGGCATATGGGGGATTACTTTGATTTCTGTGTAACAATAATAACCTACATTTGTGGAGGGTTTTACTGTGTGCCAGGAGTTGTTTTAAACACCTTTCTTTCTTAACCACTTAATTAATCCTTTTAGAAACCCCATGAGTTAAGTGTTTCATCTATAAAATGCAGAGAATAATAATTCTACATCACATAATTATTGGAAAAATCCCAGGCATAGAGGAAGTATTCAATAAATGTTAGCTGTTATTATTCAGTTCGCAGCCTCCTCTTTCTTTGCTCCTTTACAATTGAAGCAGTTGCTTTTCTTCGGTTTGCTGGTTCCTTGTTCCTTCTCCACAATGTCACAAATGTCACATATAGTCTTATATACAGATTTTTCCCATTCTTTAGGATACAATTTGTACAACCCAAAAGTATGAATGCATTTAGAACGACAAAGTGCATCCTTACTTGCTGTTTGCTCTCCTCTCCTATCTTTACATTCCCTTTTTGCTGAGGTTTATGTTATGCTCACCTAAATAATAGTCCCGATATTTGAATTGTACATTTACATTTACAATGTATTTTACATGTGCTCTCTCTTTATAGCAGAGTGGTTGTTAGAGCTGAGCTTCAAAGTGAGTCATGCTTGGGAGTTTTCTTTAGGCTTGAGTCTTGGCTCAGTGTTTTCTGGTTGCGAATTTGAAGCGATTCGCTGACCTCAGGCTAAGTTTTCTTATGTGTAACATGAAATGAATAAAAACATATATCTTCTGGATTGATTTTTAGATGATATAATACACAGAAAGGCTTTAGCATAATCTCTAGCACAATAGAAAGTAAACATAGTAAATGTTGGTAGAGATCATTATTTGCAGTGATAGTAGTGGTTGACTTTCCAACACCTATTCCAGCCTGTAGAGTAAGTCTGAGCTAGTCACAGTTACACACTTCCCCTTACTGTGACTGATTTAGGATTAGCAATGTCACCCAGTTCTAGACAGTAAGACAGGAAGAGAAGTCTTTGGGGGGGTATCTCAGAAAGGTTTTCTTGCTCCTAAAACAGAGCTTTAAGAAAGAGCTGGTCCCCCTTCTTCCTTTGGACATTGCCATAGCTGGATGTGATTGTGGGAACAGCTGGAACCACCTTGCTGCCAGCCTGTGTATAAAGCCAGTACACAAAGGAGCAAGGGAAGCTGGAACCCTGAGTGGCTGTGTTGAGAGCTGTTCTACCTCTGGGCTCCCAGTTACATTTTCTTACTGCTTAAGCCACTTAAAGTTTTCCCTCACTTGCAACCAAAACACACTGATACAAAAGGTTGATAATTATAATAGCAGCAGAATATAAGAAAGACTGACAGTGTTTTATATTTCTATACAAATGAATTATTTAATACAAGTATTCACAAAGGAGATAATCAAGTCCATATAACCCATTTAAAAGTGCCACATTCTAAGTTTTCTATGTGGCAAGTTGATTTTCAGAATTTCTTGGGCTTCACATTTCAGCTAAATATGCTACAGAAAGAGGTGGGAAAAATATTATGATCCATGAAATCTGGCCTGTATCTGCTCTTGCTATAGTCTGATAAAGCTGGGGTTGTCTTATAGGACTGTAGAAAGTTATGATCAACTAATGGTTTTCAAGCATCCCTTTGACTTTTTTTATTATTGCTTTCTAGTGTTCTCCTAAACATTTGCTCTGATTGCTGATGATCAAATACCCAAAATATTTTCAGGCAAGCAATCTGTCTCTGGTCCAAGAATATTTTATCAACATGATTTGTGTTTGATCTTACATTTAAGTTGATGTTTTAAAATAGAATGGCCACTATTCATTAGACCAGATGATGTTTCCTTTGCTTTTCACAGCCAGTACTAAAGATCTATGCAAAACTTTTATGGCCTTTCTTTTCTGAAGACAGTACACCTCAGATTTAGGCTGTGACACAATTTCCTGCAGAATTTGTTAAAACACAGATGGTTGGAAAAGTTTAGGTTTGGAGTGGCACCTTAGAAATCTTGCATTTCTCAGATTTTCAGGGTATGCTCATGTACTTTGCCCAAACACCACTGTCAAAACACAACCTTCCAAGCATCCTAATTTAATTGTAGTACTTTGAGTATTTAGACGTGAATAAAACCCGTGAAAGAAAATATTCTCAGATCTTTCCTTTCTCACAAGTCAACATGAAATTTATAATGATTTATGTAGTAATTCATTTATTAAAAAATAAATTCTATTGTATATGTTTGAGGTTTATAAACTGATGTTATGGTATGCTTATGGATAGCAAAATGGATACACTAGTGAAGCAAATTAACATTCCTATCATCTCACATAGTTACTTTTATTTTGTGATAAGAGCAGCCAAAATGTACTTGTTTAATACAAATGACTGATACAGTTGTATTAACTATAACCCTCATGTTGTACATTAGCTCTCTTGGTTTGTTCAGCCTTCTGCTTTGTATACTTTGACCTGTATCTCCCATTTCCTTTCCCTCACCCTGCCTCTGGTAACTACTGCTTTATTCTTTACCTCTTTCTTTTTAGATTGCACATATACTTGAGATTATACATTTTTTTCCTGTGTCTGGCTTATTTCACTTAGCATAACATCCTTTAGGTCTATCCATGTTGTGGCAAATGGCAGGATCTCATGCTTTTATAAGGCTTAACAATATTCCTGTGTGTGTGTGTGTGTGTGTGTGTGTGTGTGTGTGTGTGTGTGTATCTTTAGCAACTCCTTTTTAAAATTTTTGAGACAGGCTCTCACTCTGTCACCCAAGCAGGATTGCAGCTGTGTAATCATGGCTCACTGAAGCCTCAACCTCTTGGGCTCAAGGGATCCTCCCATCTCAGCCTTCCCAAGTAGCAGATGCATACCATCACACCTAGCTAATTCTTTTAAAAAATTTTTGTAGAGACAAGGTCTTACTATGTTGCCCAGGTTGGTCTCAAACTCCTGGGCTCAAGTGATCCTCCCATCTTGGCCTCGCAAACTGCTGGGATTACAGGCCTGAGCCACTATGCCCAGCCATATTTTAAAGTTCTTTAGGAATGCCTATACTGTTTTCTGTAGTGACTGCACCAGTCTTCATTACCACCAACAGTGTACTAAGGTTCCCTTTTCTCCACACACTTGCTAACATTTATCTCTTGTCTTGATCACTGATTGTTGATATGATGCCATTTTTTTATCTAAAGCTAAGAAAACCTGGGACTTTAATGTGGTTGTTCAAGGTTCTTCATTTGCTCATTGTTTTCTCTTATTGGTAAACTCACCAATGTTCACTGCTTCCACTATGGCCTGTGCATGAGTTATCTCTGATACTCATGTTTCTGTCCCTGACCTCCCTCCTAACCTTCAGGCCACCTTTCTTTATTCTTTACCTCTTTATATTTAACCTCTTTCTTTTTAGATTGCACACATATGTGAGATTATACAATTTTATTTTAGGATGTCAAAGTACAACTCAGACTTTGCTCTGACTATAACTATTGTTCTTGCCTGCTTTACTATTTTTCAAGTTTCCCTGCACCTTCATACTTTTTGGGCCTTCACTCAATACACTCTCTGTGCCCTGAGAGCCCCTGAGAGACTTCCCTTGCCTTCAAGGTCCAGACCAGATCTCTCCTCCTCAAGAAACATTCCAGTAAGGTGCAGTGGCTCACACCTGTAATCCCGACACCTTGGGAGGTCAAAGTAGGAGTATTACTTGAGCCCATAGTGAGATTCCATCTCCACAAAATTTTTTTTAATTAGCCAGGCATGGTGGCAAATGCCTGGGGTCCTAGTTACTCAAGAGGCTGAGTTGGGAGGGTCCAGGAGATTGAGGCTGCAGTGAGCCATGATTGCACTACTGCACCCCAGCCTGGACAACAGAGCAGGATCCTGTCTCCAAAAAAACACAACATTCCCAGTGGAAGGTATTTTCCTTCTTTCTATTCCTTTTTTATAGACCTTTTCATGGTATGTCGTGATTGACATTATTTTTGTTTATATGTGTTTCTTCCTTCTGAACCTGAGAATGCGCTAGTGCACTTCAAGAGTTTCTGAATATTTGAAATTGTATGCAAAATGTTGCCAGTATTTAAGCACATGTTTCTACACCACTGACATCAAAATCACCTAAGGAATTATATATGCATATTTAGAGTTAAAAACGTGTATCCCAGGGCCCTGTCACAGTCAACTGAATTCAAGTCTCTGGAGGTGTGAAAATTGTAGATAACGAGATGAGGTCACCTTTGCCAGATCTAGACAAAATAAGGCCAGAACATATGAAGGGAAGAGGAGGCTCATGCTTTCATGTCCAAAATAAGAGCTGTTTCCAAGCACTTTCAAAAGACTTTCCAAGAAACCCTTTTACATCCTTCACATATCTCCTGCTGATGACAAGGTTTATGACTAGACATTCTTCAGGACTGCAATAATTCAGATAAGATGCTTTTGGGAGAACACTTGTCGGTGACATTTTCACCAATGAACTGACAATGACTGTGGCTTTGAGCCTCTGAAACTAATGAACTCTGGTTTTTTGCTGTCTCTTTTTTCTAATCCCACCTCTTAACACATGATATTGAGGACATAAGTATCAAATACAAACTTGAGACCAATAACTGATATTGATTGAAACTGAAACCTAGAATCAAAGTCTTTGTTCAGAACCTAGAAAGAATGACAGACAGGTGAAATATAATGTTTATTGAGCAATTATTGTGTGCTAGGCACAGTTCTAACCACTTTACAAATATTAATCTCATAACAACCCAATGACCAAGATGCTATTATTAGCAACATTTCAAGATAAGGAACCTGAGGTGCACAGAAGTTGAGCAACTTCCCCAGTATCACACAGCTGGCAGGTGGCAGGCTGGTATTTAAGCCTAAGTCATGTGCTTCCAGCCTTACATTTCACCTCTATGTTTTATACTTACCTAGGTTATTCTAATGCAGGCTGACCTCTGAGAACCACTGCCTTAGACTGTTAAATAAAATAGGAGTGCAAATACCTGAGATCTAATCATCCTACTGTTATAGAAACAACAGGTTTGTGTGTCCACTGTGCAGTAATAGACCAATACACTGAGACAACAGAGATGTAAATGAGAAAGGGTTTAATGATTGCCAGGCACTGAGCCAGGCAATGGGAGTGGACCCTCAAATCTATTTCCCTGAGGAGTTGTGGGATAGGGTTCTTAGGGGATCATAGAAGGTATGCAGCTGGAAAATTGGGATTGTTGATTTGTTGGGCCAAGGGGGATGATATCATCAAGATGTGGAAACTGCTTTCTTTGGTGAACTGGCTCCTCATGGGGTTCTTCAGACCAACTGACTCAGTAGTTTCCTCAGCACACAGGACCTGAAGGTCCTAAAAATAAATCTCAAAGGGAAAACAATATTCCATAACGTTCAAGTTGTTATCTATAGAGCAATTAAGGGGAACTCTAATCTTGTAGTATGATCTGCATGATTCTGAGGTAATAGGCACCAAATGACTACGAGGAAGCAGTCAGAGACCAAGCTCATCTCATGATTGGTGCTGAATGTGCTGCAAACTTGGTTTATTTTCATTTCTCCCTCTCTCTTCTTCCCTAATTCATTTTTTAAAGTATAGGGATCATTTCAATACTGTGTGATCATGGGAAATCAATGTACCTCTCTGGGCCTCAGTATACTTATCTGTAAATTAGAGTTGGGATTCATCCTTTTAATGACCTGACTATAACCATAGCTATTGGTTTATTGGCTGTTGTGAGGTCAGGCCTTACTCCAAGCTTCCATCAACATTGAAAGTCAGGCTGGGTGTGGTGGCTCATGCCCGTAATCCTAGCACTTTGAGAGGCTGAGGTGGGAGGATGGCTTGAGCCCAGGAGTTTGAGACCAGCCTGGGCAACAAAGTGAGTCTCTATCTCTCTAAAAATTAAATACATATATATATATATACATACTAAACATTGAAAGTCAGGGACTTCCATGCTTGTCCTTAAGCCTGCTCTTACTTCATTGGAAGAGCTGAATATTAAATATTCAGGTCTTTTACAAACTGGTTATAAACCTTGGTAGCTTGATTCCTGGAAAGGGTGAAAAGAACCCTGAAGCCCTGTTAATCACAGGTTACTGATAACTTTAGGATCACATTATTTGGACTAAGAATTCCCAAAATTCCAATCAAGAGACTGACTGGCTTATAAAACTGCTAACCCAAGGAAGACAAGGGTTCACTGAATATCAAGAAAATGCTTGGCCAAATTTTCATGTGAAATCAGCCAGTACTAAAATTGTTTAGATATGCTTTTGAATGAACTCCATGGTTCAAGTTTAATTACCTGTGATAACCCATTTAATGAGCAATGCTAAGTACCTTAATTGGAGAACAAAATTGCTATTTAAGAGGATATAAGTCCATTGCTAAACATAGGCTCATGAAGGGGCTGGGCAGCCACTTGGTCCTTCCTAAGTCCTTAAGACTTCCACTACTAAAAGTTCTGCATTCTACAGCGTAGGGTGGCTCATGCCTGTAATCCGAGCCCTTTGGGAGGTCAAAGCAGGCAGACCACCTGAGGTTGGGAGTTCAAGACCAGCCTGGCCAATGTGGTGAAACCCCACCACTAAAAATACAAAAATTAGCTGGGCATGGTGGCATGCACCTGTAAGCCCAGCTCTAGCAACTCAGGAGGCTGAGGCAGGAGAATTGCTTGAATCTGGGAGGCAGAGGTTGCAGTGATCTGAGATTGCACCTATTGCAGTCCAGCCTGGGAGACAGAGCAAGACTCCATCTCAAAAAAAAAAAAAGTTTTACATCCCATGACTCATCATGAAAGAGATAAAGTAATCTTATATAAGTAAATAAATAAAAATGTCATGACTTTTTAAATTTTCTAAAATGTTTTACGAACAATGTTTGAATAGTCTGTCAAACCTGTAATCCTAGGAAGATTATCAAAACTTCAGGTATGTTTCTGTTACCTAATGGGTCATTTAAACATTTATAGAGGGATTTCATTCAATTGTTATTTTCAATGCATGTGTTCTGGTTGTATAAAAGCTTTCCCATGAAAGGGAGCTGTCATTATAAGGATACCTAAAATGTTGTTAGGAAATGTGTTTTTCTCTTGGGCATTTTTGGAGAAATATCTAATAATAGAGGTACTTGTTTCACTGGATAATTTGTAAAATAGTTAAATAAGGTATTACAGATACAGTACCATTAGGTAAAGCTAACTGAATTGACTGGATTGTCTTATAACAATCAGATCCACTTCCAGTAGAAAACTGTTGGAGCAGTTCACCTCAACATGTTGGCTTCTATTAACCCCTGTTCTGGAGAGGTCTCTGAGATTTCCAGTTTACCTATTGTTCCTTGTGTAAGAGTAGGTACTTACTGTAAATCTTGCCCTTAGGTCAAACAACCTTGATGTTATCATACTTCAATTATTCTACACATCTCTTCTGAATCACCCTTTCCCTGTAGTATATAAGCCCTAGGTCTGGGGGCTAATGGCACAGGGATCCACCACTGTATCTCACCACCACCCAAGACACAGATGTGGCTTCTGTTTGTAAGTCCCTATTACGTATTTCTTTCTGAGAAACTGGATATGTCAGCCTCTTTCTTCGGCCTCTTGGCTTCCTCAGACTTTAAGGAAGATTTGTATAAAACTGCCCACCATGAAACAAAAGCATAACTTAACCCCTTGTGAAATAGTCCCTGGAAGGCCTATGCACCTAAAGATAGAGCCTCCTGTACTTTCCACTACTAAATTCTGGTATGACTAAAGGCTTTAATGCACTATGCCAACTATATTATTATGAATGATGCCAAACTATATTTTCAACAGGCAAAGAAAGCTTTTCATGGTCCATAGAGGACAATGGAATCCTTCACAATCTAGAACCTGGAGATTGGGTATTTTGAGAACAACATCACGAAGGGCTGGCCTTGCCACTCACACTTCAGCAAAACTTTGGCACCTTGAACCTTGGGATTATAATCTTGCAACTCAGAAGGCCCCCTCCAGACTCTTAGAACTGTATACCCATTGGAGATGGTAAGGATGGTAAGGTAAAGCTAACCAGAGACATTTCTCCTCTGAAGCAGACAGCATCCCAGACATAGAGAGCTTTTTCCAAGGTCATGGATCAAGGGCTCTGCTATCATGAGACTTTTATCTCTCCATTTTTTCCCTGCTTATGCCTCTATGAAATGTAGAAGTGAAAAAGAGTCTGTTATGTGTACTCATGAGGT
This sequence comes from Sapajus apella, assembly GCF_009761245.1. Classification (NCBI taxonomy): domain Eukaryota; kingdom Metazoa; phylum Chordata; class Mammalia; order Primates; family Cebidae; genus Sapajus; species Sapajus apella. Next base: position 36,740,840 of record NW_022436947.1, read on the forward strand.
ATATTTTTATTTGTGAAGGATTTTGCAGCCAGCCTTACACATGGTCAATCTTATGCCTTGTTAGAAGGAAGATGAAGGGCAACTGTGAAGTACATTTGCTGCTTCGTAATCAGTCATAAACAGAACACTGGGCTACTTCTTATCCTAGATCATAGGTTAAAGAGAACGTTGTCAAGAGGCTTTCACTATTCTGGAATGGCATCATTTGTTATGTCTCTTTCTTTCATGATTTGGACTAAATGAGGCAAGGATTAGAAATTTATCTCGCATAGTAGGCTCTGTAGCAGATTCTACTGTAAAGGCTATGGTTACACAACAGACTAAATTATCTTGCTAATGTTGTGCTAAATAAAAGGATTGCTCTATATTTCTAACTCACCAAAAAGAGAAATATCTGTAGTTGCTGACACTTATTGTACATGGAAGAATACAATAGGTATTGTAGGGATTCTGTTGTAGGGGATTAATAAACAGGCTGCTTGGTTGAAATGGAGACTCTTCCTCTAGCTCATTCTTTGATCTATTTGATTTAAATTCATTTTTTTTCATGGAGACTCTGTTGGTATTATCCTCCTAATAGTCATAATAGTAGTCTTCCTAGTGCATGAAGTTTTAAATGTTTACATGCAGTCATCTCTAAAATATTAAATGATCTCCCTTCATCTGGACTGGCAAAAACTCAAAGAAATGTATGAACATGAAGATACTGTAACCTATGAATGACATGCTGAGACTGGAAATCCAAAATGATGGCAACTGAGAGTTGTGCTAAGGCCCTAAGTTTTATTCACACTCTCACTGTATTAGTCCATTCATGCTGCTAATAAAGACATACCTGAGACTGGAAAATGTATAAAGGAAAGAGGTTTAATTGACTCACAGATCAGCATGGCTGGGGAGGCCTCAGGAAACTTAGAATCATGGCAGAAGGCAAAGGGGAAGCAAACATGTCCTTCTTCACATAGTGGCAGGAAGGAGAAGTGCCAAGCAAAGGGGGAAAAGCCCCTTATAAAACCATCAGGTCTGATGATATAACTCATTCACTATCACGATAACAGCATTCACTATCACAAGAACCACCTCCATGATTCAATTACCTCCTACCAGGTCCTTCCCACAACACATAGGAATTTTGGGAACTACAATTCAAGATGAGATTTGGGTGGTGACACAACCAAATCTTATCACTCACCTATTGAGAATCTGACCCCAGTGGGGAGCTTTTAAACAAAATTGTAAGAAGCCATTATTTTGGTCTGACTTTAAGCCCTAGGCCCTAACAGACCAGACCAAACCAAAATAGAGTCACTTAGGCTAAATGCAACATAATCAAAATGAAACTTTAAGGAAACGGATCCTAAAACAGTCCAGGTTTTGTCTTTCTCCTGAGATTCTAGCACAAAAAGGTCCCTCCTACTCTAACACTTAAAAATAATAATAACCTGAAATCTTTGTTCCTACCTTACAAAACCCACTGTTTTGGTATTTCTCAGTGTGATTTGAGACCAAATAAGTACATTTACAATGGTGACAGAGTGGCGTCAATGTCTAAAGTTTCGGTCAGTCTCTCAATTGAGAAGTTGACCAAATAGTGAAGAATTGTTAAGTTTAGCCTAAACCTGCCTGTTTACATGTTTTTCAGGTTTCTCTGTATATAGTGGACTGTAACCTAACTGGATGTGTAAACAGACTGTAATACACTCTTGTGCCAACAACTGAGTTTTAGCCAATCAAAGGCAGCTGACTGTTCATAGAAATTCAAACTGAGTTTAAATAAGGCAAATGTAGACTTGTAACGAATCCTGCTGTTTCTGCACCTCATTTCCATTTTCTGTACATCACTTTTCTTTTTTGACTCATAAATTTTCTTCCCTCTTGTGGCAAGTGGCCAGGCCAGTGGGAGTGCAGACACTTACCCCCACGAGGAAGCTTCAGGTCTTTTGTAGTAATTGTGTATTTCTTAAATATTTCACCATTTTTATTAGGTATCTATCTTTTTAAAAAAGTACCACTGAAAAGTTTTTTAGTGTCATACCCCAGCCCCATTTCCCCATAAGACCTGTCTTTTATTGCATGATTTGGCATAGAGCAGTGATTCTGGGGAGCTAATATATCATGTTATAGCAGAACTTACTAATATCAATAAATGCCTCCCTCATAAAGCTAATGATTAAGTGGGTTCACATACACAAAAGACTTAGGATAAAACATGGATGTAGTAAGTGGTAAATTAGTAGTGGCTATTTTTGCTCTAACAGAGGGAATAGAATTAGATGACAATTCCCTAAATATCTTCCAACTGCAGGATTGTGTGCGTTCTCAAATCTAGGCTCCCTCATTATACATGTGAGATGAGAGAATGGAGTCCTGCGAAAGATCATATAAAACTAGTTAATGAGGAGATGAGAAAACACTGGTACACAGGGCTGTTACTGTCTCTCCAAACCAGTGCCCAGCAGACTGAAGGCAATAACCAAAAACGTATTGCAAAGTCATTCAGTGTCTCTGAATTTCTAAAGTATACATTGAAGTTTCCTAGTCATGGCAAATTGTGTCAGATGGAAGGAACTCTAAGGCTCTTAGCTGCTTTGGCTGTATAGAAAGTTATAGCCAGAAGGCAGATGTCTAGCCTATTCAAATTCTACTCTGAGTTCCAAGCATCATTCCATCTTTGTGCCCAAAGGGAGAAAGGCATACAAAGGTAACATCCGATCACTGGCAGATGAATGCCTAAGGGGCAAAGAGAAATTCACTTTTACTTCCCCCATGCCATTGTTATCTTTTCAATAGCAATTCCCTCAGCTCCCAACACTCATAACACTATGTCCATGGTGGGGTGGAGGGTTTTCTTTTTTTCTGTATTGTTAATGGTATACAAAGTATGCTAGCTAAGGAATATGTTTTCCTTTGTGATGAAAGATCCCCAAGAGCCACCATCACCTAAACTTCTCTTAAACCCGCTTTTAAAAATCCTGATTTTGTATTGGGCCAAGATTAAAATGATAAGTTATGGACTCTGCAAACATTGTAATTATTTTACACTTGGGCTATCAACTACTCTATAAATGGTGATGAGTTCTTATCTCATATTGCATACTTCCCAGCTTGCTAAGCTCTACAAAGACAACCAATTTTTTAAGAAGGTTTGAAAAGAATGATAGGTTAATTAATTCTACTCATTTGTGTCCCTTCTCTAGGGGAAGATAAGCCGATAACAATGAGGACATCCTGCTAAATTCGTGTTTTTGTTTTTCAGTCTGAATTATATTAAAATCATAGCAGGCTGGTTTTTCAGAGCAGTGTTTTTCAAAGTGTGGTCCACAGACTCTGGGAGCCCTGGATACCTTTCCAGAAGACCTGTAAGATCAAAAGTGGTTTATAAAAATAATATGACATTATTTGCCTTTTTCTCAGTGTTGACATTTGCCTTGTAAGGCAAAAGCAAAGTGCTGGCCACTTAGCGCAAATTAAGGCAGTGGCACAAATTGCACTAGCAGTCATTGTGTTCCTCATGATCATGCTTTTGCAGGTAAGCAAACAAACAAGCAAAACCTAGTTTCACTTAGGAGTGTCCCTGGTAAAGCAATAAAAATGATGAACTCTGAAATCTCCACCTTTGAGAACATGTCATTGTAATCTGTGTGAGAAATGAGAAGTGCTCAGAAAGCACCAGAGGCCAACAGTTGCCTCAAGGCCAAACAATAGTGCAATGTTTGAGATGCAGACTAAACCAACTGCTTTTTTTTGAGGAGGGGTAGGGGGAATACTTTTAATTTGAAAGGACAATGGGCATGTAAAATATGTCTTTTTAACCTTTCAAAACTTAACCAAGTAAGTCTGTCAAAAGGGAAAAAAAAACCTATTAGATATTTGTTCCCAGTGATAAAGTTACTTTCAAATGATAATTAGAATTTTGGAAGGTTCATATTTGCCACTATTAGCTTGACAGCTTCTCGTGTTTGATGCCTTTTTCAGGTCATAGTAATGAGTTTGAGTTTTATAATATTGTATAGTGAAATATGCCAAAATGTGGAAGATCTGCTTACCTCAATGAAATGTTATTTTCCAAATGACTAACATATGATGTTATAAAATCAAGAATAGATAAAAGATTATTCAAAATGGAAGCAAACCAATGAATTTTAATGTGACAGAGTATGAAAGGTTAATCCACATGGTTTCAAATTCTACACTGTAATGAATCTTTAAGAAACTTGTTGAGTTTTGCTGTAATATCAAAAAAGAATACCCACGATTATATAAAAAGGCTGTTAAAAGAGTCCCTTCTTTTCCAGCAAAATATCTGTGTGAAGCCAGATTTCTTCATAACATTAGCCCAAACCAATAGATTGCAACAAATTGAATGAAGAAGAAGATATGAGAAACCAGCTGCCTTCTAGTAAGCCAGACATTAAAGAGATTTGAAAAAATCTAAAATTATACCACTACATATTTTTGTTTTGGAAAATATAGTTATTTTTATAACCAATGTGTTATTATATTAACATGTAATAGGTTTATTAATTTTAAATGAGTGTATAAGTAATTTTTTTTTGGGGGGACACAGTCACTCTTGTTGCTTAGGCTGGAGTGCAATGGTGTTGACCTAGGCTCACTGAAACCTCCGCCTCTTGGGTTCAAGCGATTCTCCTGCCTCAGCCTCCTGAGTATCTGGGATCACAGGCACCTGCCACCACACTCAACTCATTTTTTGTGCTTTTAGTAGAGACAGATTTTTGCCATGTTGATCAGGCTGGTCTCAAACTCCTGACCTCAAGTGATCCACCTGCCTTGGCCTCCCAAGGTGCTGAGATTGCAGGCGTGAGCCACCACTCCCAGCCATAAATATTTTTAAAACATCTCATTTACAATTTTAGTAAAATACATAGTGATAGACATGACCTAGAAAAACAAAACCTTTTTGAGATCCTAGATAATTTTTTAAAGTGTAACTAGTTCCTAAAACCAAAAAGTTTGGGACTCACTGTTTTAGGGCTCTGAATTGGATTTGAAGATGTGGTTTTCATGTGTGATTCAGGGACTACCAGACTCAGTATTATTAAATATAATATGTATAAAAAGGAATATTTCTGGATACCTTCCCACGTTCCTGGAATGGACTCTAGCAGGTGGGGATGGGAAAAGCTTCATGTCTGAAAAGCTTCTAAGTCATTCTGATGAACATATAGGATCCCACACTGATCAAGGGTCCTGAACTCTATGTTCAGATTGGCTAAAATTTATTAAAGACCTTGGGTGATTCTGTTAAGCCTCTTGGAACTTCAGTTTTCTACATAATAAATTGGACACGTGGGTTCACCATAATAAAAACTTACTCAGAGAGCCTCACATAAAAGGCTTTAAAAACATCCCACATGTTGCCATTTCTTAAATTACGTGTATTAAAATAAATGACTAAAGTATATATTGTGAAGTGGTATCCTTAACTTTTAAAAATAGTTTTAAAAGTAATCTTCTAAAAGAGTTTTGAAAGCAACCATTTGTTATTCATCAATTTCAAAACCTCACAGCGGTTATTTTGTCATTAATGTATATTAGCTGGGTTCTAAACCCAAAATGCATTCCCTAAGAAACAATACTTGAGAGACAAAAAAAAAAAATCATAAAGAAGATAAATGTAGACCACCAAAAAAAATTATAAATAACAGCTATAAACTCAGATATAAAATGAATCTGCGGTGCCAAGGGCTCCTGAAAAATGAAAGCTTTTTAAAATGAGCAATGATCTTCCCTGCCTGGGAGCTATGTAAGGAAAGAGATGTACAATCCTTTTAATGTTCTACTAAGCCCCAAAGTCCAAAGCTCCATTCCCTCAAACCCCCTGAAGGCAAGGGCTGGCCCAGAGTTCCTAAAGCTCACTTGGAAGTGGACCTTCAAGAGCTTTAAAAGTTAAAAGCAAAAAGGTTAAACTTAATTTGTTGCTCACACAAATATCCATTCAAATAGGACAGCTATGGGCAGACCGCATCCTTTCTGCCCTTCCTGGATATTGGAGGGGCTGTCACTTTCTGAATTCACTTTCAATAACAGATCTAAACCATACAGTATTAACTCTCACTAGAAGTCCACGGTACATCTTCCCTTTGTGCCCCAGATGCTGGTGTATCATTTCAAAGCATTTTTTTCCCTAAGCTGGCAGCCCCTTAATGTCCTACTCTGTTAACAAGGAATGGTTTAAAGTTAATGAGTCACATTTACTGAGTCTTTGTCAAGTACTGAGCTCAGCAACACTCTTAATAATTCTATGAGGCAGGTATTATTATGCCTATTTAGGATGAGGAAACTGAGGCACAGAGGTTGAGCAATTTCCTGAGGACTACCCAGCTAGTAAGAAGTTGAATTTGGATTGAATCCTATGATTGTATGATTTCAGGACTTGAGCTGTTAACAGCTACTCTATTGTATTTCCTTTCCCAAAGAATTGACAGGTAGAATAACCATCCTGGGAGTGGAGGGTGAAAAGAGAGGGAGCCCCTCAGTGAAGCCTTTAAAGCCCAATAGTAGTTCAGAGAGCCATTCAAATAGTTAATAAAATCTCTAGATTTTATTTGCATTTTAAACTTGATTTTTTTTGAAAGAATTTTTTTTTTTCTTAAGAGACAGGGTCTTCCTAAGTTTCCCAGGCTGGCTTTGAACTCCTGAGCTCAAGGGATCCTCCCACTTCAGCCTTCTGAGCAGCTGGGTCTAGATGTGCACTGTGCGTCCCACCTTAAACTTGATTGTTTTAATGCTTAGTTTAATTTGTTGCACACATTATTTGTGAATGGCAGAAGAGCTGGAAATTTCAGGATGATGGCTACCAAAGGTTGTTGATTGATTCATCTTCCTATCTTTTTTTTCTTTTCTGCTGCGTCCATTGGTCAGGATTCAGGGCAAGGTTAATGGGTAGTATGACCTAGAGATATATGAAAACAACATTGACCTTTGAGCTAATTCTGTATTTGCTTTTTGTTTTCCAGCACCATAGTAACTCTTATAGACAATATCTAAAAATACCTTTTTTGCATTGCACCTGAGAGGAGTGGAAGTTTGAAACAGCATCTGTGTCTAAGGGAATCACATTTTTAGAATCATTGTACAAACTGTTGACGGATGTTCCAAACTTATGGCCTTTCTGATTCTTTTTATGCTCTCCTACCATCGAAATTCAAGCTGAGACTGAAACTATAGCTGTTAGCTACCCTTATCATCCTTTTCTGTGTGTGCTCTCCAGTTTTTTCCCCAATGGAATCCTCTCTGATATCTCACATGCTTAATGTCAATGTTTGTTTTTAGTCCAAAACTTACTTAAGTCATTCGGGAGTTGTCATATGATCAGTGATTTGAGTTATATAGAGTGGATGTGGTGCAAAAATCTAAAGATCATTCACTTAATATCAAATACTCACATTAAAGGATAAAATGTTTGCTTTATTGCTCCGGCAAAGGTGCTCAACAGCATTCTAGCTAAAATATTTTCACAGTTGTAACTTAATTTTTTTTGGTTTCTTTCTCTCTCTTTCTTTCCTTCTTTCCTTCCCTCCCTTCTTTCCTCCCTTCCCTCCCTCCCTCCCTCCTTCCTTCCTTCCTTCCTTCCTTCCTTCCTTCCTTCCTTCCTTCCTTCTTTCTGAGACAGCGTCTCAATCTGTCACCCAGGCTGGAGTGCAGTGGCACAAACACAGCTCACTGCAGCCTTGATCACCCAGGCTCAAGTGATCCTCCCACTTCAGTCCCCCAAGTAGCTGGAACTACATGTCACCATGTCTGGCTAATTTTTAATTTTTTTTTTTGTTGAAATTAGGTTTCGCCATGTTGACCAGGCTGGTCTCAAACTCCTGAGCTCGAGCAAGCCACCTGGCTCAGCTTCACATAGTGCTGGGATTATAGATGTGGGCCACCATGCTTGGTCTAACTTAATTTTCTTAATAAAAATATTTATATGGTGATTTTGCATTTATTGCTATGTTTGATCTTCACAGCAATGTTGCTCGGTAAGCATCACTGACAACCCTCAGGATGTTAAAGAACTCTTTTGAAGTTATGCAGCAAATAAGCAGCAAAAAAGCAGAGAAGCCAGGAGCTCTTTCCTTTCCAGTGGACTAATATAAAATGTCAATTTTGCATTTAAGAAACATGCTATTGTCATGGGATCTTTGGGGTGTCAATTTTCTGGCCAGAAACCTCTGTGGCTGGTGGTGCCTCTACCCAAGTTTTGCTCAGGCCCACTGGGCTTGTGTTTTGCCCACTTGGCCTGGCAGACTACGTGTGGTTCATGCTGCTGGCCTGGGTCCCATGCCTGCCAAGGGTGACTCAGGCATGGAACAGTGAGGGGTGTGTGAGCTAGCATGGAGTCTGGCCACTGTGCAGTTAGACGTGCCAGCTGCTGCAGCAGGGTAGGCAGCTCCAGGAGCCAGCACAGGTGCTGGCTCTCTGCAAGGCTATGGCTGAACCATGTGCACTGCAAGCAGCTTCCACAGCTGGCATCAGGGAACACAGTGGCTGCTGGAAGCTTGGAGATGTCAGGAACTGCAGGACCCCAAAGAGGGAGGAGTCATAGCCCTGGCTCAGGGAGCTCCCACATCCCCTCCCCAGAAGGGCTGCAACTCTTCTTTCCTTCTCTTTGACTTCAATGTGGTGAGCAAGTGGCACATCTCAGCCCTGTTTGTGTTACAGCTCTTTCAGCCTCACCATTCGGTGGGTCCCTGCAACAGGAAGAATGAGGTACACAGACAAGTGGAGGATGAGCAAGATGAAGAGGAGATTTATTGAGCAATAGAACAGCTCAGAGGAAACCCACAGTGGGCAACTCCTTTCTACAGCCAGGATGTCCTAATGAGGGTAGCTCCTTTATGCAAAGCAAGTTGTCCAAACAAGCGTTCACCTATCAGCGGAGAGGATGCAATACAGGATGTTAGACTGTTTAAGAAATAAACATCACCCCAGAGAAGTGGCCCTCACTACAACATGGAAGAATTTCACTGAGGACTGAGCCACTACTGCCCCCCTATAGCCCATCTAAGAGATGTAAGGGCATAGTACAAAATGTTTTCCTGTAACATTCTTAGGAAAAGCTTTTATTGCTAGAAGATTTGTTGATAGCTAGGATGCTACTCAAGTCCTATCCCCATTTTCCCCTCCAGACTGGAATTCTAATTTTATGCAGGCATCCACAAAGTGCAGCCCAATTGACTTAGGGGAAGGTGACACCAGCTCCAGTTTCTAGGTTGACTAGTCTACAGCAATCATGGCAATCTCATGTCTCTTGCCTAGATTGGTTAGGTAATATGGTTTAAGCAATGAGCTCATGGAATTTTGTTGGCAATAGGGCCTATGTTTAGCCAATCAGATTATAAGGAAGGAATTTTATTGCATAATTGGTGGAGAAACTCATTTGTTGTCTGCTGAATATGAATGAAGAATTATGTACCGTTTCACTACACGCCTGGCTTCTAGGGAAAACTTGTGGGAAAATGTCCACACTGTGGAAGGCAAAACAATGAGATACAAAGAGATGGGTCCTGGACTTCCTTGAGGTGCTAGATCAGCCAACCAAGAAGCCACAGCAACATTAGACTTTTTATTATATGAGATAATACATTTTACGGTGCTTAGTCAGCTTTAAAACATTCTAACAGGTAACAGTAGTGAAAATGGAAACAAATGGAAATCCTAATGAATCTTTAAGGTCCTGTTGATTTCCAAGCTTAAGGACATTATATAAGTAAACATTCTTGGATGCACACTTCCTAAGAATATTCTTTTCTCAAATTCTGAGTGGAAGGGAACATGTCTATTCAGGTTCAAGTTCTTATTTGGCTCTTTAGCTTTCTATACAAGAGCTTCTTGCTATAGAAGGCCATGTGGAAGCCAAGATGTAATTGCTGAAATGAGGTATTTGACATCTTTGAGTTTATTGCTACGAACTTCTTTCCCCAACACTTTGTTTCGCCTGCTTCAGAATACACCCAAACAAAACCAGATTATCAGGGTTCCTCTTACTGAGTTGATTTTGGGAGTGATGTCGTCATTATATTTTCAGATACTTATCTTTTTTCATAGGATGGTTGCCAAAGCCATCATTAATTTAATTAATTTGACACTGTCTTCCTTATATTGCTTTGTCCCATGAGAAATAAATGTCTTCTAGTATAAATATTATTCATACTAGAGCAATTTATTTTTAAAAATGAAGAACATTATAAAGTATATTTCTCCATAACTAGAATTATTCACAAGAATATATAAATTTTGTGTTTTTATTTAAGTGATGTTCTAGAAAACAATATAAGCATATTTTTGATTATTTGAATCTTATAATTAAAACTGGTCCACAGTCTCACTGAGTTCATGTTTGTGCTTCTAATAGAGTTGATATCAAGTGATACTTCTAGATTTGCTGCCCAATAATAAGAAAAGAACACTGGTGAGCTTGATACATTGAGGATGGCTTCTCACCAAAGGAAGGCCAAGCAATGTCTCAACAGGCCATATGAACTAGATGTCTCAGTAGTCTAATTAGAGAAAAATGGAGGGAGAATTGAGTTATCAAATTGTAGCATGCCAAACATAAATGAACTTTCATCTTAGCACTCAATTCTATACTAAGTACAAGCAGGATTTCGTTTCAAACAACACCATTTATCGTGTAAAATTAAGGTTGTTAGCTTGTCTTGTTTTTGTAGCTTTGCTTATACGTAATCAAATATATTTCACATAGGTGAATATATAAAAGCTATAACTACACAGAATTTACATCTTGCTTAGCTAAGTATACATTGAATAACATTTTATATGCTCATGCATGATCTTGGGTAAGTTATATACTTCTTTGTTTCTTAACTTTGTAATCTACAAAAAGGAGATAATAGTATTATCTACTTAATTAGATTTTGTGAAGATTAAATGATTTGGTGTATGTAATGTATTAAGAAAAGTACCTGGAATTCTAGTAATCACTCTATTAGATCTCCACTAACTACTATTATATTTTCACTTCTATTAAAGATAGAGTAATTTAAGCCAACACTCAAGGTTCATTAGGATTTTTTCCTTTTCCAAAAATATGCTAGAGTTTGATGTCTTCCTTTTCTCTGTCATTGCTAGAAAGCTTAGCACCAAATTCTGCGGCTCACCAACAGCAAGAATGTGGCTATTATGTCTTTTTGGCCTCCATTTATGTTTCTACCCATATTTTTTCATCTATGCTCACACTTTTAATGTATGAAGTTCTTAAAGAGACACTTTATGTGTCTCTTTAAGCTATCTTAAGCCGATTGTGGAACAGAAGGTGTGGTACATAAAAATCAATAAAAACACATATCCACTCTTAGACTGCTGGGAAAATAGGGAATTTATAGACAATAAGGCTCCATGGGACATATTACCACATACAGGAAGGATCCTAGAACTCATTTCCTGGACTGTGCAATATTTTCTCAGGAGTAGGAGTATAATATAATTGACCACAATTATCTTCTGTCTGTTCTGTGAATGTTGCAAGTGTTTATTCCATTTCTGCAAAAAACCCTGATGTATATTTTTTTCATGTTTTTGTTTTTTAAAAAACTCACAATGAGTTCATTTAGGATACTCAATGTTTGGTTATTTTTTTATTTATATTTCTAAGTTTTTGATGATTTCTTTATTGTTCTTGGGAAGGAACTATAGGCATTTCTAGTGAAAATGCTATAATTCAGCTCCAGAAGAACAGAATATTACTCATGATGACACATGATTTCCATTTCCTGATCTGTCGGCTCCATTTTCTGGGCCAGATTTCAACCTCAAACATTTTATACTGAGATAAATGAATACCTTGTAGAAGATTATATATCTATATCTATATAGATATAGATATATTCTAACTGTTATAGTTTGTTAAGTAAGATGACAAATAACAAGATTTATCAAGTGTTACAATTTGCTACTTATAGTCGTTGGGAAAAAAATAACTATCAATGTGTCCAGAACCATTTTGCTTTTAAAGTAATTTTCATTTCATTTTAGGAGTTGAGTTGGGAGAGAAAAAGAAGTGATAACTTCACCTATAAGTGCCATCTGTATCTGTAAGGACGATTATTCTACGGTTAAAATTTTCTACTCAACCTGGCCTTCAACTCTCATTTCATTTAATTTTTTTCTTTCAACTGTATTATTTGATGTGCGATTTATTAAGACAATACAAAGAGAAAAATTGAATTGCAGGACCTCTAAATGATGATTTTTAAGTGTTTCTATTTATGTCTTTGTGTTCCCTCACCACAGCCAGTTCTGATATTATAACATTGACTTATGCAAGTAAATGATTTCTTCTTTTGTTAATTATTATAATTTCTACCTGCTGAAGTTGGCTATAGGCATTAACAGCAGAATATTTATTTTCTCAATATTATCATCTGTTGCTTTATGTGACCAAGGTCTACCTTCTGCTGGTAACATAAAGTCTGATAGCTACAAATGGATCTTCATGGTATCTACCCTTGTGGAACAAAATCTCCAACTTTAAGTTTCCTTGAGGCTGATACACAGCAAATAGGTTTGACAACAAAACCACACATAGAGGTTTGTAGTTCTTCATAATCTGTGAATCAGCCTGATACAAAAAAATGACATGTGGTGAGGTGATATGAATAGTGTTTACAGACATATATGATACATTTACCAATCTGCACATTTCATGGATTATTATCCCAATTTTAAACATGCCTTTCTCAGCTTCCATGAAATCCTGACAGCAAAAGTTTCTAAGAACTGAAGTTCTGTTATGTTTGACAAGAAATATTTAAAAACAGTTGAGTAAGCAGACCAACTAGTAGGTCCATGTAGTGTTTTTCAGAAGTTCCTCTCTAAATGGCCCTTATGATCTATTAGAAATAGACTGATTCTTCAGAGTTCAGAGTTGTTCATTAAACTTTAAATATTCCTATAACTTGATCAAGACAGTTGCAGTTGAAAAAAAATTTAAATATTCCTTGAAACTTTCAACCATTGGAATTAGTTTGCCAGATTTTAAACAATGAATAAATGATCCCTGTTACAAAATCAAACAAGACAAAACAAAGGGGTATTAACAGAAGTTGCATTCCCTTACTCATTCTCTAATTCCACTCCATTCTTGTGTATTTTCCAGAAATTTTCTTTGCATACCAAAGCACGCTCTTGTGTATTTTCCTGAAATAATTATCTTTGCACATCAAAGCATTTACTTTCAGATTTTTTTTTTTGAGTTGGACAATCTCTCTCTCTCTCTCTCTCTCTCAATCTCTCTCTCTCTCCACTGCTTCCTCTTCACCTCTTGTCCATCTGTCTGGGAAAGGACAATAGTCTCTATGTTCTTCTTCTTTATTTTACTCCCAGGGGAAACCAATATGAATGATATTAATAGCCTTTCTCAGTGTTCCAATAAAAGCAAATACTATCTTTGTCTGATTTTTTAAATGAGCGGATATTTTACACATTATTTGGTAATTGTTCTCTTGCTAAACAATACATGGACTCCCCAGAAAATAATAGATACACATCTTAATTTCTTTTTAAGAGGCAGAGTTTTGCTTTCTCACTCAGGCTGCAATTCGGTGGTATAATCATGGTTCACTCCAGCCTCCATCTCCTGGGTTCAAGCAATCCTCCTACCTTAGTCTGCCAAGTAGCAAGTACTATAGGCATGCATCACCATGGCCAGCTAATGTTTTTAATTTTAGTTTTTCTTTTACTATTTAATTCCACATTTTATTGTCTATTCCCTTTATTACAGTAGCATTATACTAGGTTTACTATCTAATAAGGCTAGCTCCATATCAACAATATTTTTTGAGTCTTCTTGTGTATTCTCAGATGCTTTCAGTTGACTTTTGAAATGTTACTACACCCCAAAATACATATATTTGAATTGAATAAAATTTACATATTAATTTTGAAAGGATAACATTTCGTGATGTTAAAGGTCCTCATTCAGGATCAGGGTATACATTCAGTTCATTCAAGTCTTGATTTATGCCTTTAGTATAATTTTATATTTTTTGTCATGTATGTTTTATCATAATTATTGCTATTGTGAATATTTCTGTTTAATACGCTATGTTATTCTATCCTATTGGTTATTGCTAGTATAAATAGAAACTAAATATTTTTATATCTTACCCTAAATCCATTCTTTTTTTAGCACTCTTAATTTATTAAATTAGTCTCTTTGGATTTCTAAGTTTATACTTACATTCTGCAAAAAAGAATAACTTTCATTTTCCAACATTTTCCCATGTTTGTATGCATTATTTCATTTTTTTCTTTAGTGCATTAGCTCTAAAACAATGTTGAATGAGAAAGTTGATGTGGGTTTTCTGCCTTCTTTCTGATTTTAATAGAAATGGCATTTGCATTTTACTGTTTAGCTTGATGCTGGCTCTTAATTTGGTGTGTGGAAAATAGTCTTATATTTTCTACTTCTTATTTAAAGGTTTTAAAAATTATAAATGGATGGTGAATTTTTACAAGCCCCATTTTGGATACTATTGTTGTAATCATAACAACATTAATTTTCACACTCAATTTGTTGGTGTAATGAATTATCTGAAAAGAATGTTTAGCATTGAACTATCCTTAAATATCTGGAATAAACTCACATTGTTGCCCTTTTCATTTATTGTTGGATTAGATTGGTGGTATTTTATTTAAAATTTTCATCTGTGTTGATATGAGAACATTGATAAGTTTCTGGTTTGTACTATTGGGTGTTGGGCTTTGTTAATCAGGTATTTCTTTCTTCCTCCCTCCCTCCCTCGCTCCCTTCCTTCCTTCCTTCCTTTTTTTCTTTCTTTCTTCTTTTTTGAGATGAAGTCTCACTCGCGCAGGCTGGAGTGCAGTGGCGCGATCCTGGCTTACTGCAACCTCCGCCTCCCGGGGTTCAAGCGAGTCTCCTGCCTCAGCCTCCTAAGCAGCTGGGATTACAGGCATGAGCCATCGTGCCCAGCTAATTTCATATATTTAGTAGAGATGGGGTTTCATCAAGTTAGCCAGGCTGATCTCAAACTCCCGACCTCAGGTGATCTGCCCTCCTCGGTCTCCCAAAATGCTGGGATTACAGGCATGGGCCACCTCCCCAGGCCAAGTTAATCAGGTATTTCTAATTGTATAAAATGGAGATTAATGTATTTTCTTTGAGCCAGTGTACATTAAATAGCATGAATTATCAGTCTTAAATACTACATATATCTGTAACACCAACTGGGCCTGTATCTTTTTTTTTTCCCCATTTATTTATTTTATTGCATTTTAAGTTTTGGGGTACATGTGAAGAACATGCAAGATTGTTGCATAGGTACACACGTGGCAGTGTGATTTGCTGCCTTCCTCCCCATCACCTACATCTGGCATTTCTCCCCTTGATATCTCTCCCCTACTCCCCTCCCCCCACCATCCGTCCCCTATTTCCCCCCAACTGACCCAGTGCGTAGTGCTCCCCTCCCTGTGTCCATGTGTTCTCATTGTTCAACACCCGCCTATGAGTGAGAGCATGCTTGAGAACTTCTAGTACTATATTGAATAGGAGTGGTGAGAGAGGGCATCCTTGTCTGGTGCCACATTTCAAGGGGAATGCTTCCAGTTTTTGCCCATTAAGTATGATATTGGCTGTTGGTTTGTCATAAATAGCTTTTATTATTTTGAGATACGTTCCGTCAATACCTAGTTTATTGAGGGTTTTTAGCATAAAGAGCAGTTGAATTTTGTCATAGGCCTTCTCTGCATCAGTTGAGATAGTCATGTGGTTTTTGTCTTTGGTTCTGTTTATGTGGTGAATTACGTTTATAGACTTGCGTATGTTGAACCAGCCTTGCATCCCCGGGATGAAGCCTACTTGATCATGGTTGATAAGCTTTTTGATGTGCTGTTGCAATCGGCTTGTCAGTATTTTATTGAAGATTTTTGCATCTATGTTCATCATGGATATTGGCCTGAAGTTTTCTTTTCTTGTTGAGTCTCTGCCGGGTTTTGGAATCAGGATGATGTTGGTCTCATAAAATGATTTGGGAAGAATTCCCTCTTTTTGTATTGTTTGGAATAGTTTCAGAAGGAATGGTACCAGCTCCTCTTTGTATGTCTGGTAGAATTCGGCTGTGAACCCGTCTGGACCTGGGCTTTTTTTGGGTGGTAAGCTCTTAATTGCTGCCTCAACTTCAGACCTTGTTATGAGTCTGTTCAGCGTTTTGGCTTCTTCCGGGTTTAGGCTTTGGGAGGAGGCAAGAGTCCAAGAATTTATCCATTTCTTCCAGGTTTACTAGTTTATGTGCATAGAGTTGTTTGTAATAATCTCTGATGATGGTTTGAATTTCTGTGGAATCTGTGGTGATATCCCCTTTATCGTTTTTTATTGCATCAGTTCGGTTATTCTCTCTTTTCTTTTTTATTAATCTGGCTAGTGGTCTGTCTATTTTGTTGATCTTTTCAAAAAACCAGCTCCTGGATTTATTGATTTTTTGAAGGGTTTTTTGTGTCTCTATCTCCTTCAGTTCTGCTCTGATCTTAGCTATTTCTTGCCTTCTGCTAGACTTTGAGGTTTTTTGATCTTGCTCCTCTAGCTCTTTCAGTTTTGACGATAGGGTGTCAATTTTTGATCTCTCCTTGCTTCTCATGTGGGCATTTATTGCTATATATTTTCCTCTAGAGACTGCTTTAAATGTGTCCCAGAGATTCTGGTATGTTGTGTCTTCATTCTCGTTGGTTTTGAAGAACATCCTTATTTCTGTCTACATTTCATTGTTTTTCCAGTCAACATTCAAGAGCAAGTTGTTCAGTATCCATGAAGCTGTGCGGTTCTGGGTTAGTTTTTGAATTCTGAGTTCTAACTTGATTGCACTGTGGTCTGAGAGACTGTTTGTTATGATTTCCGTTCTTTTGCATTTTCTGAGGAGTGATTTACTCCCAATTATGTGGTCAATTTTAGAGTAGGTGTGATGTGGTGCTGAGAAGAATGTATATTCTGTGGATTTGGGGTGGAGAGTTCTGTAAATGTCTATTAGGTTTGCTTGGTCCAGGTCTGAGTTCAAGTCCTGGATATCCTTGTTAATTTTCTGTCTGGTTGATCTGTCTAATATTGACAATGGGGTGTTAAAGTCTCCCACTATAACTGTATGGGAGTCTAAATCTCTTTGTAAGTCATTAAGAACTTGCCTTATGTATCTGGGTGCTCCTGTAGTGGGTGTGTATATATTTAGGGTCGTTAGCTCTTCTTGTTGCATTGATACTTTTACCATTATGTAATGTCCTTCCTTGTCTCTTTTGATCTTTGTTGCTTTAAAGTCTAATTTATCAGAGATGAGAATCGCAACTCCTGCTTTTTTTTGCTCTCCATTTGCTTGGTAAATCTTCCTCCATCCCTTTATTTTGAGCCTTTGTGTATCCTTGCATGTGAGATGGGTTTCCTGGATACAGCACACCAATGGGTTTTGTCTTTTTATCCAATTTGCCAGTCTGTGTCTTTTGATTGGGGCATTTAGTCAATTTATATTTAGGCTTAATATTGTTATGTGTGAATTTGATACTGCCATTTTGGTGCTAGCTGGCTGTTTTGCCCATTAGTTGATGCAGATTCTTCATTGTGTTGATTCTCTTTACCATTTGGCATGTTTTTGGAGTGGCTGGCACTGGTTGTTCCTTTATATGTGTAGAGCCTCTTTCAGGAGCTCTCGTAGAGCCGGCCTGGTGGTGACAAAATCTCTGAGTACTTGCATGTTCACAAAGGATTTTATTTTTCCTTCACTTATCAAGCTTAGTTTGGCTGGATAGGAGATTCTGGGTTGAAAGTTCTTTTCTTTAAGGATGTTGAATATTGGCCCCCACTCTCTTCTGGCTTGTAGGGTTTCTGCTGAGAGATCTGCTGTGAGTCTGATGGGCTTCCCTTTGTGGGTAACCTGACCTTTTTCTCCGGCTGCCCTTAGTATTTTCTCCTTCATTTCAACCCTGGTGAATCTGAC